>NW_028295774.1:2400000-3005278 GCF_964341445.2 Mesoplodon mirus | reverse complement strand
AGTGTATGGAGAATTGTGATGACAAGGGTCATGTAGCCGTCTGAGGACAAGCTTGTGGAGTATTTTGAAGAAAATTGCATGGAGCATTGTGATGAAAACGGCATGGGGCATTGTGATGAAAAAGGCATGGAGCCTTTTCGTGACAGGGTTTAAGGAGCATTCTGATGACAAGTGTCAGGGAGCATTGTGATGACAAGTGTATTGAGAATTGTGATGACAAAGGTCATGGAGCATTGTGATGAAAAGGGCATGGAGTATTGTGATGACAGGCATCATGGAGCGTTGTGATGACAAGTGTTATGGAACATTGTGATCACAAGGGTTTGGAGCATTGTGATGACAGAGGTCATGGATCATTTTGATTTCAAGGAGCATGGAGCATTGTGATGACAAGGGCATGAAACAATGTGATCCCAATGTTCATGGAGGATTGTGAATGCAATGGAAATGGAGTATTGTGATGACAAGCGTATAGAGCATTGTAATGACAAGGTCATGTAGCATTTTGCTGACAAAGGCATGGAGCACTGTGATGACAAGCATCATGGAGCATTGTGAATACACGGGTCATGGAGCATTGGGATGACAAGGGCATGGATCATTGTGATGACAAGGTTCATTGAGCACTGGGCTGAAAATATTCATGGAGTGTTGTGATGACAGTGGTCATGGAGCATTGTGATGACTAGGGAATGGAGCATTGTGATGACAAGTGTCCCGGATCATTGTGTTGTAAGGTGTCATGGAGAGTTGTGATGACAGTGGTCATGGAGCATTGTGATGATATTGGCCATTGAGCATTGTGATGAGTAGGTCGTGGAGCATTGGGCTGAAAATGTTCATGGATCATTGTGATGAAAGGTGTCATGGAGCACTGTGATGACAAGGGATTGGAGCATGTTGATGACAAGGTCCTAGAGCACTGTGATGAGAAGACCATGGAGACTTGTGATGACAAGTCTCATGGAGCATTCTGATGAAAAGGGGCATGGAGAATTGTGATTACAGGTGTCTTGGTGCATTGTGATGACGAGGGCATGGAGCATTGTGATGAGAAAGCCATGGATCATTCTGATGACATGCGTCATAGAGTTTTGTGATGACAAGGGCATGGAGCATTGTGATTACATTGGTCTTGGAGCATTGTGAGGAAAAGGGCATGGATCATTGTGATGAAAAAGGCATGGAGCCTTGTCATGACAGGGTTCAAGGAGCATACAGACAACAAGTGTCAGGGAGCATTTTGATGACAAGTGTATTGAGCATTGTGATGACAAAGGTCATGGAGCATTGTGATGAGAAGACCATGGATAATTGTGATGACGAGTGTCATGGGGCACTGTGATGACA
This sequence comes from Mesoplodon mirus, assembly GCF_964341445.2. Lineage (NCBI taxonomy): Eukaryota > Metazoa > Chordata > Mammalia > Artiodactyla > Ziphiidae > Mesoplodon > Mesoplodon mirus. The sequence continues at coordinate 3,003,928 of NW_028295774.1, read as the reverse complement.
AGTGTTATGGAATATTGTGATCACAAGGGTTTGGAGCATTGTTATGACAGAGGTCATGGAGCATTTTGATTTCATTGTGATGACTATAGCATGAAGCATTATGATGATGGGCATGGTGCATTGTGATGACAGGGTTCATGGATCATTGAGATGAAAAGGGGCATGGAGCATTGTGATTACAGGGGTCTTGGAACACTGTGATGACAAGGGCATGGAACATTGTGAAGAGAAGGCCATGGAACCTACTGATGACATGCGTCATGGAGCTTTGTTATGACAAGGTCATGGAGCATTTTGATTACAGGTGTCTTGGAGCATTGCGAAGACATGGGTAATGGAGCCTTGTGATGACAAGGCCGTGGAACATTGTGATGGCAATGGTCATGGAGCATTGTTATGACAGAGGTAATGGAGCATTGTTATGAGAAGGGAATTGAGCATTGGTCTGAAATATTTCATAGATTATTGTGATGAGATTGGGCCTGGAGCATTGTGATGAAAAGGGCACGGAACTCTGTGATACATGGGTCATGGAGGATTGTAATGTCAAGGGCAAGAAGCAATTTGATGAGAGGGTTCATGGAGCACTCTGATGAAAATGACATCGAGCGTTGTGAGCAGAAGGCCATGGAGCATTCTGATGTCTTGCGTCATGGAGCTTTGTGATGACAAGGGCATAGAGCTTTGTGATTACAGGGGTCTTGGAGCATTGTGATGAAAAGGGAATGTATCACTGTGATGAAAAAGGCATGGAGCCTTGTCATGACAGGGTTCAAGGAGCATACTGACGACAAGTGTCAGGGAGCATTGTGATGACAAGTGTATTGAGCATTGAGATGACAAAGATCATGGAGCATTGTCATGAGAAGACCATGGATAATTGGGATGATGATCGTCATGCAGTGTTGTGATGATAAGTGTTATGAAACATTGTGATCACAAGGGTTTGTAGCATTATGATGACAGAGTTCATGGAGAATTTTGATTTCATTGTGATGACAATAGCCTGAAGCATTATGATGATGGACATGGTGCATTGTGATGACACGGTTCATGGAGCATTGAGATGAAAAATGGCATGGAACATTGTGATTACAGGGTTCTTGGAGCATTGTAATGACAGGCGCATAGAGCTTTCTAATGACAAGGTCATGTAGAATTTTGCTGACAAATGCATGGAGCATTGTGATGACAAGTCATGGAGCCTTTTGATGACAAGGGCATTGTGCATTGTGATGAGAAGGGCAGGAAGCATTTTGATGATCGGGTCATGCAGCATTTTGATGAAAAGTGTAATGGAACGTTGTGATGGCATTGGTCATGGAGTATTGTTATGACAGAGGTAATGGAGCATTTTGATGAGAAGGGCATTGAGCATTGGTCTGAAATGTTTCAAGGATTATTGTGATGAGAGTGGGCATGGAGCATTGTGATGACACGGGCATGGAACACTGTGATACATGAGTCATGGAGGATTATAATGACAAGGGCATGGGGAATTGTGATGAGAAGGGCATTGAGCATTGTGATGACAAGTGTCATGGAGCTTTGTAATGACAAGGGCATAGAGCAATGTGATGAGAGCGTTTATGGAGCACTGTGATGACAATGACATGCAGCACTGTGATGCCAATGGTCATGGAGCTTTGTGATGACTAAGGTAATAGAACATTTTGATGACAAGGATGTGGTGCATTGTAATGAGAAGGGCAGGGAACATTTTGATGACAGGGTCATGCAGCAATTTGATGAAAAGTGTAATGGAACATTTTGATGACAGGGGTTATAGAACATTTTGATGCCAGGGGTAATGGAGCTTTGGGATGAAAAGGGTCATGGAGCATTTTGATGACAGGGGTTATGGAAGATTGTGATGTCAGGGGTTATGGAACATTGTGCTGATAAGGGGATGTAGTATTGTGATGACAGGGGTCATGGAACATTGTGATTACCGGGGTGAGGGAGGATTGTGATAACTAGTGACGGATCATTGTGATATCTCAGGTGAGAGAGCATTTGGATGAGAAGTGCATGGAGCATTGTGATTACAAGGTTTATGGCGGATAACGATGACAAGGTTGTGGATCATTGTGATGAAAAGCGTGTGGCACATTGTGATGACAAGGGTCATGGAGTATTGTTCTGACAAAGGCATGGAGCATTGTGATGACAAGGGTCACGGAGCATTCTGATGAATATTTCATGGAGCTTTGAGGTTAAAAAGGACACAGAGCCTTTTGAAGATGCGAACATGGACCGCTGTGTTGACAAACGTTATGAAGAATTGTGATGACTGGATTCAGGGAGCATTGTGATGACAGGGGTAATGGAGCAGTGTGATGACAAGGGCATGGAGCATTGCGATGACAGGGGCATGGAGCATTGGTCTGACAAGTTTCATAGATTATTGTGATGACAGTGGACATGGTGCATTGTGATGACAAGGGCATGGAGCATTGTGATGAGAAGGTCATGGATTATTGTGAAGACAGGTGTCATGGAGCACTGTGATGACAAATGTCACGGAGCATTGTGAATACAGTGGTCATGGAGCATTGGGATGACAAGGGCATGGATCATTGTGATGAGAAGGTCATGGAGTATTGTAAAGACAGGTGTCAGGGAGCACTGTGAAGACATATGTCATGGTCCATTGCGATGACAATGTCAGGGAGCATTGAGATGCCAAATGTAATGGAGGATTGTGATGACAAATATAATGGAGCATTGTGATGACTAGGGCTTGGAGCATTATGATGACAAGGGCCATTGAGAATTTTCATGACAAGGTCGAGGAGCATTGTGGTGACAAGGTCCTGGAGCTTTGTGATTAGAAATCCATGGAGCCTTGTGAAGACAAGTCTCATGGAGCATACTGAAGAAAAGGGGCATGGAACATTCTGATTACAGGGGTCTTGCAACTTTGTGATAACAAGTGCATGGAGCATTGTGATGACAAGGGCATGGAACATTGGTCTCATACATTTCATGGAATATTGTGATGACAGATGGAATGGCGCATTGTGATGACAAGGGCATGGAGCATTGTGATGACCAGGTCATGCATTATTGTGAAGAGAGGTGTCAGGGAGCATTGTGATGACATATGTAATGGCCCATTGTGAGGACAATGGCATGGAGCATTGTGATGCCAAATGTCATGGAGGATTCTGATGACAAAGGTAATGGAGCATTCTGATGACAATGGCTTGGAGCATTATGATGGCAAGGGTCAGGGAGCATTGTGCTGAAAAGTGCATGGAAAATTGTGATGCCAAGGGTCATGAAGCATTCTGATGACAACCTTGTGGAGTATTTTGATGACAATGGCATGGAGCATTGTGATGAAAACAGCATAGGGCATTGTGTTGAAAAAGGCATGGAGCCTTTTTGTGACAGGGTTCAAGGAGCATTCTGATGACAAGTGTCAGGGAGCACTGTGATGACAAGTGTATTGAAAATTGTGATGACAAAGGTCATGGAGCATTGTCATGAAAAGGGCATGGAGTATTGTGATGACAGGCATCATGGAGCGTTGTGATGACAAGTGTTATGGAACATTGTGATCACAAGTGTTTGGATAATTGTGATGACAGATGTCATGGATCATTTTGATTTAAAGGAGCAGGGAGCATTGTGATGACAAGGGCATGAAGCAATGTGATCCCAAGGTTCATGGAGTATTGTGATGACAATGGAAATGGAGTATAGTGATGACAAGCGCATAGAGCATTGAAATGACAAGGTCATGTAGCATTTTGCTGACAAAGGCATGGAGCATTGTGATGACAGGTGTCATGGAGCACTTTGATGACAAGCGTCACGGAGCATTGTGAATACAGGGGTCATGGAGCATTGGGATGACAAGGGCATGGATCATTGTGATGACAAGGGTCATGGAGCACTGAGCTGAAAATGTTCATGGAGTGTTGTGATGACAGGTGTCATGGAGCATTGTGATGACCAAGGAATGGAGCAATGTGATGACAAGAGTCCCGGATCATTGTGTTGTCAGGTGTCATGGAGTGTTGTGATGACAGTGGTCATGAAGCATTGTGATGATTAGGTCGTGGAGCATTGGGCTGAAAATGCTCATGGATTATTGTGATGACAGGTGTCATGGAGCATTGTGATGACAAGGGAATGGAGCATGGTGATGACAAGGTCTTGGAGCATTGTGATGAGAAGACCATGGAGACTTGTGACGACAACTCACATGGAGCATTCTGATGAAAATGGGCATGGAGTATTGTGATTACAGGGGTCTTGGAGCATTGTGATGACAAGGGCATGGAGCATTGTGATGAGAAGGCCATGAAGCATTCTGATGACATGCTTCATGGAGTTTTGTGATGACAAGGGCATGGAGCATTGTGATTACAGGGGTCTTCAGCATTGTGATGAAAAGGGTCATGGAGCCTTGTGATGACAAGGCCGTGGAACATTGTGATTGCAGTGGTCATGGAGCATTGTTATGACAGAGGTAATGGAGCATTGTGATGAGAAGGGCTTTGATCATTGGTCTGAAATATTTCATGGATTATTGTGATTACAGGGGCCTTGGAGCATTGTGATGAAAAGGGCATGGATCATTGGGATGAAAAAGGCATGGAGACGTGTCATGACAGGGTTAATGGAGCATTCTGATGACAATGGAGCATACTGATGACAAGTGTCAGGGAGCTTTGTGATGACAAGTGTATTGAGCATTGTGATGAAAAAGGTCATGGAGCATTGTGATGAGAAAACCATGGATAATTGTGATGATGTTCGTCATGAGGTGTTGTGATGATAAGTGTTATGGAACATTGTGATCACAAGGCTTTGGAGCATTATGATGACAGAGGTCATGGAGAATTTTGATTTCATTGTGATGACAATAGCCTGAAGCATTGTGATGATGGGCATGGTGCATTGTGATGACAGGGTTCATGGAGCATTGAGATGAAAAGGGGCATGGAGCATTGTGATTACAGGGGCCTTGGATCATTGTGATGAGAAGGCCATGGAGCATTCTGATGACATCCCTCATGGAGCTTTTTGATGAGAAGGGCATGGAGCATTGTGAGTACAGGGATCTTGGAGCATTGTGATGAAAAGGCACAGATTATTGTGATGAGAAATGCATGGAGCCTTGTCATGACAGGGTTCAAGGAGCATACTGACGACAAGTGTCTGTTAGCATTGTGATGACAGGTGTATTGAGCATTGTGATGACAAAGATCATGGAGCACTGTGATGAGAAGACCATGGATAATTGTGATGATGAGCGTCATGGGGTGTTGTGATGATAAGTGTTATGGAACATAGTGATCACAAGAGTTTGGAGCATTATGATGACAGAGGTCATGGAGAATATTGATTTCATTTTGATGACAATAGCCTGAAGCATTGTGATGATGGGCATGGTGCATTGTGATGACAGGGTTCATGGAGCATTGAGATGAAAAGTTCATGGAGCATTGTGGTTAAAAAGGTCACAGAGACTGTTGATGAAGAGGACATGGACACTTGTGATGACAAAGGTCATGAAGCATTGTGATAACTGGAGTCACGGAGCATTGTGATGACAGGGGTCATGGAGGATTGTGATAACAAGGGCATGGAGCACTGTGATGACAAGGGCATGGAACATTGGTCTAATAAGTTTCATGGATTATTGTGATGACAGTTGGAATGGCACATTGTGATGACAAGGGCATGGAGCATAGTGATGTCCTGGTCATGCAGTATTGTGAAGACAGGTGTCAGGGAGCACTGTGCTGACAATTGCATGGAGAATTGTGATGACAAGGGTCATGGAGCATTCTGATGACAAGCTTGTGGAGTATTTTGATGACAATGGCATGGAGCATTGTGAAGAAAACGGCATGGGGCATTGTGTTGAAAGAGGCATGGAGCCTTTTCCTGACAGGTTTCAAGGAGCATTCTTCTGACAAGTGTCAGGGAGCAATGTGATGACAAGTGTATTGAGAATTGTGATGACAAAGCTCATGGAGCATTGTGATGACAAGACATGGAGCATTTTGATGACAAGGGCATGGTGCATTGTGATGAGAAGTTCAGGGAAAATTTTGATGACCGGGTCATGCAGCAATTTGATGAAAAGTGTAATGGATCATTTTGATGCCAGGGGTTATAGAACATTGTGATGTCAGGGGTCTTGCAGCATTGGGAGGAAACGGATCATGGAGGATTTTGATGGCAGGTGTCATGGAACATTGTGATGATAAGGGGATGTAGCAGTGTGATGACAGGGTCATGGATCATTGTGATTACAGGGGTGAGGGAGTATTGTGATAACTAGTGATGGAACACTGTGATATCACTTCTGAGAGAGCATTTTTATGAGAAGGGCATGGAGCATTGTGATTACAAGATTTATGGAGCATTGCAATGACAAGGTTGTGGACCGTTGTGATGAAATGTGCGTGGCATATTGTGAAGACAGTGGTCATGGAGCATTGTGCTGACAAAGACATGGAGGATTGTGATGGCAAGTGTCACAGAGAATTGTGATGAAAAGTTCATGGAGCATTGCGGTTACAAAGGTCACAGAGTTTTGTGATGACACGGCCATGGACCATTGTGATGACAAACGTTATGAAGCATTGAGATGACTGGAGTCACGGAGCATTGTGATGACAGGGGTCATGGAGCATTGTAATGACATGTGTCATGGAGCATTGTGCTGACAAGCGAATGGAGCATTGTGATGACAAGGTTCATGGTGCATTGTGCTGAGAAAGGCATAGAGCATTGTGATGACAAGGGTCAAAGAGCATTGTGATGAAAAGTTCATGGAACATTGTGGTTAAAAAGGTCACAGACACTGTTGATGACGGGGGCATGGACAACTGTGATGACAAAAGTCATGAAGCATTGTGATGACTGGAGTCACGGAGCATTGTGATGACAGGTGTCATGGACCTTTGTGTTAACAAAGACATGGAGCATTGTGATGACAATGGCCTGGAGCATTGGTCTAATAAGTTTCATGGATTATTGCGATGACATTTGGAATGCTACATTGTGATGACAAGGGCATGGAGCATTGTGATGACCTGGTCATGCAATATTGTGAAGAAAGCTGTCAGGGAGCTTTTTGATGACATATGTAATGGCCCATTGGGATGACAATGGCATGGAGCATTGTGATGCCAAGTGTCATGGAGGATTCTGATGACAAAGGTAATGGAGCGTTGTGATGACAATGGCTTGGAGCATTGTGATGACAAGGGTCAGGGAGCATTGTGCTGACAAGTGTATGGAGAATTGTGATGACAAGGGTCATGTAGCCGTCTGAGGACAAGCTTGTGGAGTATTTTGAAGAAAATTGCATGGAGCATTGTGATGAAAACGGCATGGGGCATTGTGATGAAAAAGGCATGGAGCCTTTTCGTGACAGGGTTTAAGGAGCATTCTGATGACAAGTGTCAGGGAGCATTGTGATGACAAGTGTATTGAGAATTGTGATGACAAAGGTCATGGAGCATTGTGATGAAAAGGGCATGGAGTATTGTGATGACAGGCATCATGGAGCGTTGTGATGACAAGTGTTATGGAACATTGTGATCACAAGGGTTTGGAGCATTGTGATGACAGAGGTCATGGATCATTTTGATTTCAAGGAGCATGGAGCATTGTGATGACAAGGGCATGAAACAATGTGATCCCAATGTTCATGGAGGATTGTGAATGCAATGGAAATGGAGTATTGTGATGACAAGCGTATAGAGCATTGTAATGACAAGGTCATGTAGCATTTTGCTGACAAAGGCATGGAGCACTGTGATGACAAGCATCATGGAGCATTGTGAATACACGGGTCATGGAGCATTGGGATGACAAGGGCATGGATCATTGTGATGACAAGGTTCATTGAGCACTGGGCTGAAAATATTCATGGAGTGTTGTGATGACAGTGGTCATGGAGCATTGTGATGACTAGGGAATGGAGCATTGTGATGACAAGTGTCCCGGATCATTGTGTTGTAAGGTGTCATGGAGAGTTGTGATGACAGTGGTCATGGAGCATTGTGATGATATTGGCCATTGAGCATTGTGATGAGTAGGTCGTGGAGCATTGGGCTGAAAATGTTCATGGATCATTGTGATGAAAGGTGTCATGGAGCACTGTGATGACAAGGGATTGGAGCATGTTGATGACAAGGTCCTAGAGCACTGTGATGAGAAGACCATGGAGACTTGTGATGACAAGTCTCATGGAGCATTCTGATGAAAAGGGGCATGGAGAATTGTGATTACAGGTGTCTTGGTGCATTGTGATGACGAGGGCATGGAGCATTGTGATGAGAAAGCCATGGATCATTCTGATGACATGCGTCATAGAGTTTTGTGATGACAAGGGCATGGAGCATTGTGATTACATTGGTCTTGGAGCATTGTGAGGAAAAGGGCATGGATCATTGTGATGAAAAAGGCATGGAGCCTTGTCATGACAGGGTTCAAGGAGCATACAGACAACAAGTGTCAGGGAGCATTTTGATGACAAGTGTATTGAGCATTGTGATGACAAAGGTCATGGAGCATTGTGATGAGAAGACCATGGATAATTGTGATGACGAGTGTCATGGGGCACTGTGATGACAAGTGTTATGGAATATTGTGATCACAAGGGTTTGGAGCATTGTTATGACAGAGGTCATGGAGCATTTTGATTTCATTGTGATGACTATAGCATGAAGCATTATGATGATGGGCATGGTGCATTGTGATGACAGGGTTCATGGATCATTGAGATGAAAAGGGGCATGGAGCATTGTGATTACAGGGGTCTTGGAACACTGTGATGACAAGGGCATGGAACATTGTGAAGAGAAGGCCATGGAACCTACTGATGACATGCGTCATGGAGCTTTGTTATGACAAGGTCATGGAGCATTTTGATTACAGGTGTCTTGGAGCATTGCGAAGACATGGGTAATGGAGCCTTGTGATGACAAGGCCGTGGAACATTGTGATGGCAATGGTCATGGAGCATTGTTATGACAGAGGTAATGGAGCATTGTTATGAGAAGGGAATTGAGCATTGGTCTGAAATATTTCATAGATTATTGTGATGAGATTGGGCCTGGAGCATTGTGATGAAAAGGGCACGGAACTCTGTGATACATGGGTCATGGAGGATTGTAATGTCAAGGGCAAGAAGCAATTTGATGAGAGGGTTCATGGAGCACTCTGATGAAAATGACATCGAGCGTTGTGAGCAGAAGGCCATGGAGCATTCTGATGTCTTGCGTCATGGAGCTTTGTGATGACAAGGGCATAGAGCTTTGTGATTACAGGGGTCTTGGAGCATTGTGATGAAAAGGGAATGTATCACTGTGATGAAAAAGGCATGGAGCCTTGTCATGACAGGGTTCAAGGAGCATACTGACGACAAGTGTCAGGGAGCATTGTGATGACAAGTGTATTGAGCATTGAGATGACAAAGATCATGGAGCATTGTCATGAGAAGACCATGGATAATTGGGATGATGATCGTCATGCAGTGTTGTGATGATAAGTGTTATGAAACATTGTGATCACAAGGGTTTGTAGCATTATGATGACAGAGTTCATGGAGAATTTTGATTTCATTGTGATGACAATAGCCTGAAGCATTATGATGATGGACATGGTGCATTGTGATGACACGGTTCATGGAGCATTGAGATGAAAAATGGCATGGAACATTGTGATTACAGGGTTCTTGGAGCATTGTAATGACAGGCGCATAGAGCTTTCTAATGACAAGGTCATGTAGAATTTTGCTGACAAATGCATGGAGCATTGTGATGACAAGTCATGGAGCCTTTTGATGACAAGGGCATTGTGCATTGTGATGAGAAGGGCAGGAAGCATTTTGATGATCGGGTCATGCAGCATTTTGATGAAAAGTGTAATGGAACGTTGTGATGGCATTGGTCATGGAGTATTGTTATGACAGAGGTAATGGAGCATTTTGATGAGAAGGGCATTGAGCATTGGTCTGAAATGTTTCAAGGATTATTGTGATGAGAGTGGGCATGGAGCATTGTGATGACACGGGCATGGAACACTGTGATACATGAGTCATGGAGGATTATAATGACAAGGGCATGGGGAATTGTGATGAGAAGGGCATTGAGCATTGTGATGACAAGTGTCATGGAGCTTTGTAATGACAAGGGCATAGAGCAATGTGATGAGAGCGTTTATGGAGCACTGTGATGACAATGACATGCAGCACTGTGATGCCAATGGTCATGGAGCTTTGTGATGACTAAGGTAATAGAACATTTTGATGACAAGGATGTGGTGCATTGTAATGAGAAGGGCAGGGAACATTTTGATGACAGGGTCATGCAGCAATTTGATGAAAAGTGTAATGGAACATTTTGATGACAGGGGTTATAGAACATTTTGATGCCAGGGGTAATGGAGCTTTGGGATGAAAAGGGTCATGGAGCATTTTGATGACAGGGGTTATGGAAGATTGTGATGTCAGGGGTTATGGAACATTGTGCTGATAAGGGGATGTAGTATTGTGATGACAGGGGTCATGGAACATTGTGATTACCGGGGTGAGGGAGGATTGTGATAACTAGTGACGGATCATTGTGATATCTCAGGTGAGAGAGCATTTGGATGAGAAGTGCATGGAGCATTGTGATTACAAGGTTTATGGCGGATAACGATGACAAGGTTGTGGATCATTGTGATGAAAAGCGTGTGGCACATTGTGATGACAAGGGTCATGGAGTATTGTTCTGACAAAGGCATGGAGCATTGTGATGACAAGGGTCACGGAGCATTCTGATGAATATTTCATGGAGCTTTGAGGTTAAAAAGGACACAGAGCCTTTTGAAGATGCGAACATGGACCGCTGTGTTGACAAACGTTATGAAGAATTGTGATGACTGGATTCAGGGAGCATTGTGATGACAGGGGTAATGGAGCAGTGTGATGACAAGGGCATGGAGCATTGCGATGACAGGGGCATGGAGCATTGGTCTGACAAGTTTCATAGATTATTGTGATGACAGTGGACATGGTGCATTGTGATGACAAGGGCATGGAGCATTGTGATGAGAAGGTCATGGATTATTGTGAAGACAGGTGTCATGGAGCACTGTGATGACAAATGTCACGGAGCATTGTGAATACAGTGGTCATGGAGCATTGGGATGACAAGGGCATGGATCATTGTGATGAGAAGGTCATGGAGTATTGTAAAGACAGGTGTCAGGGAGCACTGTGAAGACATATGTCATGGTCCATTGCGATGACAATGTCAGGGAGCATTGAGATGCCAAATGTAATGGAGGATTGTGATGACAAATATAATGGAGCATTGTGATGACTAGGGCTTGGAGCATTATGATGACAAGGGCCATTGAGAATTTTCATGACAAGGTCGAGGAGCATTGTGGTGACAAGGTCCTGGAGCTTTGTGATTAGAAATCCATGGAGCCTTGTGAAGACAAGTCTCATGGAGCATACTGAAGAAAAGGGGCATGGAACATTCTGATTACAGGGGTCTTGCAACTTTGTGATAACAAGTGCATGGAGCATTGTGATGACAAGGGCATGGAACATTGGTCTCATACATTTCATGGAATATTGTGATGACAGATGGAATGGCGCATTGTGATGACAAGGGCATGGAGCATTGTGATGACCAGGTCATGCATTATTGTGAAGAGAGGTGTCAGGGAGCATTGTGATGACATATGTAATGGCCCATTGTGAGGACAATGGCATGGAGCATTGTGATGCCAAATGTCATGGAGGATTCTGATGACAAAGGTAATGGAGCATTCTGATGACAATGGCTTGGAGCATTATGATGGCAAGGGTCAGGGAGCATTGTGCTGAAAAGTGCATGGAAAATTGTGATGCCAAGGGTCATGAAGCATTCTGATGACAACCTTGTGGAGTATTTTGATGACAATGGCATGGAGCATTGTGATGAAAACAGCATAGGGCATTGTGTTGAAAAAGGCATGGAGCCTTTTTGTGACAGGGTTCAAGGAGCATTCTGATGACAAGTGTCAGGGAGCACTGTGATGACAAGTGTATTGAAAATTGTGATGACAAAGGTCATGGAGCATTGTCATGAAAAGGGCATGGAGTATTGTGATGACAGGCATCATGGAGCGTTGTGATGACAAGTGTTATGGAACATTGTGATCACAAGTGTTTGGATAATTGTGATGACAGATGTCATGGATCATTTTGATTTAAAGGAGCAGGGAGCATTGTGATGACAAGGGCATGAAGCAATGTGATCCCAAGGTTCATGGAGTATTGTGATGACAATGGAAATGGAGTATAGTGATGACAAGCGCATAGAGCATTGAAATGACAAGGTCATGTAGCATTTTGCTGACAAAGGCATGGAGCATTGTGATGACAGGTGTCATGGAGCACTTTGATGACAAGCGTCACGGAGCATTGTGAATACAGGGGTCATGGAGCATTGGGATGACAAGGGCATGGATCATTGTGATGACAAGGGTCATGGAGCACTGAGCTGAAAATGTTCATGGAGTGTTGTGATGACAGGTGTCATGGAGCATTGTGATGACCAAGGAATGGAGCAATGTGATGACAAGAGTCCCGGATCATTGTGTTGTCAGGTGTCATGGAGTGTTGTGATGACAGTGGTCATGAAGCATTGTGATGATTAGGTCGTGGAGCATTGGGCTGAAAATGCTCATGGATTATTGTGATGACAGGTGTCATGGAGCATTGTGATGACAAGGGAATGGAGCATGGTGATGACAAGGTCTTGGAGCATTGTGATGAGAAGACCATGGAGACTTGTGACGACAACTCACATGGAGCATTCTGATGAAAATGGGCATGGAGTATTGTGATTACAGGGGTCTTGGAGCATTGTGATGACAAGGGCATGGAGCATTGTGATGAGAAGGCCATGAAGCATTCTGATGACATGCTTCATGGAGTTTTGTGATGACAAGGGCATGGAGCATTGTGATTACAGGGGTCTTCAGCATTGTGATGAAAAGGGTCATGGAGCCTTGTGATGACAAGGCCGTGGAACATTGTGATTGCAGTGGTCATGGAGCATTGTTATGACAGAGGTAATGGAGCATTGTGATGAGAAGGGCTTTGATCATTGGTCTGAAATATTTCATGGATTATTGTGATTACAGGGGCCTTGGAGCATTGTGATGAAAAGGGCATGGATCATTGGGATGAAAAAGGCATGGAGACGTGTCATGACAGGGTTAATGGAGCATTCTGATGACAATGGAGCATACTGATGACAAGTGTCAGGGAGCTTTGTGATGACAAGTGTATTGAGCATTGTGATGAAAAAGGTCATGGAGCATTGTGATGAGAAAACCATGGATAATTGTGATGATGTTCGTCATGAGGTGTTGTGATGATAAGTGTTATGGAACATTGTGATCACAAGGCTTTGGAGCATTATGATGACAGAGGTCATGGAGAATTTTGATTTCATTGTGATGACAATAGCCTGAAGCATTGTGATGATGGGCATGGTGCATTGTGATGACAGGGTTCATGGAGCATTGAGATGAAAAGGGGCATGGAGCATTGTGATTACAGGGGCCTTGGATCATTGTGATGAGAAGGCCATGGAGCATTCTGATGACATCCCTCATGGAGCTTTTTGATGAGAAGGGCATGGAGCATTGTGAGTACAGGGATCTTGGAGCATTGTGATGAAAAGGCACAGATTATTGTGATGAGAAATGCATGGAGCCTTGTCATGACAGGGTTCAAGGAGCATACTGACGACAAGTGTCTGTTAGCATTGTGATGACAGGTGTATTGAGCATTGTGATGACAAAGATCATGGAGCACTGTGATGAGAAGACCATGGATAATTGTGATGATGAGCGTCATGGGGTGTTGTGATGATAAGTGTTATGGAACATAGTGATCACAAGAGTTTGGAGCATTATGATGACAGAGGTCATGGAGAATATTGATTTCATTTTGATGACAATAGCCTGAAGCATTGTGATGATGGGCATGGTGCATTGTGATGACAGGGTTCATGGAGCATTGAGATGAAAAGTTCATGGAGCATTGTGGTTAAAAAGGTCACAGAGACTGTTGATGAAGAGGACATGGACACTTGTGATGACAAAGGTCATGAAGCATTGTGATAACTGGAGTCACGGAGCATTGTGATGACAGGGGTCATGGAGGATTGTGATAACAAGGGCATGGAGCACTGTGATGACAAGGGCATGGAACATTGGTCTAATAAGTTTCATGGATTATTGTGATGACAGTTGGAATGGCACATTGTGATGACAAGGGCATGGAGCATAGTGATGTCCTGGTCATGCAGTATTGTGAAGACAGGTGTCAGGGAGCACTGTGCTGACAATTGCATGGAGAATTGTGATGACAAGGGTCATGGAGCATTCTGATGACAAGCTTGTGGAGTATTTTGATGACAATGGCATGGAGCATTGTGAAGAAAACGGCATGGGGCATTGTGTTGAAAGAGGCATGGAGCCTTTTCCTGACAGGTTTCAAGGAGCATTCTTCTGACAAGTGTCAGGGAGCAATGTGATGACAAGTGTATTGAGAATTGTGATGACAAAGCTCATGGAGCATTGTGATGACAAGACATGGAGCATTTTGATGACAAGGGCATGGTGCATTGTGATGAGAAGTTCAGGGAAAATTTTGATGACCGGGTCATGCAGCAATTTGATGAAAAGTGTAATGGATCATTTTGATGCCAGGGGTTATAGAACATTGTGATGTCAGGGGTCTTGCAGCATTGGGAGGAAACGGATCATGGAGGATTTTGATGGCAGGTGTCATGGAACATTGTGATGATAAGGGGATGTAGCAGTGTGATGACAGGGTCATGGATCATTGTGATTACAGGGGTGAGGGAGTATTGTGATAACTAGTGATGGAACACTGTGATATCACTTCTGAGAGAGCATTTTTATGAGAAGGGCATGGAGCATTGTGATTACAAGATTTATGGAGCATTGCAATGACAAGGTTGTGGACCGTTGTGATGAAATGTGCGTGGCATATTGTGAAGACAGTGGTCATGGAGCATTGTGCTGACAAAGACATGGAGGATTGTGATGGCAAGTGTCACAGAGAATTGTGATGAAAAGTTCATGGAGCATTGCGGTTACAAAGGTCACAGAGTTTTGTGATGACACGGCCATGGACCATTGTGATGACAAACGTTATGAAGCATTGAGATGACTGGAGTCACGGAGCATTGTGATGACAGGGGTCATGGAGCATTGTAATGACATGTGTCATGGAGCATTGTGCTGACAAGCGAATGGAGCATTGTGATGACAAGGTTCATGGTGCATTGTGCTGAGAAAGGCATAGAGCATTGTGATGACAAGGGTCAAAGAGCATTGTGATGAAAAGTTCATGGAACATTGTGGTTAAAAAGGTCACAGACACTGTTGATGACGGGGGCATGGACAACTGTGATGACAAAAGTCATGAAGCATTGTGATGACTGGAGTCACGGAGCATTGTGATGACAGGTGTCATGGACCTTTGTGTTAACAAAGACATGGAGCATTGTGATGACAATGGCCTGGAGCATTGGTCTAATAAGTTTCATGGATTATTGCGATGACATTTGGAATGCTACATTGTGATGACAAGGGCATGGAGCATTGTGATGACCTGGTCATGCAATATTGTGAAGAAAGCTGTCAGGGAGCTTTTTGATGACATATGTAATGGCCCATTGGGATGACAATGGCATGGAGCATTGTGATGCCAAGTGTCATGGAGGATTCTGATGACAAAGGTAATGGAGCGTTGTGATGACAATGGCTTGGAGCATTGTGATGACAAGGGTCAGGGAGCATTGTGCTGACAAGTGTATGGAGAATTGTGATGACAAGGGTCATGTAGCCGTCTGAGGACAAGCTTGTGGAGTATTTTGAAGAAAATTGCATGGAGCATTGTGATGAAAACGGCATGGGGCATTGTGATGAAAAAGGCATGGAGCCTTTTCGTGACAGGGTTTAAGGAGCATTCTGATGACAAGTGTCAGGGAGCATTGTGATGACAAGTGTATTGAGAATTGTGATGACAAAGGTCATGGAGCATTGTGATGAAAAGGGCATGGAGTATTGTGATGACAGGCATCATGGAGCGTTGTGATGACAAGTGTTATGGAACATTGTGATCACAAGGGTTTGGAGCATTGTGATGACAGAGGTCATGGATCATTTTGATTTCAAGGAGCATGGAGCATTGTGATGACAAGGGCATGAAACAATGTGATCCCAATGTTCATGGAGGATTGTGAATGCAATGGAAATGGAGTATTGTGATGACAAGCGTATAGAGCATTGTAATGACAAGGTCATGTAGCATTTTGCTGACAAAGGCATGGAGCACTGTGATGACAAGCATCATGGAGCATTGTGAATACACGGGTCATGGAGCATTGGGATGACAAGGGCATGGATCATTGTGATGACAAGGTTCATTGAGCACTGGGCTGAAAATATTCATGGAGTGTTGTGATGACAGTGGTCATGGAGCATTGTGATGACTAGGGAATGGAGCATTGTGATGACAAGTGTCCCGGATCATTGTGTTGTAAGGTGTCATGGAGAGTTGTGATGACAGTGGTCATGGAGCATTGTGATGATATTGGCCATTGAGCATTGTGATGAGTAGGTCGTGGAGCATTGGGCTGAAAATGTTCATGGATCATTGTGATGAAAGGTGTCATGGAGCACTGTGATGACAAGGGATTGGAGCATGTTGATGACAAGGTCCTAGAGCACTGTGATGAGAAGACCATGGAGACTTGTGATGACAAGTCTCATGGAGCATTCTGATGAAAAGGGGCATGGAGAATTGTGATTACAGGTGTCTTGGTGCATTGTGATGACGAGGGCATGGAGCATTGTGATGAGAAAGCCATGGATCATTCTGATGACATGCGTCATAGAGTTTTGTGATGACAAGGGCATGGAGCATTGTGATTACAGGGATCTTGGAGCATTGTGATGAAGACGACATAGATCATTGTGATGAAAAAGGCATGGAGCCTTGTCATGACAGGGTTCAAGGAGCATACTGACGACAAGTGCCATGGAGCATTGTGATGACAAATGTATTGAGCATTGTGATGAAAAAGATCATGGAGTACTGTGATGAGAATACCATGGATAATTGTGATGATGAGCGTCATGGGGTGTTGTGATGATAAGTGTTATGGAACATTGTGATCACAAGGGTTTGGAGCATTATGATGACAGAGGTCATGGAGAATATTGTTTTCATTGTGATGACAATAGACTGAAGCATTATGATGATGGGCATGGTGCATTGGGATGAAAGCGTTCATGGAGCATTGAAATGAATAGTGGCATACAGCATTGTGATTACAGGGTTCTAGGAGCATTGTGATGAGAAGTGTCATGGAGCTTTGTGATGACAAGTCATGGAGCATTTTGATGACAAGGGCATGGTGCATTGTGATGAGAATGGCAGGGAGCATTTTGATGACTGGGTCATGCAGCAATTTGATAAAAAGTGTAATGGAACACATTGATGGCAGTGGTTAGAGAACATTGTGATGTCAGGGGTCTTGGAGCTTTGGGATGAAAAGTGTCATGGAGCATTTTGATGAGAGGGTTTATAGAACATTGAGATGTCAGGGGTCATGGAACATTGTGATGATAAGGGGATGTAGCATTGTGATGACAGGGTCATGGATCATTGTGATTACAGAGGTGAGGGAGTATTGTGATGCCTAGTGATGGAACATTGTGATATCTCTGGTGAGAGAGCATTTTGATGAGAATTGCCTGGACCATTGTGATTACAAGGTTTATGCAGCATTGCAATGACAAGGTTGTGGACCGTTGTGATGAAATGCGCGTGGCACTTTGTGATGACAATGGTCATGGAGCATTGTTCTGACAAAGACATGGAGCATTGTGATGACAAGGGTCACAAAGAATTGTGATGAAAAGTTCAT
Source organism: Mesoplodon mirus (assembly GCF_964341445.2). NCBI lineage: Eukaryota > Metazoa > Chordata > Mammalia > Artiodactyla > Ziphiidae > Mesoplodon > Mesoplodon mirus. The sequence goes on along the minus strand of NW_028295774.1, from coordinate 2,985,929 downwards.
GGAGCATTGTGGTTACAAATGTCACAGAGCCTTGTGATGACGCGGGCAAGGACCACTGTGATGACAAATGTTATGTAACATTGTGATGACTGGAGTCACGGAGCATTGTGATGACAGAGGTCATGGAGTATTGTGATGACAAGGGCATGGAGCATTGGTCTGACATGTTTCATAGATTATTGTGATGACAGTGGGCATGGTGCATTGTGATGACAAGGGCATGGAGCTTTGTAATGAGAAGGTCATGGAGTATTGTGAAGACAGGTGTCAGGGAGCATTGTGATGACAAATGTAATGGAGAATTGTGATGACAAATATAATGGAGCATTGTGATGATTAGGGCTTGGAGCATTATGATGACAAGGGCCATTGAAAATTTTCATGACAAGGTCGAGAAGCATTGTGATGAGAGGGTCATTGAGCATTGTGATGACAAAACCATGGAGCCTTGTGATGACAAGTCTCATGGAGCATACTGATGAAAAGGGGCATGGAGCATTGTGATTACAGGGGTCTTGGAACATTGTGATGACAAGTGCATGGAGCATTGTGAGGAGAAGACCAAGGAACAATCTGACGTCATGCGTCATTGAACTTTGTGATGACAATGGCATGGAGCATTGTGATTACATGGGTCTTGGAGCATTGTGATTAAAAGAGCATGGATCATTGTGATGAAAAAGGCATGGAGCCTTGTCATGACAGGGTTCAAGGAGCATACAGAAAACAAGTGTCAGGGATCATTTTGATGAAAAGTGTATTGAGCATTGAGATGACAAAGGTCATGGAGCATTGTGAAGAGAAGACCATTGATAATTGTGATGACGAGTGTCATGGGGCATTGTGATGACAAGTGTTATGGAATATTGTGATCAAAAGGGTTTGGTGCATTGTTATGACAGAGGTCATGGAGCATTTTGACTTCATTGTGATGACAATAGCATGAAGCATTATGATGATAGGCATGGTGCATTGTGATGACAGTGTTCTTAGAGCATTGTGATGAGAAGTGTCATGGAGCTTTGTGATGACAAGTCCATGGTTCATCGTGATGGCAGGGGTCATGGAGCATTGTTATGACAGTGGTAATGGAGCACTGTGATGGCAAGGGCATGGAACATTGTGATGAGAAGGCCATGGAGCATTCTGAAGACGTGTCATGGAGCTTTGTAAAGACAAGGTCATGGAGCAATGTGATGACAATGACATGGAGCTTTGTGATGCCAAGGGTAATGGATCTTTGTGATGACAAAGGTCATGGAGCATTTTGATGGCAAGGGCGTTGTGCATTGTGATGAGAAGGGCAGGGAGCATTCTGATGACAGGGTCATGGAGCAATTTGATGAAAAGTTTCATGGAACATTTTGATGACAGGTGTTAGGGAACACTGTGATGTCAGGGGTCATCGAACATTGTGATGATAAGTGCATGTAGCTTTCTGATGACAGGAGTCATGGAACATTGTGATGACAGGTGTGAGGGAGTATTGTGACAAATAGTGATGTAGCATTGGGATATCAGTGGTGAGAGAGCATTTAGATGAGAAGTGCATGGAGCATTGTGATGACAAGATTGGGGAGCACTGTGATGACAAGTGCATGGTGCATTGTGATGACATGTGTCATGGAGCATTGTGCTGACAAGCGCATGGAGCATAGTGATGACAAGGGTCAAAGATCATTGTGATGAAAATTTCATGGAGCATTGTGGTTAAATAGGTCACAGACACTGTTGATGACGAGGGCATGGACCATTGTGATGACAAAGGTCATGAAGCATTGTGATGACTGGATTCACGGAGCATTGTGATGACAGGGGTCATGGAGCATTGTGATAACAAGGGCATGTAGCATTGTGATGACAAGGGCATGGATCATTGGTCTCATAAGTTTCATGGATTATTGCAATGACGGTTGGAATGGCGCATTTTGATGACAAGGGCATGGAGCATTGTGATGACCAGGTCATGCAGTATTGTGAAGACAGGTGTCAGGGAGGATTGTGATGACATATGTAATGGCCCATTGTGATGACAATGGCATGGAGCATTGTGATGCCAAGTGTCATGGAGGATTCTGATGACAAAGGTAATGGAGCATTGTGATGTCAATGGCTTCGAGCATTGTGATGACAAGTGTCAGGGAGCATTGTGCTGACAAGTGCATTGAGCATTGTGATGACAAAGGTCATGGAGCATTCTGAGGAGAAGCTTGTGGATTATTTTGATGACAATGGCATGGAGCATTTTGATGAAAATGGCATGGGGCATTGTGATTAAAAAGGCATGGAGCCTTTTCGTGACAGGTTTCATGGAGCATTCTGATGACAAGTGTCAGGGAGCATTGTGATGACGAGTGTATTGAGAATTGTGATGACAAAGGTCATGGAGCTTTGTGATGAAAAGGGCATGGATTATTGTGATGACAGGCATCATGGAGCGTTGTGATTACAAGTGTTATGGAACACTGTGATCACAACGGTGTGGAGCATTGTGATGACAGAGGTCATGGATCATTTTGATTTCAAGTAACATGGAGCATTGTGATGACAAGGGCATGAAGCAATGTGATCCCAAGGTTCATGGAGGATTTTGATGGCAATGGAAATGGATTATTGTGATGGCAAGCGCATAGAGCATTGTAATGACAAGGTCATGTAGCATTTTGCAGACAAAGGCATGGAGCATTGTGATGACATGTGTCATGGAGCACTGTGATGACAAGCGTCACGGAGAATTGTGAATACAGGGGTCATGGAGCATAGGGATGACAAGGACATGGATCATTGTGATGACAAGGGTCATGGAACATTGGGCTGAAAATGTTCATGGAGTATTGTGAAGACAGGGGCTATGGAGCATTGTGATGAATAGGGAATGGAACATTGTGATGACAAGAGTGCCGAATCATTGTGTTGTCAGGTGTCATGGAGTGTTGTGTTGACAGTGGTCATGGAGCATTGTGATGATATTGGCCATGGAGCTTTGTGATGAGAAGACCTTGGGTAATTGTGATGTCGAGCATCATGGAGCACTGTAATGACAAGGGGCATGAAGCATTGTGATGACAGGTGTCAGGGAGCATTGTGATGACAGGTGTCATGGAGCATTGTGATGACAAGTGGATGGAGCATTGTGATGACAAGTGCATGGAGCATTGCAATGTCAAGTGGATGGAGAATTGTGATGACAAGAGCATGTAATATATTGCTGAGAAGTGTCATATAGCATTGTGATGACATGGACGTGGAGAATTATGATGACAAGGGACATGGAGCATTGTGATAACCAGGGCATGGTGCATTGTGATGACAGGGGTCATGGAGCATTATTATGAGAATGGCCATGGTGCATTCTGACATAAGATATCACTTATGAAGGGAATGTAAACATGGCTACATATGAACTGAATTAGGGAAGAGAACAGAGACTCAGATTTAGAAAACACTCTAACGCTTGCTTAAGGGGAAAGAGAGGTGGGGAGATGCACAAAACATAAGATTGATATTAGCACAGGTACCGTTCCATAGTCCAAAAACAGAAGGGACAAGCCCTAATCCTTCCTCAGTGAATGGAACTCAACATCCCTATTCCCCACCGAGAAACATATCTGCCTAGTAAGAATTTTAAAACCTATGTATTGATATGTCTCCGTAAGGGAAACAAGTGTGTCTAGAAAGACATAAACATGGCAGTGAGAATCAGCTCAAACCCAATATAAAACTGAATTTCAAAACAAAACATAAAAACAGTAAAATTCTTACACAATACCTTCAGGGGTTCTGATGAAACTTGGAATGACCCTATCTACAATGACAGCTGGATGTGGCATAAGGCTGGTCACTTGGGACTGAGAGGATTGGTGAGATTGGGTGAAAAAATGCAGACCCATTAAAGCAATAATGCCTGCCACACATTCCATGGTTCCCAACTCTCCAGGTAGAAGGGAATATCACTACATTTATAACGTGTATGGGAACCTAGAGAATGGAAACCATCTGAAAGTGAAAGGTTTCTAAAACCCTACTACTTTTTTTCTCTCCTTGTGCTCCAGTTTGACATTCCAACTGCTTTACTATCAATCTCCCAACTTTGAACGTCAGCCCCTATAAACTCCTGGTTCGCACAGTTGGCAAATTGTGCAGAGGATATAAGGGAAGAGAGAGAACCAATGAGAGAGTAGCTGTAGGCATTTGGACAGCCACATGTCACTATAATTTCCCGTCACAAAGAGGAATGAACCAACGTCTCAGCCTGCCCCCCCAGAATCATTATAAGTCCAGAAGCAAAACTGTTGATTTGCGGTCAGCTCACAAAAACGCGAGTTGAAAAATGGAGCTCAGGGCCACAGCAATTCACTAACCTGCAGAGTTATAAAGGACTACTCTCTTCCAAAAATCTGTTGAGAGAAAGCCACGAGGCAGAAGGGAAAATGAGGCAGAATGGCATGAAACAGATTTCAAGAGGTACACTGGAATCGCCTTTAAACACAGGAAAAGCATTACAACTTCGAAAATTATGGAAATGGCCATAAAGGGCATATGGGTTTTCACGTGAATATATACAGGAGAAAACGCATATGCCCTTTTTGGACAAGCAAGCAAGTGGGCAATGCAAATCAGCACTACAAAGAAGTATCACTTCCTACCGGTCAAAAGGGACATCCAAAAAATGTGTAAAAAACAGAAAGGCAAGACAGGCCCTGGAGAACAGGGTGCCTGGTTATGCTGATGGGCGGGATGTAAATTGCCAACTGCCTCTCTGTAGGAGTGCATTGTGTTCCCTAAAACAAGTAAACAACAGAGCTACAGAGCCAAGGGCACTTCCAGTCTAGGGAATATACCTTGGGAAAACTGAAAATAAATAAGACAGATCCACACCAAAATTCAGGGATGAACTGCTTACAAAAACCTCAACACGGGTACACTGGAAATATCCCAGGAAAGACATAAATGGTTCAAGAAACTGTGGTAGTTACATATGATGGAATATCCCTCAGCCATGAAATCAATGTCATAAGGCCAGTAGCAGCAAAATGAGTGGATTCATGTACGATAATTCTAAGTAAAATAAGTCACACAGAAAAAGAAACTTATCATAATATATCACTTATGAAGATCCTGTAAACATGGCTACACATGACTGAGTTAGGAAAGAGAAGAGAGACTCACATTTAAAAAACAGACTTATGCCTGCTTAAGGGGGAAGGAGAGGTGGGGTGATGCATAAAACCAGAGTTTGATATTAGTACAGGTACCGTTCCAAAAACCAAATACGGAAGAGACAAGACCTACACCTTCCACCATGAAAGGGACTCAACACCCCATATTCACCGCAGAGTAATATATCTTAAAAGTATGAATCATAAAACCTATGTATTGATATGTGTCCATAAGGGAATCAAGTGTGTCTAGACTGGCATAAACATGACAGTGAGAATCAGCTCAAACCCACTATAAAAACGAATTTCAAAAACAAAAAAAAAAAAAAGGGAAATTCTTTACAATTCCTTCAGGGTCTCTGATGAAACCTGGAATGACCCTATCTACAACGACAGCTGGATGTGGCATAAGGCTGGACACATGGGACTGAGAGGATTGGTGAGATTGGGTGAGCAAATGCAGACCCTTTAAAGCAATAATGCATGGCACCCATTCCATGTGTCCCAACTCTCCAGGTTGAAGGGAATATTACTCTAGCTATAACATGTATGGGAAACCTAAGAATGGACACACTGTGAATACGAAAGATTTCTAAATCTCAACGAATAGTCCCTCTCCTTGTGCGTCAGTTTGACTTTCCAACTGCTTTACTATCAATCTCCCAACTTGGAGAGACAGCACCTTTAACCTCCTGGTTCGCACAGGTTGCCAATTTGGCAAAGGATGAAAGGGAAGAGGGAGAACCAATGAGAGAGTAGCTGTTAGGCATTTGGACGGGCATATGCCACTCTTATTTCCTGGGAGGAAGAAGAATTAACCAAAGTCTCAGCCACCCACCGAAAACCAGTATAGGTTCTGAACCAAAACTTTGGACTTGTGTTCACCTCACAAAAAACTAGTTAAAAAGTGGAGCTCAGGGGCACAGCAATTCACAAACTGGCAGAGTAATAAAGGGCAACTATCGTCCAACAATCTGTTGAGGGAAGGCAACTAGGCGGACTTGAAAGCGAGGCAGAATAGCAGGAAACAGATTTCAAGGGGTACGTTGGAATCGCATTTAAAGCACAGGAAGAGGGGCACAATTTCGACTATGATGCACTTGGCCAAAAAGGGCGTATGCGTTTTCTCCTGAATATATTCAGGAGAAAACGCATAAGCCCAATTTGGCAAAGCAAGCAAGTGGGCAATGCAAATCTGAACTACAAAAAGTATCACTTCCCACCGGTCAAAAGGGACATCCACAAAATGGGTAAAAACCAGAAAGACAAGACAGGCCCTGGAGAACAGGGAGCCTTTTTATGCTGATGGACGGGATGTAAAATGCCAACTGCCTCTCTGGAGGAGTGCATTTTGTTCCCTAAAACAAGTAAACAACAGAGCTACAGAGCCAAGGGCACTTCCAGTCTAGGGAATATACCTTGGGAAAACTGAAAACCAATAAGACAGAGCCACCCTCAAATTTAGGGCTGTACTGCTTACGAGAACCTCAACTTGGGTACACCTTAAATATCCCAGGAAATATAAAAATGGCTCAAAAATTGTGGTACATACGTACGATGGAATATCCCTCAGCCATGAAATCAATGTCATAAGACCAGTTGCAGCAAAAAGAGTGGATTCAGGTACGATGATTCTAAGTGAAATAAGTCACACAGAAAAACAAACTTATCATAAGATATCACTTATGAAGATCCTGTAAACCTGGCTACACATGCACTGAGTTAGGAAAGAGAACAGAGTCTCACATTTAGAAAACACCCTTATGCCTGCTTATGGGGGAAGGAGAGGAGGGGAGATGCATAAAACCAGAGTTTGATATAAGCAAAGGTACCGTTCCAAAAACCAGCTATGGAATAGACAAGACCTACACCTTCCTCAGAGAAAGGGACTCAAAACCCCATATTTCCCACAGAGGAATATATCTGACTAGTAAGAATCTTAAAACCTATGTATTGATATGTCTCCATAAGGGAATCAAGTGTTTCTAGCCTGCCATAAACATGGCAGGGAGAATCAGCTCAAACCCACTATAAAAATGAATTTCAAAACAAAACATAAAAACAGGGACATTCTTTCCAATTCCTTCAGGGTCTCTGATGAAACCTGGAATGACCCTATCTACAACGACAGCTGGATGTTGCATAAGGTTGGACACATGGCACTGAGAGGATTCATGAGATTGGGTGAGCAAATGCAGACCATTTAAAGCAATAATGCATGGCACCCATTCCATGTGTCCCAACTCTCCAGGTTGAAGGGTATATTACTGTAGCTATAACATGTAAGGGAAACCTAAGAATGGACACACTGTGAATATGAAAGGTTTCTATATCTCAACAAATAGTCCCTCACCTTGTGCGCCAGTTTGACTTTCCAACTGCTTTACTATCAATCTCCCAACTTGGAGAGACAGCACCTTTAACCTCCTGGTTCGGACAGGTTGCCAATTTGGCAAATGATGAATGGGAAGAGGGAGAACCAATGAGAGAGTAGCTGTTAGGCATTTGGACGGTCACATGTCACTGTTATTTCCTGGAAGGAAGAAGAATTAACCAAAGACTCAGCTACCCACCGAAAACCAGTATAGGTTCTGAACCAAAATATTGGACTTGCGTTCAGCTCACAAAAAAACGAGATAAAAAATGGAGCTCAGGGGCACAGCAATTCACAAACTGGCAGAGTAATAAAGGGCAACTATCGTCCAAAAATCTGTTGAGGGAAGGCAACGAGGCAGACTTGAAAGCGAGGCAGAAGAGCAGGAAACAGATTTCAAAAGGTACGTTGGAATCGCCTTTAAAGCACAGGAAGAGGGTCACAACTTCGACAATGATGCACTTGGCCAAAAAGGGTGTTTGTGTTTTCTCCTGAATATATTCAGGAGAAAATGCATAGCGCTTTTTGGCCAAGCAAGCAAGCGGGCAATGCAAATCTGCGCTACAAAGAAGTATCACTTCCCACCGGTCAAAAGGGACATCCACAAAATGGGTAAAAACCAGAAAGTCAAGACAGGCCCTGGAGAACAGGGAGCATTCTTATGCTGATGGGAGGCATGTAAATTGCCAACTGCCTATCTGGAGGAGTGCATTGTGTTCCCTAAAACAAGTAAACTACAGAGCTACAGAGCCAAGGGCACTTCCAGTCTAGGGAATATACCTTTGGAAAACTGAAAATCAGTACCACAGAGCCACCCCATATTTAGGGCTGCACTGCTTACAAGAACCTCAACTTGGGTACACCTTAAGTATCCTACTAAAGATAAATATTGTTCAAAAACTTGTGGTACTTTTGTACGATGGAATATCCCTCAGCCATGAAATCAATGTCATAAGACCAGTAGCAGCAAAATGAGTGGATTCAGATACGATGATTCTAAGTGAAATAAGTCACACAGAAAAAGAAACTTATCATAAGATATCACTCATGAAGGTACTGTAAACATGGCTACACATGAACGGAGTTACGAAAGATTACATAGTAACTAATCTTATCATAAGGTATCACTCATAGCGGGAATGTACACATGACTACACATGAACTGAATGACGAACACAACAGATTCACACATTTAGAAAACATCTTCTGCCTGCTTAATGGGAAAGCCGAGGTGGGGTGATGCATAAAACCACAGTTTTAAATTAGCACAGATACCGTTATATAAACCATGTATGTAATAGACAACACCTACTCCCGGCACAATGAACTGGACTCAACACCCCCTGTTCATTGCAGAGGAATATGTCTGACTCTAAGTATTTTAAAACATATGTATTCTCATGTCTCCATAATGGAATCATTTGTGTGTATAACAGCATGAACACAGCACTGAAATTCAGTTAAACCCACTTATAAAAATAAATTTCAAAAGCAAAATGCAAAAACAGATAGAAAGTTTTAAAAACTACGTTCAGGGACTGTGATGCAAGCTAGATTGACCACCTTTACACCCACAGCTGGATGAGACATAAGACTGGACACTTGGGGCTGACAAGATTGCTGAGGTTGTGTGAACAAAAGAACACCACTTAGAGCAATACTGTGTGCTATCCATTCTAGTGGTCCCAACTCTCCAGGTTTAAGGGAATCTTCCTCCAGTTAAAACATGCATGGGAATCCCAGTGGATGGTACACTGTGTAATTGGGAAAGTTTTCTAAAAGGTACCTCATTTTTCTTTTGTCGTGCTCAGCTTCGCCATTCCATCTGCATTACTCAAAATCTCCCCACTTGGAGTGTCAGCGCCTTTACCCTCCCGTTGTGCACAGTTTGCAAATTGTGCAGAGGATGAACAGGAAGAGGGGAAATAAATGAGAGATTAGCTGTAGGTGTTTGGATGGGCACATGTCACTCTAGTTTCCCATCAGGAAGAAGAATTAACCAAAGGCTCAGCCTGAAGCCCTGGAACCAGAGTAGGGCCTAAAGCCATCCTGCGGTATTGCAGCCAGCTCACAAAGAGGCGAGTTGAAAAATGGAAATCAGGGGCACAGCAATTCACAAACTTGCAGAGTTATAAAGGACAACTATCATCCAGAAATATATTGAGGAAAGGCAGTGAAGAGGATTTGAATGCAAGGCAGAATTGAAGGAAACAGATTTCAAGAGGTAGATTGGAGTCGTCTTTAAAGCACATGAAAAGCGACAGAATTTCGACAATGTTGCTCTTGGCTGAAAAGGGACTATGTGTATTTTCCTGAATATATTCGGGAAAAAATGCATATGCCCTTTTTGGCCAAGCAAGCCATCAGGCATTGCAAATCCACACTACATAGAAGTGTCCCTTACCTCCAGTCAAAAGGATCATCCACAAATAGTGTAAAAGCCACAAATGCAGGACAGGCCATGGAGAAAAGGGAGCCTGGTTACGCCGATGGACAGGATGTAAATTGCCAAGAGCCTCTCTGGAGAACTGTATGTTGTTTTCTAAAACAGAGCTACAGAGCATAGCAAACTTCCACTCATGGGCGTGTATTTTGGGAAAACTAAAAATCCACAATGCACAGCCAGCCTAAAGTTTAGGGCTGCTCTGTTTACAAGAACCTCGACTTCGGTACACTTTATATAAACCAGGAAAGGAAAAAAAATGGATATAGATGTTGTGGTACTTATATACAATGGAATGTCACTCAGACATAAAATCAATGTCATAAGGCCAATAGCAGCTTAATGAGTGGCTTTAGGTACGATGATGCTAAGTGAAATGAGCCACAAAGTAAAAGAAACTTATTGTAATATATCACTTATAGAGGAAATGTAAACATGGCTACACATGAACTGAATTTCAAAAGAGAACAGAGTTACACATTTAGAAAACACACTTATGCCTCCTTAAGGGGAAAGGTGACGTGGGGTGATGTGTAAAAGCAGAGTTTGAAATTAGCACAGATCCCATTCCATATACCAAATATGTAATAGACAATACCTACCCCTTTCTCAATGAACTGGACACAAAACACCCTATTCACTGAAGAGGAATATATCTGACTGGTAATAACCTTGAAACCTATGTATTTATATGTCTGCATAATGGAATCAAGTGTATGTAGATTGGCATAAACACAGATCAATGGAACAGGACAGAAAGCCCAGAGATAAACCTACATACCTATGGCTATCTCATCTATGACAAAGGAGCTAAGGATATACAATGGAGAAAAGACAGTCTCTTCAGTAATTGGTGATGGGAAAACTGGACCCCTACACATAAAGGAATGAAATTAGAACACTCCATAACACCATACACAAAAATAAACTCTAAATTGATTAGAGATCTAAATATAAGACCAGACACTATAAAACACTTAGAAGAAACCATAGGCAGAACACTCTATGACATAAATCACAGCAAGATCCTTTTGGACCCACCTCCTAGAGAAATGGAAATAAAAACAGAAATCAACAAATGGGACCTAATGAAACTTAAAAGCTTTTACACAGTACAGGAAAACATAAACAAGATGCAAAAACAACCCTCAGAATGGGAGAAAATATTTTCAAATGAAGCAATTGACAAAGGATTAATCTCCTAACTTTACAAGCACCACATGTAGCTCAATATCACAAAAACAAACAACCCAATCCAAAAACGGGCAGAAGACCTAAATAGACATTTCTCCAAAGAAGATATACAGATTACCAAGAAACACATGAAAGGATGCTGAACATCACTAATCATTAGAGAAAGGCAAATCAAAACTACCCTGAGGTATCACCTCACAGCAGTTAGAGTGGAAATCATCAAAAAAATCTACAAAACAATAAATGCTGGAGAGGCCTTTATTGGAGAAATTGGAACACACTTGCACTGTGGTTGGGAATGTAAATTGATATGGGCACTAGGGAGAACAGTACGGAGGTTCCTTTAAATAACTAACAATAGAAGTACCATACGACACAACAATCCAAGTACTGGGCATTTGCCTTGCGAAAACCATAATTCAAAAAGAGTTATGTACAAAAATGTTCATTGCAGCTCTATTTGCATTAGCCAGGACATGGAAGCAACCTAAGTGTCCATCGACAGATGAATGGATAAAGAATATCTGGCACATATATACAATCAAATATTACTCAACCATTAAAAGAAGCAAAACTGAGTTATTTGTACTGAGGTGGATGGACTTAGAATCTGTCCTACACAGTGAAGTAAGTCTGAAAGGGAAAAACAAATACTCTATGTTAACAGAGATATATGGAATCTAATGAAGAAAAAAAAAAGATTTTGAAGAACCTAGTGGCAGGACAGGATTAAGGACACAGACATAGAGAAAGGACTTGAGGACACCGGAATGGGAATGGGTAAGCTGGGACGAAGTGAGAGAGTGGCATGGACATAAATACATTACCAAATGTAACACTGATAGTTACTGGGAAGCAGCCACATAGAACAGGGAGATCAGCTCGGTGCTTTGTGACCACATAAAGGGGTGGGATATGGAGTGTGGGAGGGAGATGCAAGAGGGAGGGGATCTGGTGATATTTGTATATGTATAGCTGATTCACTTTGTTATACAGCAGAAACGAACACTCCATTGTAAAGCAATTATACTCCAATAAACGTGTAAAAGGAAAAAAAAAAAAAAGAAAGCCCAAGGATAAACCTACACACCTATGGTCAACTAATCTATGACAAAGGAGGCAAGACTATACAATGGAGATAAGACAGTCTCTTCAATCGTTGGTGCTGGGAAATATGGAGAGCTACGTGTAAAAGAATGAAATTAGAACACTCCCCAACACCATACATAAAAATATAATCAAAATGGATTAGAGACCTTAATGTAAGACCGGACAGTATAAAACTCTGAGAGGAAAACTTACGAAGGATACTCTGACGTAAATCACAGCAAGATCTTTTGATCCACCTCCTATAGTAATGAAATAAAAAAGAAAAGTAAACAGATGGGACCTAATGAAACGTAAAAGCTTTTGCAAAGCAAAGGAAACTACAAACAAGACGAAAAGACAACCCTCAGAATGGCAGAAAATATTTGCAAATGAATCAATGCACAAATGATTAATCTCCAATATATATAAACTGCTCATGCAGCTCAATATTAATAAAACAAACAACCCAATACAAAAATGGAAGATCTAAATAGACATTTCTTCCAAGAAGACATAGAGATGGCCAGTACGCACATGAAAATCTGCTGAACATCACTAATTATTAGAGAAATGGAAATCGAAACTACAATGAGGTATCACGTCACACCTGTTAGAATGGGCATCATCAGAAAATCTACAAACAACAAATGCTGGAGAGGGTGTGGAGAAAAGGAACCTTCTTCCACTATTGTTGGGAATGTAAATCGATACAGTCTCTATGGAGAACAGTATGGAGGTTCCTTAAAAAACTAAAAATAGAATTACCATATAATCCAGCAATCCCACTACTGGGCATATACCCAGAGAAAACCATAAATCAAAAAGACACATTCACCACAATGTTCACTGCAGCACTATTTACAATAGACAGGTAATGAAAGCAACCTAAGTGCCCACAGACAGACGAATGGATAAAGACGTGGTACATATATACAACGGAATATTACTCAGCCATACATCGGAAAGAAATTGGGTCATTTGTAGAGACCTTGATGGATCTACAGACTGTCATACAGAGTGAAGTAAGTCAGAAAGAGAAAAACAAATATTGTATATTAATGCACATATGTGGAACCTAGAAAAATGGTACAGATGAACCGGTGTGCAGGGCAGAGATAGAGACACAGATGTAAAGAACAAACATATGGACACCAAGGAGGGAACGCCATGTGAGGGTGGTGGTGGGATGAATTGGGAGACTGGGATTCACATGTGCACACTTATATGTATGAAATAGATATCCAATAAGAACTTGCTGTATAAAAGAAATAAATTTAAAAAAAAACTAAATAAATAACATTTAATAAAATAAAACAGAAAAATAGTTTTTCCCTTCACATAGACGTCTTTATATTAATGCATTATTTCCATGTATATATCTCCAAATTAAAAAAAAAGAGGAATAAATAAAATCTAACTTGAACCAAAAAGAAAAAAAAAAAAAAAAACAAACAGAACTCACCAGTTATAGAGTGGATAATCGTATCAGGGCACTTGCTCCAGTGGTAAAAAATTCTTAAGTTGGTCAGAGGTGGGAAATCGTCTCCCATGCAGTCAGCAGTGCTCCCACCCACAAGGAGCATCCTCATTGCAAAGCTGGGGGAATGTGTCGAGGCGTCTGTGAGTAAATGTGAGCTGAGCCCCAGTCTGGCTGCAGCTGAAATCTTCCCACCCTTTCCAGGTAAAACACCTGAATATGTACAAGCACTTGCAAGCCTAGAGGAAGGGCTGTGGAGCCACACCAGCGACAGCACGCAGGCCAACTTGTTGCCTGCAGGCCATCCAGGATGGTCCTGGCCCCAGATGCTCTTCTGGAAGCTTTCCATTTCCCTGCCTGAGATACCGCTCCTGCCACAGCCCCCACTGCTTTTTTACTTCCTCACCTCTGACTGGGGAGAAATTCCAGTGGCAGGTATGGGTGACACATCCTCTTCTTTAGCCCGTGGCAGCCTGGCAACTCCTGCAGAAAGTCCTGCAGAGCCCAAATCACACTGGGCCACCCACAAAGCCATGGCCCCTCAATCCCTCCCACCACCCCAGCCCCGAAACTGCTGACGGGGCAGATAATATGGCGTCAGTCACAGCTACAGGGGCTCTTGCTGACTGGAGACGTGTTTATATTGACCTCAACCCAGGCACACCTGTGGGGGGGCTGGCAGGCAGTGTCAGGCTGCCCAAATCAGCCAATCCTCACCCCTCAGGGGCTCTCAGTTGCAGAAAATGAACCTTGCTAAACGGGTCAGTCCCAAGGAACGGGTGTGGGCTCTTGAGAGTCAGGCTAGACAAAGGGCTGCAGCTGCTGCTTGTTTTCTTATCATTTTATCTGGTCCATGAGTGGAAAACAACTTCAAGAAGACCCTATCCTAATGAGAGGAACCCAGGAGTCAGGGAGAGGAGTGATGGTGGGTGGAGACAAAGGCCTGGTGCCCTGGCTGCAGTGGAAGTGTCTGGAAGACCAGGCAGAGAGAGACTGCACAGAGTGATAGCCAGGGTCACAGACCTGTCAGAGCTACTGTTTGTTAGTTCAAGTCCTGCTCTGAGGTGTTCTGTGTCAGCTGTGAGCGACAGGTGAGCTGGGGGTTCTCTGCAAGGTGGGCTATGTGCACATTTCCTGTGTGTCCAGCCCTGCTGGGGTACCTGCCCAGGGTAGTTCCGTATCCTGGGAAGGGCCTGACTATGAGAGCCCCATAGGCTGCTGGGTAGCTGCACAGGTGATCTCCGTACCCTGGGAGGGACTTGAACACGAGAGCCCCGTGGGCTGTGGGGTGCGGGATGCAGCCCAGGTGAGCTCCATATCCTGGGATTGGCCTGACCACGAGAGCCCCATGGGCTGCTGGAGACCTGGTAAAGGATATCAGGACAGTCAGTGAAGCCACCGAGGATATACATCCAGTAGCTCCTATTTCCTACACCCTGCTGCTCATTCTACCATCCACCAGGCCATGGCATTCTGTATTACACTTCAATGATGCCTTCTTCTGTATTCCATTCATCTCAGAGTCACAAGAATTTTTGGCTTGTGAGTGGCAGGACACAACATGCAACACAAGCAATAATGCTGGGCCGTCCTGCACCAATGGTTCAAAAATACCCACACCATCATTGGGGAAATGTCCGCTAAAGACCTAAAAGTTCTTCCTCTGTAAAAGGGAACCCTCCTTCAATATGCAGATGACATTCTGATCGCCAGGCCTACTAAAGACGCCTCTGAACTACCTAGCCAAGAAAGGATAGAAGGTGTCCAAGGAAAAGGCTCAAATATCCCAGGCTCAGGTGACATGCCTGGGCTTCATTCTCACAGATATTCGGAGAAACGCATCCCAGGATAGGGAAGAAGCCATTTGCAGCCTTACCTCTTCTAAAACTAGAAGACAGCTTAGGGGTTCCTGGGGAGGCCAAGGTTTTCTGCATCTGGATCCCTAACTACAGTCTAATAGCTGGGCCTCTACATGAAACACTGACATGAAAAGATGATGATCCTTTTGAATAGAATCCAGAAGCAGCCTTTCAAGAATGGAAAGAGCAGTCAATTCAGATCCTTGCCCAGGAACTCACTAATTTAGCTAAACCCTTTGACCTTTACCTACCCGGTCAAAGGTTAATCGCCCTTGGAGACTTAGTGCAAAAACTGGGACCACTTGAAATGGAGCAACACAAGAATGCCCTTCAGGTATAATAAACTATGGTCACCAAGGGCTTTGCCCACCGACTCATCAGGTAAGGATACTGGGGTATCTAAAAAGCTAGAAATCAGCAGCCCGCAAGGCCAGCTCCCTCCTAAGAGAAAAGGACCCCACGTCGTGATCCTAACCACCCATCATGCCCTGAAGTTGCACGGGTCGCTCTGTTGACACACTGACCTCGAGTGTGGAGGCCTTCCAACTCCAACCTCCAGAGAGACAAATGGGGGCATCGGGCCCCCAAGATGACTCGTGTGACCATCACTTGACCTGGAGTTTCTCTCAGAAAACAACAAGACTGTGCCCCGATAGAGCAGACTACTGCTTGCAGGACTTACTGCACCCAGAGGGGAGCTAATAAGCTTGGCGGGGGAAACGTATATCACGCTTTCACCATAGAAAACCCTACAGACACCGCGGTGATGGTGGCCAATATGACCAGCTGGACTGCTGGCTACTTCTAAAGGCCGTTGACTCAGTGGACGTCATGGTCCTGTATCACCACTGACCCTGGACTGTCTGGGAGTTGCACGGGCAGGGCTCTGACACATGGTGCTGTTTGTACATTAATTCAGGGACCTAATTAAAGAAAGCACAGACTACTGGTCAGAGCATCTAGGCTGGCAAAAAACGACAGCCTAACGTCACCGAACAAATGTGGGGTGGGGTGAAACCTGCCACCACAGCATCTTTGCACATCTCTTTCCTGGACCCTTAAAGGTCATTAGAATCTATAACACTTCCAATGCTGGTGCTCAGGCGGACGAGAAGTGAGGCAGGAGGCTTTGGAACAATCAACCTCACCTGGAGGCTGGTGGGGAGATGTTTTGCCCCTCCCCCTAGGTATCAGGGCTGCCACCACAGCATGAAGCAGTTACAAAAGAGGGGTCTGCACCCTCAACACCCCAAGAATGAGGAACGGAACAAAAAGCAGAGGAGGTGTTCGTCTCTGGCAACGTTCATTAAAAATTCCTGGGAGATAAAAAGAGAATCTGGGCAATAAAATAAAGTCTAACCTCTTTTTCCTTTGTGCTTTGTCTAATTTCACGTGCTCCTAGGGTTCCGCATGCAGAGGTCCCACACCCGGCACTTCAGACCCGATTTCCTAGTGCAGAATGGCTGGGTCGACACCTCAGCTAGCGGAGTCCCATGCAGACTCCACGGCATAGAGCCTGAGCTGCAGCCAACCCAGCCCTCGAGAGCTCCATCCCCTAACACCCACTGACGCTGCCGGGATCCCTACACAGCAGCCCAGCCCACTGCCTGTGGGGGAGTGCACGCTCTCACCTCTCCATTCGGTTTTCAAAATAATGTTTCCTTTGCTTCTGAACCAAACTCAGTCTTGATCTGTTGGCTCCAATGACACTGGGCTTGGGGACTCCTGTTGGGGTACACTCTGGAGGATCAGTAACAGAAATTGAGAACATTGTAACTTCAATGAACAGATGTGTGAGCCAAACTGTAGTTAACATAGAGCAGTGTATAATGCTCGGGTAAAATAAGATTTTTCTAAGACTTACATTTGATAATTCCATCACTTTACTATAAGCAACTTCAGTGAAGACATCTGTCTTATTTGTCAGGTCAACATTAGAGAAATGAAGTGATTTATTTCCATGGTTGTACATCGAATACTCTTGGCTGAAACTTCAATCTTGTTTTGAATGCTTTTCCATTGAAAAGGATACCTCTCTTTCAGCTCCCCCATTCCTGAGAAGTATAAAATCTTATAATTTATTATTACCAAAGGGGAAAGGTAGGAAAAGGGATAAATTAACAGTTTGGGATTAACACATACACACTGCTATGTATAAAATAGATCATCAACAAGGAACTACTGTATAGCACAGGGAACTACACTGAATATTTTGCAATAACCTATAAGGGGAAATAATCTGAAAAAGAATCGATATTTTTATTGACATCATCTATCAATGACAGATAAAATGTAACCTAAGCAAGGCCGATGGTGAGCGCTTCTGAACCTGAAGATTTCAATCATCTAAAATTTGGGCTCTGCCTATTTCCCAAGGCCCTTAATGGACATACGTGTAGCCGTAGCTTAAAAATTCCCCAGTTTGGGGTTCGGGGAGGCACTGATTTGGAAAAATCCCTGGTGTTCTCCTTCCATGCACGGGACCCTTCCTACAGCTAAAACATGCCTGTCACACCTAGAGGATGGTATACTGTTTGATCGGAAAGAGTTTGGAAAAGGCACCTCATCTCCTCATCGCCTGGTGCACGGGTTCACCCCTCCAGCATCTTTCCTGACAATCTCCTTACTTGGGGATATCAGCACCGTCAACATCCTGTTGCACACAGTTTGGAATTTGTCCAGAGGATGAAGCGGAAGGATGAGAAAAATTTAGAGACAAGTCTTAGGTGTTCGGACAGGCACATGCCAATCTAATTTCCAATCCGGAAGACAAATTCATCAAAGGCTAGAATTGCCCATGGAAACAGAATAGGGCTAGAGGAAATCCCGCTGTTTTGTGTCCAGTTTCCAAAAACACAAGTTGAAAAATGGAACTCGGGGGCACTAAAATTCATGAAACTGCAGAGTTGAAAATATCTATTGTCGAAAAATGTCTTGAGGTAAGTCACAGAAAAGGACTTGTAAGCAAGGGAGAGTGGCAGGAAACAGATTTGAAGAAGTAGAAAGGACTCCCCATTAAAGCACCAGAAAAGGGGCTGAACATCGCCAATGATGCAGTTGGCCCAAAAGGGCTTATGCATTTTTTTCTGAATATATTCAAGTAAAGGCCATACACACTTTTTATCCAACCAAACAGGTGGGCACTGGAAATCAATACTACAAAATGTATCACTTCACATCAGTCAGAAGGGCCATCCACATAAAGTGTAAACACCAGAAATGCCGGACTGGGTGAGGAGAAAAGGGAGCCCTGTGAGGCTGATAGTGGAAATGTAATTTGCCAACGGCCACTCTGGAGAAGTGTATTGTGTTTGCTAAAACATCTGAAAACTGAGCTACAGAGCATAGGGCACTTGCACTCATGGGCGTATACCTTGGGAAAAACAAAAAAATGACAGAAAACAGGCACTCCAACGTTTACCACCTCTCTGATAAAAAGGGCCTCCACTTGGATATAACCTAAATGTCCCTGGAAGGATAAAATGGATAAAAGAGATGGGGTACTTATGTAGAGTGGAATATTACTCATCCAGAAATCAATGAAATAAGGCCAGTTGTAACAACTCTGGAGGAGTTACATACGATCATTCTAAGTGACACATGTCAGAAAGAAAAAGACACATATCATAAGATGCCACTTAAAGGTGGAATCAAAAATGGCTACACATGAAATAAACTACAAAACAGAAACATAGTCAAATATGTAGAAAAGAGACATAAGGCTGCTAAATGGGAAAGGTGGGGAATGGTGAGGTATTATCCAGGAGGTTGAAATTAGCAAAGATACCATTCCAAGTACCGAATTGAATAACTGGCAAGGCCTACACGGTACCTCAAAGAACTTCACTCAGTCCACTCAAGTCACTGGAAAATAATACATATGACTCGTATGCATCTGAGAAAGAATTTATTGTTGTCACACAGTACATGAATCAAGTGGATGTACAGCAGCAAAAAACAGCTTTGAAAATCAGCTGTAACCAATATAAAAATAAATTTAAAAATATTTATAAAAACAGTGAGAGAGACAAAAATTCTTACAACTTTTGTTGAAGGGCTACGATGTAACATGGATTAAACACATGTAGACCCACAGCAGGATGATATATAAGGCTGGAAGCTATGCACGCTAAGAGATGTTAGAGAGGCTGAGTGAGGAAATGCAGACCTTTTAAAGTAATACTGCCTGGTACCCATTCCATGGGTCCCAAATCGGCAGTTTCAAGGGAATCTTCTGACAGCAAAAGCATGCCTGTGAAACCGAGATGAATATACACCGTGTGCTCAGGAAAGGTGTCTAAAATGCACCTCATTTTTGATCTCCTGGTGCTGGGGTTCGCCATTCCAGCCACATTACTAACAATCTCCCCACTTGGAGAATCAGCACCTTTAACCTCCTGTTTCACACAGTTTGCAATTTTTGAAGAGGATAAATGGGAAGAGGAGGAACCAGTGAGAGATTAGCTGTAGGAGTTTTGACAGGCACATGTCACTATAATATCCCTTTAGGAAGAAGAATTAACCAAAGGCTCAGCCTGCCTCCCCAGAACCAGAAGAGGGCCGGAATCAATCCAATGGTTTGGCGGCCAGCTCACAAAAAAAGCGAGTTGCAAAATGGAGCTCAGGAGCAGACAATTCAAAGACCTGCAAAGATATAAATGATAACCAACGTCCAAAAATATATTCAGGTAAGGCATCGAAGAGGTTCTGAATGAGAGGCAGAATTGCAGGAAACAGTTTTCAAAAGGTAGATTGTACTCACATTTAAAGCATATGAAAAGCAGCAGAATTTCTAAAATGATGCAGTTGGGCAAAAGGGTGTATGCGTTTTTTTGGTGAATATCTTCAGGAAAAAAAACACATACAGAGTTTTTGGCCAACCAAGCAAGGGGGAAATGCAAATCCGCACAATAAAGAAGTCTCAATTTCCACTGCTCAGAAAGTCCATCCAAAAAATGTGTACAAATCAAAAATTCAGGAGAGGCCATGGAAAACAGGGAGACTAGTCACGCTGATGGGTGGGGTATAAATATCCAAGAGCTACTCTGAAGAAGTGTATGCTGTTTCCTAAAACATCTAAAATACAAAGCCCCCGAGCAAAGGGGACTTCAACTCATGGACATATAACTTGGGAAGACTAAATATCAACAAGACACAGGCACCCCAAAGTTTAGGGCTGCTCTGCATACAAGAACCTCAACTTCGGTACACCTAAAGTATCCCAGGAAAAAGAGAAATGCATAAAGAATTTGTGGTAATTTTGTACAACGGAATATCAATCAGACGTGAAATCAATGTCATAAGGCCAGTAGCAGCATAATGAGAGGATTTAGGTATGATGATTCTAAGGGAAATTAGTCACACAGAAAAAGAATCTTATCATAAGATATCACTTAGAGAGGGAATGTCAACATCACAACACATGAACTGAATTAGGAAAGAGAGCAGCGTCTCACATTTAGAAAACACTCTTATGCCTCCTTAAGGGGAAAGGAGAGGTGGGGTGATGCATAAAACCAGAGTTTGATATTAGCACAGGTACCATTCCATAAACCAAATAGAGAATAGGCAAGACCTACACCTTCCTCAGTGAACGGGACTCAAAACCCCTATTCCCCACAGAGGAATATATCTGATTAGTAAGAATCTTAAAACCTATGTATTGATATGCCTCTGTAAGGGAAACAAGTGTGTCTAGACCGTCATAAACACGTCAGGGAAAATCAGCTCAACCCCATTATAAAAATGAATTTCAAAAACAAAACAAAAAAACAGCGAAATTCTTACACAATTCCTTCAGGGGTTCTGATGAAACCTAGAATGACCCTATCTGCAAAGACAGCTGGATGAGACATAAGGCTGGACACTTGGGACTGAGAGGACTGGTGACATTGGGAGAGAAAATGCAGACCCTTTAAAGTAGTAATGCATGCCACCATTCCATGGGTCCCAAATTTCCAGGTAGAAGGGAATATCACTACAGTTATAACATGTATGGGAAACCTAGAGAATGGACACCCTGTGATGGCGAAAGGTTTCTGAAAGTCTCCTACTTTTTCCTCTCCTTGTGCTACAGTTTGGCATTCCAACAACTTTACTATCAATCTCCCAACTTAGGAGAGTCATCCCCTATAACCTCCTGGTTCACACAGTTTGCTAATTGTGCAGAGGATGAAAGGGAAGAGGGAGAACCAATCAGAGAGTAGATGTAGGCCTTTGGACGGACACATGTCACTCTAAATTCCCGTCAGGAAGAAGAATTAACCAAAGCCTCAGCCACCCACAGGGAACCAGTATAGCCAGCCCTGGAACCAGTATAGGTCCTGAAGCAAAATTGTGGAATTGCGGTCAGCTCCCAATAATGGGATTTGAAAATTGGAGCTCAGGGGCAAAGCAAATCAAAAACATGCAGAGTTATAAATGACTAGTCTCTTCCAAAAATCTGTTGAGGGAAGGCAACAAAGCGGACTTGAAAATGAGGCAGAATGGCACAAAACATATTTCAAGAGGTAAATTGGAATCGCCTTTAAAGCACAGGAAAGGCATCACAACTTCGAGAATGATGCACTTGGGCAAAAACAGCATATGAATTTTCTCCTGAATATATTCAGGAGAAAAGGCATAGGCCCTTTTTGGCCAATCAAGCAAGCGCACAATGCAAATCCACACTACAAAGAATTTTCACTTCCCACCGGTCCAAAAGGACATCCGAAAATCTGTAAAAACCAGAAAGGCAAGATAGAGATGACAAGGGCATAAAGCAATATGATCCCAAGGGTCATGGAGGATTGTGATGACAAGCGCATGGAGCATTGTGATGACAAGATTATGTATCATTTTGCTGTCAAAGGCATTGTGATGACAAGGTTCATGGAGAACTGTGATGACAAGCGTCATGGAGCATTGTGATTACAGGGTTCATGGAGCATTGGGATGACAAGGGCATGGAGCATTTTGATGACAAGATTCCCAGATCATTGTGTTGTCAGGGTTCATGGAGCGTTGTGATGACTGTGGTCATGGAGCATTGTTATGACAGAGGTCATGGAGCATTGTGATGAGAACGTCATGGAGCATTGAGCTGAAAATATTCATGGAGTATTGTGATGACGGGGGTCAAGGAGCATTGTGATGACAAGGTACTGGAGCATTGTGATGAGAAGACCATGGAGCCATGTGATTACAAGTCTCATGGAGCATTCTGATGAAAAGGGTCATGGAGCATTGTGATTACAGGGGTCATGGAGCATTGTGATGACAAGGGCATGGAACATTGGGATGAGAATGTCATGGAGCGTTCTGATGACATGCATCATGGAGCTTTGTGATGACAAGGGCATGGAACATTGTGATTACAGGGCTTTTGGAGCATTGTGATGACAAGGGCACTGAACAATGGGATGAGAATGTCATGGAGCGTTCTGATGACATGCATCATGGAGCTTTGTGATGACAAGTGCATGGAGCATTGTGATTACAGGGGTCTTGGAGCACTGTGAGGGAAAGGGCATGTAACATTGTGATGAAAAAGGCATGGAGCCTTTTCATGACAGGGTTCAAGGAGCATACTGATGACAAGTGTCAGGGACCATTGTGATGACAAGGGTATTGAGCACTGTGATGACAAATGTCATGGAGCATTGTGATTAGAAGACCATGGATACTTGTGATGACGAGCATTATGGGGCGTTGTGATGATAGGTGTTATGGAATATTGTGATCACAAGGATTTGGAGCATTGTGATGACAGAGGTCATAGAGCATTTTGATTTCATTGTGATGACAATAGCATGAAGCATTATGATGATGCGCATTTGGTGCATTGTGATGACAGCGTTCATGGAGCATTGAGATGAAAAGGGGCATGGAGCATTATGATTACAGGAGTCTTGTATCATTGTGATGAAAAGGGCATGGAACATTGGTCTGAAATGTTTCATGGATTATTGTGATGAGGGGGGCAATGAGCATTGTGATAACAATGGCACGGTACACTGTGATACATGGTTCATGGAGGATTGTAATGACAAGCGCATGGAGCATTGAGAGAAGAATGGCATCGAGCATTGTGATGAAAAGCATCATGGATCCTGTGATGACAAGGGCTTGGAACAATGTGATGAGAGGTTTTTGGAGCATTGTGATGACAATGTCATGGAGCATTGTGATGCCAAGGGTCATGGAGTTTTGTGACGACATAGGTCATGGAGCCTTTTGATGACAAGGGTGTGGTGCATTCTCTTGTGATGGGCAGGGAGCATTGTGATGACAGGGTCATGGAGCAATGTGATGAAAAGTGTCATGGACCATTTTGATGACGGGTTATAGAACATTGTGATGTCAGGAGTCATGGAACATTTTCATGACGGTGTTGTGGACCATTGTGATGACAGGGGAGTGGGTGTATTGTGATGACTAGTGAGGGAACATTTAGATATCATTCGTGAGAGAGCATTTTGATAAGAAGTGCATGGAGCATTGTGAGGACAAGTTTTATGGAGCATTGTGATGACAAGATTGTGGAGCACTGTGATGACAAGCACATGGCACATTGTGATGACATGGGTCATGGAGCACTGTGCTGACAAAGACATAGAGCAATGTGATGACAAGGGTCATCGAGCATTGTGATGAAAATTTCATGGAGCATTTTGGTGACAAAGGTCACTGAGCCTTGTGATGACGAGGGCATGGACCATTGTGATGACAAAGGTCATGAAGCATTGTGATGACTGGAGTCACGGAGCATTGTGATGACAGGGGTCATAGAGCTTTGTGATGAAAAGGCAATGAGCATTGTGATGACAGGGGCATGGAGCATTGGCCTGACATGTTTCATGGATTATTGTGATGACAGTGGGCATGGTGCAATGTGATGACAAAGGCATTGAGCATTGTGATGAGAAGGTCATGGAGTATTTTGAAGACAGTTCTCAGGGAGCATTGTGATGACATATGTCATGGTCCATTGCGATGACAATGGAATGGAATATTGTGATGCCAAGTGTCATGGAGGATTGTGATGACAAATGTAATGGAGCATTTTGATGACAAGTGCTTGGAGCATTGTGATGACAATGGACATGGAGCATTGTGATGACAAGGGCATGGAGCATTGTGATGACAAGGGCCATTGAGAATTTTGATGACAAGTTCATGAAGCATTGTGATGAGAAGCACATGGAGCTTCCTATGACAGGGGTCATGGAGCATTGCGATGACAAGTGCATAGAGAATTGTGATGACAAATCATGTAACACGGTGATGAGAACTGTCATGGAGCATAGTGATGCCAAGAACGAGGAGAATTGTGATGACAGGGGACATGGAGCATTGTGATGACCAGGGCATGGAGCATTGTGATGGCAAGACCGTGGAGCTTTGTGATGAGAAGACCATGGATAATTGTGATGACGAGCTTCATGGAGCACTGTAATGACAAGGGGAATGGAGCATTGTGATGAGAGTGGCCATGGAGCATTGTGATGACAAGGGTCATGGAGCATTTTGATGACAAGGGCGTGGAGCATTGTTATGAGAAGACCATGGATAATTGTGATGACGAGCGTCATGGAGCACAGTAATGACAAGGGGTATGGAGCATTGTGATGACAGTGGCCATGGAGCATTGTGATGACAAGTGTCATGGAGCATTCTGATGACAAGCTTGTGGAGTATTGTGATGACAATGGCATGGAGCATTGTGATGAAAAGTGCATGGAGCATTGTGATGAAAAAGGCATGGAGCCTTTTGGTGACAGGGTTCAAGGAGCACTCTGACGACAATGTCAGGGAACATTGTGATGACAAGTGTATTGAGAATGGTGATGAAAAAGATCATGGAGCATTTTGACAAAAAGGGCATGGAGTATTGTGATGACAGGCATCATGGAGCGTTGTGATGACAAGTGTTATGGAACATTGTGATCACAGTGGTTTGGAGCATTGTGATGATAGAAGTCATGGATAATTTGGTTTTCAAGGAGCATGGAGCATTGGGATGACAAGGGCATGAAGCTATGTGATCCCAAGGTTCATGGAGGATTGTGATGACAATGGTAATGGAGTATTGTGATGACAAGCAAATGGAGAATTGTGATGACAAGGTCATGTAGCATTTTGCTGACACAGGCATGGAGCATTGTTATGATAAGAGTCATGGAGCACTGTGATGAGAAGCATCACGGATCATTGTGATTACAGGGGTCATGGAGCATAGGGATGGCAAGGCCATGGATCATTGTGATGACAAGTGTCATGGAGCATTGGGCTGAAAATGTTCATGGAGCATTGTGATGACTAGGGAATGGTGCATTGTGATGACAAGAGTCCCGGATCACTGTGTTGTCAGGGGTCATGGAGTGTTGTGATGACAGTGGTCATGGAGCATTGTGATGATAGGTATCATGAAGCATTGTGATGAGAATTTCCTGGAGAATTGGACTGAAAATGTTCAGGAAGTATTGTGAGGATAGTGGTCATGGAGCATTGTGATGACAAGGGAATGGAGCACTGTGATGAAAAGTTCCTGGAGCATTGTGATGAGAAGACCATGGAGCCTTGTAATAACAAGTCTCATGGAGCATTCTGATGAAAAGGGGCATGGAGTATTGTGATTACAGGGGTCTTGGAGCATTGTGATGACAAGGGCATGGAGCACTGTGATTACTGGTGTCTTGGAGCATTGTGATGAAATTGGCATGGATCATTGTTATGAAAATGGTATGGAGCCTTGTCATGACAGGGTTCCAGGAGCATACTGATGACAAGTGTCAGGGAGCATTGTGATGACAAGTTTATAGAGCATTGTGATGACAAATGTCATGGAGCACTGTAATGAGAAGAGCATGGATAATTGTGATGATGAGCGTCATGGGGCGTTGTGATGATAAGTGTTATAGAACATTGTGATCACAAGGATTTGGAGCATTGTGATGAGACAGATGATCGAATATTTTTATTTCATTGTGATGACAAGAGCCTGAAGCATTATGATGATGGGCATGGTGCATTTTGATTACAGGGTTCATGAAGCATTGAGATGCAAAGGGGCATGGAGCATTGTGATTAGAGGGTTCATGGAGCATTGTGATGACAATGGCATGGAGCATTGGGATGCCAAGGGTCATGGAGCTTTGTGATGACAAAGGTCATGGAGCAATTTGATGACAATTGGTGGTGCAATGTGATGAGAAGGGCAGGGAGCAGTGTGATGACAGGGTCATAGAGCAATTTGATGAAAAGTGTCATGGAATATTTTGATGACAGGGGTTATGGAACATTGTGATGTCAGTGGTCATCGAACTTTGTGATGATAAGTGCATGTAGCATTGCAAAGACAGGAGTCATGGAACATTGTGTTGACAGTGGTGAGGGAGTATTGTGATGAATAGTGATGTAACATTGTGATATCTGTGGTGAGAGAGCATTTTGATGAGAAGTGCATGGAGAATTGTGATGACAAGTTTTATGGAGCATTGTGGTGACAAGATTGTGGAGCACTGTGATGACATGTGCAGGGTGCATTGTGATGACATGGGTCATGGTGCATTGTGCTGACAAGTGCATGGAGCATTGTGATGACAAGGGTCATGGAGCATTGTGCTGAGGAAGGCATAGAGCATTGTGATGACAAGGGTCAAAGAGCATTGTGATGAAAATTTCATGGAGCATTGTGGTTAAATATGTCACAGAGACTGTGGATGACGAGGGCATGGACCACTGGGATGACAAAGGTCATGAAGCATTGTGATGAATCGATTCATGGAGCATTGTGATGACAGGGGACATGGAGCATTGTGATAACAAGGGCAAGGAGCATTGTGATGACAAGGGCAGGGAACATTGGTCTAATAAGTTTCATGGATTATTGCGATGACAGTTGGAATGGCGCATTGTGATGACAAGGGCATGGAGCATGGTGATGACCAGGTCATGCAGTATTGTGAAGACAGGTGTCAGGGAGCATAGTGATGACATATGTAATGGCCCATTGTGATGGCAATGGCATGGAGCATTGTGATGCCAAGTGTCATGGAGGAATCTGATGACAATGGAAATGGAGCATTGTGATGACAATGGCTTGGAGCATTGTGATGACAAGGGTCAGGGAGCATTGTGCTGACAAGTGCATGGAGAATTGTGATGACAAGCGTCATGGAGCATTCTGATGACAATCTTGTGGAGTATTTAGATGACAATGGCATGGATCATTGTGATGAAAACGGCATGGGCATTGTGATGAAAAATGCATGGAACATTTTCGTGAAAGGGTTCAAGGAGCATTCTGATGAAAACTGTCAGGGAGCATTGAGATGACAAGTGTATTGAGAATTGTGATGACAAAGGTCATGGAGCATTGTGATGAAAAAGGCATGGAGTAATGTGATGACAGGCATCTTAGAGCGTTGTGATGACAAGTGCTATGGAACATTGTGATCACAAGGGTTTGGAGCATTGTGATTACAGACGTCATGGATCATTTAGATTTCAAGGAGCATGGAGCATTGTGATGACAAGGGCATGAAGCAATGTGATCCCAACGTTCATGGAGGACTGTGATGACAATGGGAATGGAGTATTGTGATGACAAGCGCTTGGAGCAGTGTAATGACAAGGTCAGGTAGTATTTTGCTGACAAAGGCATGGAGCATTGTGATGACAGGTGTCATGGAGCACTGTGATGACAAGCGTCATGGAGCATTGTGAATACAGGGTTCATGGAGCATTGGGATGACAAGGGCATGGATGATTGTGCTGACAAGTGTCATGGAGCATTGGGCTGAAAATGTTCATGGAGTATTGTGATGACAGGGATCATGGAGCATTTTGATGAGAAGGTCATGGAGCATTGGGCTGAAAATGTTCATGGAGTATTGTGATGACAGGGATCATGGAGCATTTTGATGACAAGTTCCTGGAGCACTTTGATGAGAAGACAATGGAGACTTGTGATGACATGTCTCATGGAGCATTCTCATGAAAAGGGACATGGAGCATTGTGATTACAGGGGTCTTGGAACATTGTTATGACAAGGGCATGGTGCATTGTGATGAGAAGGCCATGGAGCATTCTGATGACATGCATCATTGAGCTTTCTGATGACAAGGGCATGGAGCATTTTGATTACAGGTGTCTTGGAGCATTGTGATTAAAATGGCATGGATCATTGTGATGAAAAAGGCATGGAGATTTGTCATGACAGGGTTAATGGAGCATACTGATGACAAGTGTCAGGGAGCATGGTGATAACAAGTGTATTATGCATTGTGATGACAAAGGTCATGGAGCATTGTGATGAGAAGACCATGGATAATTGTGATGATGAGCGTCAAGGGGTGTTGTGATGATAAGTGTTATGGAACATTGTGATCACCAGGGTTTGGAGCATTGTGATGACAGAGGTCATGGAGCATTTTGATTTCATTGTGATGACAATAGCCTGAAGCATTATGATGATGGGCATCATCCATTGTGATGACAGGTTTCATGGAGCATTGAGATGAAAAGACGCATGGAGCATTTTGATTACAAGTGTCTTGGAGCATTGTGATGACAAGGGCATGGAGCATTGTGAGGAGAAGGCCATGGAACATTCTGATGACATGCGTCATGTAGCTTTTTGATGACAAGGGCATGGAGCATTTTGATTAGATGGGTCGTGGAGCATTTTGATGACAAGTGTCATGGAGCCTTGTGATGACAAGGCCGTGGAACATTGTGATGTCAGGTGTCATGGAGCATAGTTATGACAGAGGTAAAGGAGCATTGTGATGAGAAGGGCATGGAGCATTGATCTGAAATGATTCATGGATTATTGTGATGAGAGTGGGCATAGAGCATTGTGATGATAAGGGCATGGAACACTGTGATACATGGGTCATGGAGGATTGTAATGACAAGGGCATGGGGCATTGTGATGAGAAGGGCATCGAGCATTGTGATGACAAGTGTCATGGAGCTTTGTGATGACAAGGGCATGGAGTAATGTGATGAGAGGGTTCATGGAGCATTGTGATGACAATGACATCGAGCATTGTGATGCCGGGGGTCATGGAGCTTTGTGATGACAAAGGTCATGGAGCATTTTGATGACAAGTGCATGGTGCATTGTGATGAGAATGGCAGGGAGTATTTTGATGCCAGGGTCATGCAGCAATTTGACGAAAAGTGTATTGGAACATTTTGATGACAGGGGTTATAGAACATTGTGATGTCAGGGGTCAAGGAACATTGTGATGATAAGGGGATGTAGCATTGTGATGACAGGGGTCATGGGACATTGTGATTACAGGGGTGAGGGAGTATTGTGACGACTAGTGATGAAACACTGTGATATCTCTGGGGAGAGAGCATTTTGATGAGAAGTGTATGGAGCATTGTGATTACAAGGTTTATGGAGCATTGCAGTGACAAGTTTCTGGACCGTTGTGATGAAAAGCGAATGGCACATTGTGAAGACAAGGGTCATGGAACATTTTTCAAACAAAGGCATGGAGCATTTTAATGACAATGGTCATGGAGCATTGTGATGAAAACGGCATGGGGCATTGTGATGAAAATGGCATGGAGCCTTTTCGTGACAGGTTTCAAGGAGCATTCTGATGACAAGTGTCAGGGAGCATT
The DNA here is from genome assembly GCF_964341445.2 of Mesoplodon mirus. NCBI lineage: Eukaryota > Metazoa > Chordata > Mammalia > Artiodactyla > Ziphiidae > Mesoplodon > Mesoplodon mirus. The sequence continues at coordinate 2,955,708 of NW_028295774.1, read as the reverse complement.
TTGATGACAAGTGAACTGAGCATTGTGATGACAAAGGTCATGGAGCATTGTGATGAAAAGTGCATGGAATTTTGTGATGACAGTCATCATGGAGCATTGTGATGACAAGTGTTATGGAACTTTGGGATCACAATGGTTTGGAGCATTGTGATGACAGAGGTCATGGATCATTTTGATTTCAAGGAGCATGGAGCATTGTGATGACAAGGGCATGAAGCAATGTGATCCCAATGTTCATGGAGGATTGTGATGACAATGGAAATGGAGTATTTTGATGACAAGCACATAGAGCATTGTAATGACAAGGTCATGTAGAATTTTGCTGACAAATTCATGGAGCATTGTGATGACAGGTGTCATGGAGCACTGTGATGACACGTGTCACAGAGCATTGTGAATTCAGGGGTCATAGAGCATTGGGATGACAAGGGCATGGATAATTGTGATGACAAGGTTCAGGGAGCATTGGGCTGAAAATGTTCATGGAGTATTGTGATGACAGGGGTCATGGAGTTTTGTGATGACAGAGGTCAAGGAGAATTTTGATTTCATCGTGCTGACAATAGCCGGAAGCAATATGATGATGGGCATGATGTATTGTGATGACAGGGTTCATGGATCATGGAGATGAATAGGGGCATGGAGCATTGTGATTACAGGGGTCTTGGAGCACTGTGATGACAAGGGCAGGGAGCATTTAATGAGAAGGCCATGGAAAATTCTGATGACATGTTTCATGGTGCTTTGTGATGACAAGGGCATGGAGCATTGTGATTATAGGGGTCTTGGAGCATTGTGATGACAAGGCCATGGAACATCGTGATGGATGGGGTCATGGAGCACTGTTATGACAGGTGTAATGGATCATTGTGATGAGAAGGGCATGGAGTATTGTGATTACAAGTTTTATGGAGCATTGCAATGAGAAAATTGTGGACCGTTGTGATGAAAAGTGCGTGGCAAATTGTGATGAAAAGGGTCATGGAGCATTTTTTTGACAAAGGCATGGAGCATTGTGATGACAAGGGTCACGGAGCATTGTGATGAAATGTTCATGGAGCATTGTGGTTACAAACGACACAGAGCCTTGTGATGACGCGGGCATGGAGCATTGTGATCACAAATGTTATGAAGCATTGTGATGACTGGAGTCACGGAGCATTGTGATGACAGGGGTCATGGTGCATTGTGATGACAAGGGCATGGAGCATTGTGATGACAGGGGCATGGAGCATTCGTCTGACAACTTTCATAGATTATTGTGACAACAGTGGACATGGTGCATTGTGATGACAAGGACATGGATCATTGTGATGAGAAGGTCATGGAGTATTGTGAAGACAGATGTCAGGGAGCATTGTGATGACATATGTCATGGTCCATTGCGATGACAATAGCAGGGAGCCTTGTGATGCCAAATGTAATGGAGGATTGTGTTGACAAATATAATGGAGCACTGTGATGACTAGGGCTTGGGGCATTATGATGACAAGGGCCATTGAGAATTTTTAGGACAAGGTCGTGAAGCATTGTGATGACAATGTCCTGGGGCATTGTGATGAGAAAAACATGGAGCCTTGTGATGACAAATCTCATGGAGCATACTGATGAAAATGGACATGGACCATTGTGATTACAGGCGTCTTGGAACATTGTGATGACATGTGCATGGAGCATTGTGAGGAGAAGGCCAAGAGCATTCTGAAGACATGCATCCTTTAGCTTTGTGATGACAAGGGCATGGAGCATTGTGATTACATGGGTCTTGGGGCACTGTGATGAAAATGCATGGAGCCTTGTCATGACAGGGTTCAAGGAGCATACAGACAACAAGTGTCAGGGAGCATTTTGATGACAAGTGTATTGAGCATCGTGATGACAAAGGTCATGGAGCATTGTGATGAAAAGACCATGGATAACTGTGATGACGAGCGTCAGGGAGCATTGTGATGACAAGTGTTTTGGAATATTGTGATCAAAAGCGTTTGGAGCATTGTTATGACAGAGGTCATGGAGCATTTTGATTTCATTGTGATGACAATAGCATGAAGCATTATGATGATGGTCATGGTGCATTGTGATGACAGGGTTCATGAATCATTGAGATGAAAATGGGCATGGATCATTGTGGTTACAGGGTTCTTGGAGCATTGTGATGAGAAGGGTAATGGAGCATTGTGTTGACAAGGCCATGGAATATCGTGATGGCAGGGGTCATGGATCATGGGTATGACAGGGATAATGGAGCATTGTGATGGCAGGGCAAGGAGCATTGTGATGAGAAAGCCATGGAGCATTCTGATGATATGTGTCATGGAGGTTTGTGATGACAAGGACATGAAGCAATGTGATGAGAACCTTAATGGAGCATCGTGATGACAATGACATGGAGCATTTTGATGACAAGTGCGTTGTGCATTGTGATGAGAAGGGTAGGGAGCATTGTGATGACAGGGTCCTGGAGCAATTTGATGAAAAGTGTCAAGGAACATTTTGATGACAGTGGTTATGGAACATTGTGATGCCAGGGGTCATCGAACTTTGTGATGATAAGTGCATGTAGCATTGTGATGACAGGAGTCATGGCACATTTTGATGACAAGGGTGAGGGAATATTGTGACGAATAGTGATGTAACATTGTGATATCAGTGGTGAGAGAGTATTTTGGTGAGAAGTCCATGGAGCATTGTGATGACAAGTTTCATGGAGCATTGTGATGTCAAGATTGGGGAGCACTGTGATGATAAGCGCATGGTGCATTGGGATGAAATGTGTCATGGAGCATTGTGCTGACAAGTGCATGGAGCATTGTGATGACAAGGGTCAAAGAGCATTGCGATGAAAAGTTCATAGAGCATTGTGGTTAAAATGGTCACAGAGACTGTTGATGACGAGGTCATGGACCATTGTGATGACAAAGGTCATGAAGCATTGTGATAAAAAGTGCATGGAGTATTGTGATGACAAGGACATGGAGCATTGGTCTAATAAGTTTCATGGATTATTGCGATGACAGTTGGAATGGCGCATTGTGATGCCAAGGGCATGGAGCATTGTGATGACCAGGTCATGTAGTATTGTGAAGACAGGTGTCAGGGAGCATTGTGATGACATATGTAATGACCCATTGTGATGACAATGGCATGGAGCATTGTGAAGCCAAGTGTCATGGAGGATTCTGATGACAAAGGTAATGGAGCATTGTGATGACAATGGCTTGGAACATTGTGATGACAAGGGTCAGGGAGCATTGTGCTGACAAGTGTATGGAGAATTGTGATGACAAGGGTCGTGGAGCATTCTGATGACAAGCTTTTGGAATATTTTGATGACAATGGCATGGAGCATTGTGATGAAAATGGCATGGGGCATTGTGATAAAAAAGGCATGGAGCCTTTTCGTGACAGGGTTCAAGGAGCATTCTGATGACAAGTGTCAGGGAGCATTGTGATGACAAGTGTATTGAGAATTGTGATGACAAAGATCATTGAGCATTGTGATGAAAAGGGCATGGAGTATTGTGATGACAGGCATCATGGAGCATTGTGATGACAAGTGTTATGGAACACTGTGATCACAAGGATTTGGAGCATTGTGATGACAGAGGTCATGGATCATTTTGATTTCAAGGAGCATGGAGCATTGTGATAACAAGGGCATGAAGCAATGTGATCCCAAGGTTCATGGAGGATTGTGATGACAACGGTAATGGAGTATTGTGAAGACAAGCACATAGAGCATTATAATGACAAGGTCATGTAGCATTTTGCTGACAAAGGCATGGAGCATTGTGATGACAAGTGTCATGGCACACTGTGATGACAAGCGTCACGGAGCATTGTGAATACAGGGGTCATGTAGCATTGGGATGACAAGGGCATAGATCATTGTGATGACAGGGGTCATGGAGCATTGTGATGACAGAGGTCATGGAGAATTTTGTTTTCATTGTGCTGACAATAGCCGGAAGCATTATGATGATTGGCATGATGCATTTTGATGAGAGGGTTCATGGAGCATTGAGATGAAAAGGCGCATGGAGCATTGTGATTAAAGGGGTCTTGGAACATTTTGATGACTAGGGCATGGAGCATTGTGTGGAGAAGGACATGGAACATTCTGATGACATGTGTCATGGAGCTTTGTGATGACAAGGGCATGGAGCATTGTGCTTACAGGAATCTTGGAGCATTGTGATGACAAGTGTCATGGAGCCTTGTGAAGACAAGGCCGTGGAACATTGTGATGGCAGTGGTAATGGAGCATTGTTATGACAGGGGTAATGGAGCATTGTGATTAGAAGGGAATGGAGCATTGTGATTACAAGGTTTATGGAGCATTGCGATGACAAATTTGTGGACCGTTGGGATGAAAAGCGTGTCGCACATTGTGATGACAAGGGTCATGGAGCATTGTGATGACAAAGGCATGGAGCATTGTGATGACAAGTGTCACGGAGCATTGTGATGAAAAGTTCATGGAGCATTGTGTTTACAAAGGTCACAGAGCCCTGTGATGACATGGGTATCGACCACTGTGATGACAAATGTTATGAAGAATTGTGATGACTGGAGTCACGGAGCATTGTGATGACAGGGGTCATGGAGCATTGTGATGAAAAGGGCATGGAGCATTGTACTGAGAATGGCATACAGCATTGTGATGAAATGTGTCATGGAGCACTATGATGAAAATCGTCACGGAGCATTGTGAATACAGGGGTCATGGAGCATTAGGATGACAAGGGCATGGATAATTGTGATGACAGGGTCATGGAGCACTGGGTTGAAAATGTTCCTGGAGTATTGTGATAACAGGTGTCATGGAGCATTGTGATGACAATGGAATGGAGCGTGGTGATGACAAGTTTCTGGAGCATTGTGATGAGATGACCATGGAGACTTGTGATGACAAGTTTCATTGAGCATTCTGATGAAATGGGGCATGGAGCATTGTGATTACAGGGGTCTTGCAGCATTGTGATGAAAAGGGCATGGAGCATTGTGAGGAGAAGGCCATGGAATATTCTGATTACATGCGTCATGGAGCTTTGTGATGAAAAGGGCATGGAGCATTGTGATTACCGTGGTCTTGGAGAATTGTGATGACAGGAGTCATGGAGCCTTGTGATGACAAGGCCGTGGAACATTGTGATGGCAGGTGTCATGGAGCATTGTCATGATAGAGGTAATGGAGCATTGTGATGAGAAGGGCATTGAACATTGGTCTGAAATGTTTCATGGATTGTTGTGATGATAGTGGGCATGGAGCATTGTGAAGACAAGGGCACGGAACACTGGGATACATGGGTCATGGAGGATTGTAATGACAAGGGCATGGAGCATTGTGCTTGGAAGGGCATCGAGCATTGTGATGACAAGTGTCATGGTGCTTTGTGATTACAAGGGCATGGAGCCATGTGATGAGAGGGTTCATGGAGCATTGTGATGACAATGACATGGAGCATTGTGATGCCAAGTGTTATGGAGCTTTGTGATGACAAAGGTCATGGAGCATTTTGACGACAAGGGTGTGGTGCATTGTCATGAGAAGGGCAGGGAGCATTTTGATGACAGGGTCATGCAGCAATTTGATGAAAAGTGTAATGGAACATTTTGGTGACAGGGGTTATAGAACATTGTGATGCCAGGGGTCATGGATCTTTGGGATGAAAATGGTCATGGAGCATTTTGATGACAGGGGTTATGGAACATTGTGATGTCAGGGGTCATGGAACATTGTGCAGATAAGGGGATGTAGCATTGTGATGACAGGGGTCAAGGAACATTGTTATAACAGGGATGAGGGAGGATTGTGATGACTAGTGATGGAACATTGTGATATCTCATGTGAGAGAGCATTTGGATGAGAAGTTCATGGAGCATTGTGATTACAAGGTTTATGGAGCATAGCGATGATAAGTTTGTGGATCATTGTGATGAAAAGCACATGGCACATTGTGAGGACAAGGGTCATGGAGCATTGTTCTGACAAAGGCATGGAGCATTGTGATGACAAGTGTCACGGAGCATTATGATGAAAAGTTCATGGAGCATTGGGGTTAAAATGGTCACAGAGCCTTGTGATATCGCGGGCATGGACTGTTGTGATGACAAACGTCATGAAGCATTGTGATGACTGGAGACACGGGGCAGTGTGATGACAGGAGTCATGGAGCATTGTGATGACAAGGGCATGGAACACTGTGATGACAGGGGCATGGAACATTGGTCTGACAAGTTTCATTGATGATTGTGATGACAGTGGACATGGTGCATTGTGATGACAAGGGCATGGAGCATTATGATGACAAGGTTATGGAGTATTGTGAAGACAGATGTCAGGGAGCATTGTGATGACATATGTCATGGTCCATTGTGATGACAATGGCATGGAGCATTGTGATGCGAAATGTAATGGATGATTGTAATGACAAATAGAATGGAGAATTGTGATGACTACGGCTTGGAGCATTATGATGACAAGGGCCATTGAGAATTTTCATGACAATGTGGTGAAGCATTGTGAAGACAAGTTCCTGGAGCATTGTGATGAGAAATCCTTGGAGCCTTGAGATGACAAGTCTCATGGAGCATACTGATGAAAAGGGGCATGGAGCATTCTGATTACAGGGGTCTTGGAACATTGTGATAAAAAGGGCATGGAGCAGTGTGATGACAAGGGCATGGAGCATTGGTCTAATAAGTTTCATGGATTATTGTGATGACAGTTGGAATGGCGCATTGTGACGACAAGGGCATGGAGCATTGTGATGACCAGGTCAGGCAGTATTGTGAAAAGAGTTGTCTCGGAGCATAGTGATGACATATGTATTAGCGCATTGTGATGACAATGGCATGGAGCATTTTGATGCCAAGTGTCATGGAGGATTCTGATGACAAAAGTAATGGAGCATTGTGATGACAATGGCTTGGAGCATTGTGATGACAAGGGTCAGGGAGCATTGTGCTGACAAGTGCGTGTAGAATTGTAATGACAAGTGTCATGGAGCATTCTGATGACAAGCTTGTGGAGTATTTTGATGACAATGAAATGGAGCATTGTGATGAAAACGGCATGGGGCTTTGTGAAGAAAAAGGCAAGGAGCCTTTTCGTGACAGGGTTCAAGGAGCATTCTGACGACAAGTGTCAGGGAGCATTGTGATGACAAGTGTATTGAGAATTGTGATGACAAAGGTCATGGAGCATTGTGATGAAAAGGGCATGGAATTTTGTGATGACAGGCATCATGGAGCATTGTGATGAAAAGTGTTATGGAACACTGTGATCACAAGGGTTTGGAGCATTGTAATGACAGAGGTTATGGATCATTTTGATTTCAAGGAGCATGGAGCATTGTGATGACAAGGGCATGAAGCAATGGGATCCCAAGGTTCATGGAGGATAGTGATGACAATGGTAATGCAGTATTGTGATGACAAGCACATAGAGCATTGTAATGACAAGGTCATGTAGCATTTTGCTGACAAAGGCATGGAGCATTGTGATGACCGGTGTCATGGAGCACTGTGATGACAAGCGTCACAGAGCATTGTGAATACAGGGGTCATGGAGCATTGGGATGACAAGGGCATGGATCATTGTGATGACAAGGGTCATGGAGAATTGGGCTGAAAATGTTCATGGAGTATTGTGATGAAAGGGGTCATGGAGCATTGTGATGACTAGGGAAAGGAGCATTGTGATGAAAGGAGTCCCGGATCATTGTGTTGTCAGGTGTCATTGAGTGTTGTGATGACAGTGATCATGGAGCATTGTGATGATATTGGTCTTGGAGCATTGTGATGAGAAGGTCATGGGGCATTGGGCTGAAAATGTTCATGGAGTATTGTGATGACAGGCTTCATGGAGCATTGTGATGACAAGGGAATGGAGCATGGTGATGACAAGGTCCTGGAGTATTGTGATGAGATGACCATAGAGACTTGTTATGACAAGTCTCATGGAGCATTCTGATGAAAAGGGGCCTGGAGCATTGTGATTACAGGGGTCTTGGAGCATTGTGATGACAAGGGCATGGAGCATTGTGTGGAGAAGGCCATGGAACATTCTGATGACATGCGTCATGGAGCTTTGTGATGACAAGGGCATGGAGCTTTGTGATTACAGGGGTCTTGGTGCATTGTGATGACAAAGGTAATGGAGAATTGTGATGAGAAGGGAATGGAGCATTGTGATTACAAGGTTTATGGAGCATTGCGATGACAAATTTCTGGACCGTTGGGATGAAAAGCGTGTCGCACATTGTGATGACAAGTGTCATGGAGCATTTTTCTGACAAAGGCATGGAGCATTGTGATGACAAGTGTCACGGAGCATTGTGATGAAAAGTTCATGGAGCATTGTGGTTACAAAGGTAACAGTGCCTTGTGATGACACTGGTATCGACCATTGTGATGACAAATGTTATGAAGAATTGTGATGACTGGAGTCACGGAGCATTGTGATGACAGGGGTCATGGAGCATTGTGATGAAAAGGGCATGGAGCATTGTGCTGAGAATGGCATAGAGCATTGTGATGACATGTGTCATGGAGCATTGTGATGACAAGCGTCACGGAGCATTGTGAATACAGGGGTCATGGAGCATTAGGATGACAAAGGCATGGATCATTGTGATGACAAGGGTCATGGAGAATTGGGCTGAAAATATTCCTGGAGTATTGTGATGACGGGGGTCATGGAGCATTGTGATGACAATGGAATGGAGCATGGTGATGACAAGGTCCTGGAGCATTGTGATGAGATGACCAGGGAGACTTGTGATGACAAGTTTCATGGAGCATCCTGATGAAAAGGGGCATGGAGCATTGTGATTACAGGGGTCTTGGAGCATTGTCATGACAAGGGCATGGAGCATTGTGAGGAGAAGGCCATGGAACATTCTGATGACATGCGTCATGGAGCTTTGTGATGACAAGTGCATGGATCATTGTGATGACCAGGTCATGCAGTATTGTGAAAAGTGGTGTCACGGAGCATTGTGATGACATATGTATTGGCCCATTGTGATGACAATGGCATGGAGCATTGTGATGCAAATTGTCATGGACGATTCTGATGACAGAGGTAATGGAGCATTTTGATGACAATGGCTTGGAGCATAGTGATGACAAGGTTCAGGGAGCATTGTGCTGACAAGTGCAAGGAGAATTGTGATGGCAAGAGTCATGGAGCATTCTGATGACAAGCTTGTGGAGTATTTTGATGGCAATGGCATGGAGCATTGTGATGAAAATGGCATGGGGATTTGTGATGATAAATGCATGCAGCCTTTTCGTGACAGGGTTCAAGGAGCACTTTGACGACAAGTGTCAGGGAGCATTGTGATGACAAGTGTATTGAGAATTGTGATGACAAAGGTCATGGAGCATTGTGATGACAAGGGCATGGAGCATTGTGATTACAGGGGTTTTGGAGCATTGTGATGAGAAGGGGCATGGAGCCTTGTGATGACAAGGCCGTGGAACATTTTGATGGCAGGGGTCATGGAGCATTTTTATGACATACGTAATGGAGCATTGTGATGAGAAGGGCATTGAGCATTGGTCTGAAATATTTCATGGATTATTGTGATGAGAGTGTGCATGGAGCATTGTGATGACAAGGGCACGGTACACTGTGATACATGGGTCATGGAGGATTGTAATGACAAGGGCATGGTGCATTGTGATGAGAAGGGCATCGAGCATTGTGATGACAAGTGTCATGGAGCTTTGTGATGACAAAGGCATGGAGCCATGTGATGAGAGCGTTCATGGAGCATTGTGATGATAATGACATGGAGCATTGTGATTCCAAGGGTCATGGAGCTTTGTGATGACAAAGGTCATGGAGCATTTTGATGACAAGTGTGTTGTGCATTGTGATTAGAAGGGCAGGGAGCATTTTGATGACACGGTCATGCAGCAATTTGATGAAAAGTGTAATGGAACATTTTGATGACAGGGGTTATAGAACATTGTGTTGCCAGGGATCATGGAGCTTTGGGATGAAAAGGGTCATGGAGCATTTTGGTGACAGGGGTTATGGAACATTGTGATGTCAGGGGCCAACAAACATTGTGCTGATAAGGGGATGTAGCATTGTGATGACAGGGGTCATGGAACATTGTGATAACAGGGTTGAGCGAGGATTGTGATGACTAGTGTTGGAACATTGTGATATCTCATGTGAGAGAGCATTTGGATGAGAAGTTCATGGAGCATTGTGATTACAAGGTTTATGGAGCATAGCGATGAGAAGGTTGTGGATCATTGTGATGAAAAGTGCATGGCACATTGTGATGACAAAGGTCATGGAGCATTGTTCTGACAAAGGCATGGAGCATTTTGATGACAAGGGTCACAGGGCATTGTGATGAAAAGTTCGTGGAGCATTGGGGTTACAAAGGTAACAGAGCCTTGTGATGACGCGGGCATGGACCATTGTGATGACAAACGTTATGAAGCATAGTGATGACTGGAGTCACGGAGCATTGTGATGACAGGGGTCATGGAGCATTGTGATGACAAGGGCATGGAGCATTGTGAAGACAAGGGCATGGAGTATTGTGAAGACAGGTGTCAGGGAGCATTTTGATGACCTATGTCATGGTCCATTGTGATGACAATAGCATGGAGCATTGTGATGCTAAATGTAATGGAGGATGTGATGACAAATATAATGGAGCATTGTGATGACTAGGGCTTGGAGCATTATGTTGACAAGGGCCATTGAGAATTTTCATGACAATGTCGTGAAGCATTGTGATGACCAGGTCCTGGAGCATTGTGATGAGAAAACAATGGAGGCTTGTGATGACAAATCTCAAGGAGCATACTGATGAAAAGGGGCCTGGAGCATTCTGATTACAGGGGACTTGGAACATTGTGATACAAGGGCATGGAGCATTGTGATGACAAGTGCATGCAGTACTGTGAAGAGAGGTGTCAGCGAGCACTGTGATGATATATGTAATGGCCCATTGTGATGACAAAGGCATGGAGCATTGTGATGTCAAGTGTCATGGAGGATTCTAATGACAAAGGTAATGGAGCATTGTGATGACAAGGGTTTGGAGCATTGTGATAACAAGGGTCAGGGAGCATTGTGCTGACAAGTGCATGGATAATTGTGATGACAAGAGACATGGAGCATACTGATGACAAGCTTGTGGAGTATTTTGATGACAATTGCATGGAGCATTGTGATGAAAATGGCATGGGGCCTTGTGATGAAAAAGGAATGGAGCCTTTTGGTGACAGGGTTCAAGGAGCACACTGACGACAATGTCAGGGAGCATTGTGATGACAAGTGTATTGAGAATTTTGATGACAAAGGTCATGGAGCATTGTGATGAAAAGGGCATGGAGTATTTTGATGACAGGCATCATGGAGCTTTGTGATGACAAGTGTTACGGAACATTGTGATCACAAGGGTTTGGAGCATTGTGATGACAGAGGTCATGGATCATTTTGATTTCAAGGAGCAGGGAGCATTGTGATGACAAGGGCATGAAGCAATGTGATCCCAAGTTTCATGGAGGATTGTAATGACAATGGTAAAGGAGTATTGTGATGACATGCGCAAAGAGCATTGTAATGACAAGGTCATGTAGCATTTTGCTGACAAAGGCATGGAGCATTGTGATGACAAGTTGCATGGAGCACTGTAATGACAAGCGTCACGGAGCATTGTGAATACAGGGGTCATGGAGCATTGGGATGACAAGGGCATGGATCATTGTGATGACAAGTGTCATGGAGCATTGGGCGGAATATGTTCATGGAGTACTGTGATGACAGGGGTCATGTAGAATTTTGATTTCATTGTGCTGACAATAACCGGAAGCATTATGATGATTGGCATGATGCATTGTGATGACAGGGTTCATGGAGCATTGAGATGAAGAGGGGCATGGAGCATTGTGATTACTGGGGTCTTGGAGCATTGTGATGACAAGGGCATAGAAAATTGTGATGACAGGGGTCATGGAGCATTGTTATGACAGGGGTAATGGAGCATTGTGATGAGAAGGGCATGGAGCATTGTGATTACAAGGTTCATGGAGCATTGTGATGACAAATTTGTGGACCGTTGGGATGAAAAGTACGTGGCACATTGTGATGACAAGGTTCATGGAGCATTTTTTTGACAAAGACATGGAGCATTGTGATGACAAGGGTCACGGAGCATTGTGATGAAAAGTTCATGGAGCATTGTGGTTACAAAGGTTACAGAGCCTTGTGATGACGTGGGTATCGCCCATTGTGATGACAAATGTTATGAAGAATTGTAATGACTGGAGTCATGGATCATTGTGATGACAGGGGTCATGGAGCATTGTGATGAAAAGGACATGGAACATTGTGCTGAGAAAGGCATAGAGCAGTGTGATGACATGTGTCATGGAGCACTGTGATGACAAGCGTCACGGACCACTGAGAATACAGGGGTCATGGAGCATTAGGATGACAAGGGCATGGATCATTGTGATGACAAGGGTCATGGAGAATTGGGCTGAAAATGTTCCTGGAGAATTGTGATGACAGGTGTCATGGGGCATTGTGATTACAGGGGTCTTGGAGCATTATGATGACAAAGGTCCCAGATCATTAGGTTGTCAGGTGTCATGGAGTGTTGTGATGACAGTGGTCATGGAGCATTGTGATGACAGTGGTCATGGAGCATTGTGATGATATTGTTCATGGAGCATTGTGATGAGAAGGTCATGGAGCAGTGGGCTGAAAATGTTCATGGAGTATTGTGATGACAGGGGTCATGGAGAATTGTGATGACAACGGAATGGAGTATGGTGATGACAAGTTCCTGGAGCATTGTGATGAGATGACCATGGAGATTTGTGATGACAAGTCTCATGGAGCATTCTGATGATAAGGGGCATGGAGCATTGTGATTACAGGGGTCTTGGAGCATTGTGATGACAAGGGCATGGAGCATTGTGAGGAGAAGTCCATGGAACATTCTGATGACATGTGTCATGGAGTTTTGTAATGACAAGAGCAGAGAGCATTGTGATTACAGGGGTTTGGAGCATTGTGATGACAAGGGTCATGGAGCCTTGTGATGACAAGGCCGTGGAACATTGTGATGGCAGGGGTCATGGAGAATTGTTATGACAGAAATAATGGAGCATTGTGATGAGAAGGGCATTGAGCATTGGTCTGAAAGGTTTCATGGATTATTGCGATGAGAGTGGGCATGGAGCATTGTGATGACAAGGGCACGGAACACTGTGATACATGGGTCATGGAGGATTGTAATGACAAAGGCATGGAGCACTGTGATGGGAAGGGGATCGAGCATTGTGATGACAAGTGTCATGGTGCTTTGTGATTACAAGGGCATGGAGCCATGTGATGAGAGGGTTCATGGAGCATTGTGATGACAATGACATGGAGCATTATGATGCCAAGGGCCATGGAGCTTTGTGATGACAATGGTCATGGAGCATTTTGATGACAAGGGTGTGGTGCATTGCGATGAGAGGGGCAGGGAGCATTTTGATGACAGGGTCATGCAGCAATTTGATGAAAAGTGTAATGGAACATTTTGATGACAGGGGTTATGAACATTGTGATGCCAGGGGTCATGGATCTTTGGGATGAAAAGTGTCATGGAGCATTTTGATGACAGGGGTTATGGAACATTGTGATGTCAGGGGTCATGGAACATTGTGCAGATAAGGGGATGTAGCATTGGGATGACAGGGGTCATGGAACATTGTGATAACAGGGGTGAGGGAGGATTGTGATGACTAGTGGTGGAACATTGTGATATCTCATGTGAGAGAGCATTTGGATGAGAAGTTCATGGAGCATTGTGATTACAAGGTTTATGGAGCATAGCTATGACAAGGTTGTGGATCATTGTGATGAAAATTGCATGGCACATTGTGAAGACAAAGGTCATGGAGCATTGTTCTGACAAAGGCATGGAGCATTGTGATGACAAGGGTCACAGAGCATTGTGATGAAAAGTTCATGGAGCATTGTGGTTAAAATGGACACAGAGCCTTGTGATGACGCGGGCATGGACCGTTTTGATGACAAACTTTATGAAGCATTGTGATGACTGGAGTCACGGGGCATTGTGATGACAGGGGTCATGGAGCATTGTGATGACAAGGGCATGGAGCACTGTGATGACAGGGGCATGGAGTATTGTTCTGACAAGTTTCATAGATTATTGTGATGACAGTGGACATGGTGCATTGTGATGACTAGGGCATGGAGCATTGTGAGACAAGGTCATGGATTATTGTGAAGACAGGTGTCAGGGAGCATTTTGATGACCTCTGTCATGGTCCATTGCGATGACAATAGCATGTAACATTGTGATGCCAAATATAATGGAGGATGTGATGCCAAATATAATGGAGCATTGTGATGACTAGGGCTTGGAGCATTATGTTGACAAGGGCCATTGAGAATTTTCATGACAATGTCGTGAAGCATTGTGATGACAATGTCCTGGAGCATTGTGATGAGAAAACCATGGAGGCTTGTGATGACAAATCTCAAGGAGCATACTGATGAAAAGGGGCCTGGAGCATTCTGATTACAGGGGACTTGGAACATTGTGATACAAGGGCATGGAGCATTGTGATGACAAGTGCATGCAGTACTGTGAAGAGAGGTGTCAGCGAGCATTGTGATGACATATGTAATGGCCTATTGTGATGACAAAGGCATGGAGCATTGTGATGCCAAGTGTCATGGAGGTTTCTGATGACAAAGGTAATGGAGCATTGTGATGACAATGGCTTGGAGCATAGTGATGACAAGGTTCAGGGAGCATTGTGCTGACAAGTGCATGGAGAATTGTGATGACAAGGGTCATGGAGCATTCTGATGACAAGCTTGTGGAGTATTTTGATGACAATGGCACGGAGCATTGTGATGAAAACGGCATGGGGCTTTGTGATGAAAAATGCATGGAGCCTTTTCGTGACATGGTTCAAGGAGCATTCTGACTACAAGAGTCCGGGAGCATTGTGATGACAAGTGTATTGAGAATTGTGATGACAAAGTTCATAGAGCATTGTGATGAAAAGGGCATGGAGTATTGTGTTGACAGGCATCATGGAGCGTTGTGATGACAAGTGTTATGGAACACTGTGATCACAAGTGTTTGGAGCATTGTGATGACAGTGGTCATGGATCATTTTGATTTCAAAGAGCATGGAGCATTGTGATGACAAGGGTATGAAGCAATGTGATCCCAAGGTTCATGGAGGATTGTGATGACAATGGTAATTGAGTATTGTGATGGCAAGCACATAGAGCATTGTAATGAGAAGGTCATGTAGCATTTTTCTGAAAAAGGCATGGAGCATTTTGATGACAGGTGTCATGGAGCACTGTGATGACAAGCGTCACGGAGCATTGTGAATATATGGGTCATGGAGCATTGGGATGACAAGGACATGGATGATTGTGATGACAAGTATCCCGGATCATTGTGTTGTCAGGTGTCATGGAGCGTTGTGATGACAGTGGTCATGGAACATTTTTATGATATTTGTCATGGAGCATTTTGATGAGAAGTTCATGGAGCATTAGGCTGAAAATGTTCATGAAGTATTGTGATGACAGGGGTCATGGAGCATTGTGATGACAAGGGAATGGAGCATTGTGATGAGAAGAACATGGAGACTTGTGATGACAAGTCTCATGGAGCATTCTGATTAAAAGGGGCATGGAGCATTGTGATTACAGGGGTCTTGGAGCAGTGTGATGACAAGGGCATGGAGCATTGTGAGGAGAAGGCCATGGAGCATTCTGATGACATGCATCATGGAGCTTTGTGATGACAAGTGCATGGAGCATTTTGATTACAGGGGTCTTGGAGCATTGTGATGAAAAGGGTATGGATCATTGTGATGAAAAGGCATGGAGCCTTGTCATGACAGGTTTCAAGGAGCATACTGACGACAAGTGTCAGGTAGCATTCTGATGACAAGTGTATTTGAGAAATGTGATGACAACAATCATGGAGCATTGTGATGAGAAAACATGGACAATTGTGATGATGAGCGTCATAGCATGTTGTGATGATAACTGTTATGGAACATTGTGATCACAAGGGTTGGGAGCATAAGGATGACAGTGGTCATGGAGAAATTTGATTTCACTCTGATGAAAAGATCCTGAAACATTATGATGATGGGCATGGTGCATTTTGATGACAGGGTTCATGGAGCATTGAGATGAAATGGGGCATGGAGCATTGTGATTACAGGGGTCTTGGAGCATTGTCATGACAAGGGCATGGAGCATTGTGATGAGAAGGCCATGGAACATTCTGATGGCATGCGTCGTGGAGCTTTGTGATGACAAGGGCGTGGAACATTGTGATTACAGGGGTCTTGGAGCATTGTGATGAGAAGTGTCATGGAGGCTTGTGATGAAAAGGCCGTGGATCATTTTGATGGCAGGGGTCATGGAGCACTGTTATGACAGAGGAAATGGAGCATTGTGATGAGAAGGGCATTGAGCATTGGTCTGAAATATTTCTTGGATTATTGTGATGAGAGAGGGCATGGAGCATTGTGATGACAAGGGCACGGAACACTGTGATACATGGGTCATGGAGGATTGTAATGACAAGGTCATGGAGCACGGTGATGAGAAGGGCATCGAACATTGTGATGACAAGTGTCATGGAGCTTTGTGTTGACAAGGGCCTTGAGCAATGTGATGAGAGGGTTCATGGAGTATTGTGATGACAATGACATGGAGCATTGTGATGCCAAGGGTCATGGAGATTTGTGATGACAAAAGTCATGGAGCATTTTGATGACAATTGTGTGGTGCATTGTGATGAGAAAGGCAGGGAGCATTTTGATGACAGGTTCATGCAGCAATTTGATGAAAAGTGTAATGGTACATTTTGATGACAGGGGTTATAGAATATTGTGATGACAGGGGTCATGGAGCTTTGGGATGAAAAGGGTCATGGAGCATTTTGATGACAGTGGTTGTGGAACATTGTGATGTCAGGGGTCATGGAACATTGTGCTGATAAGGGGATGTAGCATTGTGATGACAGGGGTCATGGAATATTGTGATAACAGGGGTGAGGGAGGATTGTGATGACTAGTGATGGAACATTGTGACATCTCATTTGAGAGAGCATTTGGATGAGAAGTGCATGGAGCATTGTGATTACAAGGTTTATGGAGCATAGCGATGATAAGGTTGTGGATCATTGTGATAAAAAGCGTATGGCATTGTGATTACAGGGGTCTTGGAGCATTGTGATGACTAGGGCATGGAACACTGTGATACATGTGTCATGGGTCATGGAGGATTGTGATGACAAGTCATGGAGCATTGTAATGACAAGGGCAAGGAGCATTGTGATGACAGGAGCATGGAGCATTTGTCTGACAAGATTCAGAGATTATTGTGATGACAGTGGACATGGTGCATTGTGATGACAAGGGCATGGATCATTGTGTAGAGAAGGTCATGGTGTATTGTGAAGACAGGTGTCAGGGAGCATTGTGATGACATATGTCATGGTCCATTGTGATGACTATCTAGGGAGTAATGTGATGCCAAATGTAATGGAGGATTGTGATGACAAATATAATGGAGCATTGTGATGACTATGGATTGGAGCATTATGATGACAAGGGCCATTGAGAATTTTCATGACAATGTCGTGAAGCACTGTGATGACAACGTCCTGGAGCATTGTGATGAGAAAACCATGAAGCCTTGTGATGAAAAGTCTCATGGAGCATACTGATGAAAAAGGGCATGGAACATTCTGATTACAGGGGTCTTGGAACATTGTGATAACAAGGGCATGGAACATTGTGATGACAAGGGCATGGAGCATTGTTCGAATAAGTTTCATGGATTATTGTGATGACAGTTGGAATGGCGCATTGTGATGACAAGGGCATGGAGCATTGTGATGACCAGGTCATGCAGTATTATGAAGAGAGGTGTCAGGGAGCATTGTGATGACATATGTAATGGCCCATTGTGATGACAGTGGCATGGAGCATTGTGATGCCATGTGTCATGGAGGATTCTGATGA
Source organism: Mesoplodon mirus (assembly GCF_964341445.2). Taxonomy (NCBI): domain Eukaryota; kingdom Metazoa; phylum Chordata; class Mammalia; order Artiodactyla; family Ziphiidae; genus Mesoplodon; species Mesoplodon mirus. The sequence continues at coordinate 2,937,627 of NW_028295774.1, read as the reverse complement.
CAAAAGTAATGGAGCATGGTGATGACAATGGCTTGGAGCATTGTGATGACAAGGGTCAGGGAGCATTGTGCTGACAAGTGCATGGATAATTGTGATGACAATGGTCATGGAGCATTCTGATGACAAGCTTGAGGAGTATTTTGATGACAATGGCATGGAGCATTGTGATTAAAATGGCATGGGGCTTTGTGATGAAAAAGGCATGGAGCCTTTTCGTGACAGGGTTCAAGGAGCATCCTGACGACAAGTGTCCGGGAGCATTGTGATGACAAGTGTTTAGAGAATTGTGATGACAAAGGTCATGGAGCATTGTGATGAAAAGTGCATGGAGTATTGTGATGACAGGCATCATGGAGGGTTGTTATGACAAGTGTTATGGAACATTGTGATCAAAAATGTTTGGTGCATTGCGATGACCGAGGTCATGGATCATTTTGATTTCAAGGAGCATGGAGCATTGTGATGACAAGGGCATGAAGCAATGTGATCCCAAGGTTCATGGAGGATAGTGATGACAACGGTAATGGAGTATTGTGATGACAAACGCATAGAGCATTGTAATGACAAGGTCATGTAGCATTTTGCTGACAAAGTCATGGAGCATTGTGATGACAGGTGTCATGGAGCACTGTGATGACAAGCATCACGGAGCATTGTGAATACAGGGGTCATGGATCATTGGGATGACAAGGGCATGGATCCTTGTGATGAAAAGTGTCATGGAGCATTGGGCTGAAATGGTTCATGGAGTATTGTGATGACAGGGGTCATGGAGCATCGTGATTACTGGGGTCTTTGAGCACTGTGATGACAAGCGTCCTGAATCATTGTGTTGTCAGGTGTCATGGACTGTTGTGATGACAGCGGTCATTCAGCATTTTGATGATATTGGTCATGGAGCATTGTGATGAGAAGGTCATGGAGCATTGGGCTGAAAATATTCATGGATTATTGTGATGACAGGAGTCATGAAGCATTGTGATGACAAGGGAATGGAGCATGGTGATGACAAGGTCCTGGAGCATTGTGATAAGATGACCATGGAGACTTGTGATGACAAGTCTCATGGAGCATTCTGATGAAAATGGGCATGGAACATTGTGATTACAGTGGTCTCGGAGCATTGTGATGACAAGGGCATGGAGCATTGTGAGGAGAAGGCCATGGAACATTCTGATGACATGCGTCATGGAGCTTTGTGATGACAAGGGCATGGAGCATTGTGATTACAGGGGTCTTTGAGCATTGTGATGATATATGTCATGGTCCATTGCGATGACAATGGCATGGAGCATTGGTCTAATAATTTTCATGGATTATTGTGATGACATTTGGAATGGCGCATTGTGATGACAAGGGCATGGAGCATTGTGAAGACCAGGTCATGAAGTATTGTGAAGAGTGTTGTCAGGGAGCATTGTGATGAGAAGTGTCACGGAGCATTGCGATGAAATGTTCATGGAGCATTTTTGATACAAATGTAACAGAGCCTTGTGATGACGCGGGCATGGACCATTGTGATGACAAATATTATAAAGCACTGTGATGACTGGAGTCACAGATCATTGTGATGACAGGGGTCTTGGAGCACTGTGATGAAAAGAGTCCCGGATCATTGTGTTGTCAAGTGTCATGGAGTGTTGTGATGACAGCGGTCATTCAGCATTGTGATGATATTGGTCATGGAGCATTGTGATGAGAAGGACATGGAGCATTAGGCTGAAAATATTCATGGATTATTGTGATGACAGGGGTCATGGAGCATTGTGATGACAAGGGAATGGAGCATGGTGATGACAAGGTCCTTGAGCATTGTGATGAGATGACCATGGAGACTGGTGATGACAAGTCTCATGGAGCATTCTTATGAAAAGGGGCATGGAGCATTGTGATTACAGGGGTCTTGGAGCATTGTGATAACAAGGGCATGGAGCATTGTGAGGAGAAGGCCATGGAACATTCTGATTATATGCGTCATGGCGCTTGGTGATGACAAGGGCATGGAGCATTGTGATTACAGGGGTCTTTGAGCATTGTGATGACATATGTCATGGTCCATTGCGATGACAATGGCATGGAGCATTGGTCTAATAAGTTTCATGGATTATTGTGATGACAGTTGGAATGGTGCGTTGTGATGACAAGGGCATAGAGCATTGTGATGACCAGGTAAAGAAGAATTGTGAAGAGAGGTGTCAGTGAGCATTGTGATGACAAGGGTCACGGAGCATTGTGATGAAATGTTCATGGAACATTGTGGATACAAAGATAACAGAGCCTTGTGATGACGCGGGCATAGACCATTGCGATGACAAATATTATGAAGCACTGTGATGACTGGTGTCACAGAGCATTGTGATGACAGGGGTCATGGAGCATTGTGATGACAAGTTCCTGGAGCACTGTGAAGAGATGACCATGGAGACTTGTGATGACAAGTCTCATGGAGCATTCTGATGAATAGGGACATGGAGCATTGTGATTACAGGGGTCTTGGAGCACTGTGATGACAAGGGCATGGAGCATTGTGAGGAGAAGGCCATGGAGCATTCTGATGACATGTGTCATGGAGCATTGTGCTGAGAAAGGCATAGAGCATTCTGATGACAGGGGTTAAAGAGCATTGTGAAGAAAAGTTCATGGAGCATTGTGGTTAAAAAGGTCACAGAGACTGTTGATGATGAGGGCATGGACAATTGTGATGACAAAGGTCATGAAGAATTGTGATGACTGGAGTCACGGAGCATTGTGATGACAGGGGTCATGGAGCATTGTGATAACAAGGGCATGGAGCATTGTGTTGACAAGGGCATGGAGCATTGTGATGACCAGGTGATGCAGTATTGTGAAGACAGGTGTCAGGGAGCATTGTGATGACATATATAATGGTCCATTGTGATGACAATGGCATGGAGCATTGTGATGCCAAGTGTCATGGAGGATTCTGATGACAAAGGTAATGGAGCATTGTGATGACAATGGCTTGGAGCATTGTGATGACAAGGGTCAGGGAGCATTGTGCTGACAAGTGCATGGAGAATTGTGATGACCAGGGTCATGGAGCATTCTGGTGACAAGCTTGTGGAGTATTTTCATGACAATGGCATGGAGCATTGTGATGAAAACGGCATGGGGCATTGTGATGAAAATGGCATGGAGCCTTTTCATTACAGGGTTCAAGGAGCATTCTGACGACAAATATCAGGGAGCATTGTGATGTCAATGTACTGAGAATTGTGATGACAAAGGTCATGGAGCATTGTGATGAAAAGGGCATGGAGTATTGTGATGACAGGCATCATGGAGCGTTGTGATGACAAGTGCTATGGAGCATTGTGATCACAAGGGTTTGGAGCATTGTGATGATAGTGGTCATGGATCATTTTGATTTCAAGGAGCATGGAAAATTGTGATGACAAGGGCATGAAGCAATGTGATCCCAAGTTTCATGGAGGATTGTGATGACAATGGTTAAGGAGTATTGTTATGACAAGCGCATAGAGCATTGTAATGACAAAGTCATGCAGCATTCTGCTTAAAAAGGCATGGAGCATTGTGATGCCGGGTGTCATGGAGCACTGTGATGACAAGCGTCACGGAGCATTGTGAATACAGGGGTCATGGAGAATTGGGATGACAAGGGCATGGTTCATTGTGATGACAAGTGTCATGGAGCATTGGGCTGAAAATATTCATGGAGTATTGTGATGACAGCGTTCATGGAGCACTGTGATGACTAGGGAATGGAGCATTGTAATGACAAGAGTCCCCGATCATTGTGTTGTCAGGTGTCATGGAGTGTTGTGATGACAGTGGTCATGGAGCATTGTGATGATATTTGTCATGGAGCATTGTGATGAGAAGGTCATGGAGTATTTGGCTGAAAATATTCATGGAGTATTGTGATGACAGTGGTCATGGAGCATTGTGATGACAAGGGAATGGAACATGGTGATGACAGGTGTCATGGAATATTTTGATTACAGGGGTGAGCGAGGATTGTAATGACTAGTGAGAGAACATGGTGATATCTCAGGTGAGAGAGCATTTGGATGAGAAGAGCATGGAGCATTGTGATTACAATGTTTATGGAGCATAGCGATGACAAGGTTGTGGATCATTGTGATGGAAAGCCCGTGGCACATTTTCATGACAAGGGTCATGGAGCATTTTTCTGACAAAGGCATGGAGCATTGTGATGACAAGGGTCACGGAGCATTGTGATGAAAAGTTCATGGAGCATTGTGGTTACAAAGGTCACAGAGCCTTGTGATGACGCGGGCATGGATCGTTGTGATGACAAATGTTATGAAGAATTGTGATGACTGGAGTCACGGAGCATTGTGTTGAGAGGGGTCATGGAGGATTGTGATGACAAGGTCATGGAGGATTGTGATGAGAAAATCATGGAGAATTTTGAAGACAGGTGTGAGGGAGCATTTTGATGACATATGTCATGGTCCATTTCGATGACAATGGCATGGTGCATTGTGATGCCAAATGTAATAGAGGATTGTGATGACAAATATAAAGGAACATTGTGATGACTAGGGCTTGGAGCATTAGGATGACAAGGGCCATTGAGAATTTTCATGACCATGTCGTGAAGCATTGTGATGACAAGGTCCTCGAGCACTGTGATGATAAAACCATGTAGCCTTGTGATGACAGGTCTCATGGAGCATACTGATGAAAAGGGGCATGGAGCATTCTGATTACAGGGGTCTTGGAATATTGTGATAGCAAGGGCATGGAGGATTGTGATGACAAGGGCATGGAGCATTGGTCTAATAAGTTTCATGGATTATTGTGATGAGAGTTGGAATGGCGCATTGTGATGACTTTGGTCATGGAGCATTGTGATGATAATGGTCATGGACCATTTTGATGAGAAGGTCATGGAGCATTGGGTTGAAAATATTCATGGAGTATTGTGATGACAGGGGTCATGGAGCATTTTGATGACTAGGGAATGGAGCGTGGTGATGACACGGTCCTGGAGCATTGTGATGAGATGACCAGGGAGACTTGTGATGACAAGTCTCATGGAGCATTCTGATGAAAAGGGGCATGGAGCATTGTGATTACAGGGGTCTTAGAGCATTGTGAAGACAAGGGCATGGAGCATTGTGATTACAGGGGTCTTGGAGCATTGTGATGACCAGGGTCATGGAGCCTTGTGATGACAAGGCCGTGGATCATTTTGATGGCAGGGGTCATGGAGCATTGTTATGACAGAGGTAATGGAGCATTGTGATGAGAAGGGCATTGAGCATTGGTCTGAAATGTTTCATGGATTATTGTGATGAGAGTGGGCATGGAACATTGTGATGACAAGGGCACGGTACACTGTGATACATGGGTCATGGAGGATTGTAATGAGAAGGGCATGGAGCATTGTGATGAGAAGGGCATCGAGCATTGTGATGACAATTGTCATGGAGCTTTTGATGACAAGGGCATGGAGCAATGTGATGAGATGGTTCATGGAGCATTGTAATGACAATGACATGGAGCATTGTGATGCCAAGGGTCATGGAGCTTTGTGATGACAAAAGTCATGGAGCATTTTGATGACAAGTGTGTTGTGCATTGTGATGAGAAGGGCAGGGAGCATTTTGATGACAGAGTCATGCAGCAATTTGATGAAAAGAATAATGGAACATTTTGATGACATGGGTTATAGAACATTGTGTTGCCAGGGATCATGGAGCTTTGTGATGAAAAGGGTCATGGAGCATTTTGATGACGGGGTTATGGAACATTGTGGTGTCAGGGGTCAAAGAACATTGTGCTGATAAGGGGATGTAGCATTGTGATGACAGGGGTCATGGATCATTGTGATAACAGGGTTGATCGAGGATTGTGATGACTAGTGATGGAACATTGTGATATCTCATGTGACAGAGCATTTGGATGAGAAATTCATGGAGCACTGTGATTACAAGGTTTATGGAGCATAGCGATGACAAGGTTGTGGATCATTGTGATGAAAAGTGCATGTCACATTGTGAGGACAAGGTTCATTGAGCATTGTTCTGACGAAGGCATGGAGCATTGTGATGACAAGGGTCACGGAGCATTGTGATGAAAAGTTCATGGAGCATTGTGGTTAAAATGGTCACAGAGCCTTGTGATGACGCGGGCATGGACCGTTGTGATGACAAACGTTATGAAGCATTGTGATGACTGGAGTCACGGGGCATTGTGATGACAGGGGTCATGGAGCATTGTGATGACAAGGGCATGGAGCACTGTGATGACAGGGGCAAGGAGCATTGGTCTGACAAGGTTCAAAGATTATTGTGATGAGAGTGGGCATGGTGCATTGTGAAGAAAAGGGCATGGAGCATTGTGATGACAAGGGCAAGGATTATTGAGAAGACATGTGTCAGGGAGCATTGTGATGACATATGTCATGGTCCATTGAGATGACAATGGCATGGAGCATTGTGATGCCAAATGTAATGGAGGATTGTGATGACAAATATAATGGAGCATTGTGATGACTACGGCTAGGAGCATTATGATGACAAGGGCCATTGAGAATTTTCATGACAATGTCGTGAAGCATTGTGATGACAAGGTCCTGGAGCATTGTGATGAGAAAATCATAGAGCCTTGTGATGACAAGACTCATGGAGCATACTGATGAAAAGGGGCTTGGAGCATTCTGCTTATAGGGATCTTGGAACATTGTGATTACAAGGGCATGGTGCATTGTGATGACAAGGGCATGGAGCATTCGTCTAATAAGTTTCATGGATTATTGTGATGACAGTTGGAATTGCGCATTGTGATGACAAAGGCATGCAGTATTGTGAAGAGAGGTGTCAGGGAGCATTGTGATGACATATGTAATGGCCCATTGTGATGACAATGGCATGGAGCATTGTGATGCCAAGTGTCATGGAGGATTCTGATGACAAAGGTAATGGAGCATTGTGATGACAAGGGTTTGGAGCATTGTGATGACAAGGGTCAGGGAGCATTGTGATGACAAGTGCATGGAGAATTGTGATGACAAGAGTCATGGAGCATTCTGATGACAAGATTGTGGAGTATTTTGATGACAAATGCATGGAGCATTGTGATGAAAATGGCATGGGGCATTGTGATGAAAAAGGAATGGAGCCATTGGTGACAGGGTTCAAGGAGCACTCTGACGACAATGTCAGGGAGCATTGTGATGACAAGTGTATTGATAATTGTGATGACAAAGTCATGGAGTATTGTGATGAAAAGGGCATGGAGTATTGTGATGACAGGCATCATGGAGCTTTGTGATGACAAGTGTTACGGAACATTGTGATCACAAGGGTTTGGAGCATTGTGATGACAGAGGTCATGGATCAATTTGATTTCAAGGAGCAGGGAGTATTGTGATGACAAGGGCATGAATCAATGTGATCCCAAGTTTCCAGGAGGATTGTGATGACAATGGTAAAGGAGTATTTTGATGACAAGCACATAGAGCATTGTAATGACAAGGTCATGTAGCATTTTGCTGACAAAGGCATGGAGCATGGTGATGACATGTGTCATGAAGCACAGTGATGACAAGCATCACGGAGCATTGTGAATACAGGGGTCATGGAGCACTGGGATGACAAGGGCATGTATCATTGTGATGACAAGTGTCATGGAGCATTTGGCTGAAAAAGTTAATGGAGTATTGTGATGACAGTGGTCACGGAATATTGTGATTACAGGGGTCTTGGAGCATTGTGATGACAAGAGACACGGATCATTGTGTTGTCACGTGTCATGGAGTGTAGTGATGACAGTGGTCATGGAGCATTGTGATGATATTGGTCATGGAGCATTGTGATGAGAAGGTCATGGAGCATTTGGATGAAAATGTTCATGGAGTATTGTGATGACATGGGTCATGGAGCATGGTGATGACAAGGTCCTGGAGCATTGTGATGAGATGACCATGGATACTTGTGAAGAAAAGTCTCATGGAGCATTCTGATGAAAAGGGGCAAGGAGCATTGTGATTACAGGGGTTTTGGAGCATTGTGATGACAAGGGCATGGATCATTGTGAGGAGAAGGCCATGGAGCATTCTGATGACATGAGTCATGGATTTTTGTGATGACAAGGGCATGGAGCAATGTGATGACAAGGCCGTGGAAGATTGTGATGGCAGGGGTCATGGAGCATTGTTATGACAGTGGTAATGGAGCATTGTGATGAGAATGGCACTGACCATTGGTCTGAAATGTTTCATGGATTATTGTGATGAGAGTGGGCATGGAGCATTGTGATGACAAGGGCACGGTACACTGTGATACTTGGGTCATGGAGGATTGTAATGTCAAGGGCATGGATCATTGTGATGAGAAGGGCATTGAACATTGTGATGACAAGTGTCATGGAGCTTTGTGATGACAAGGGCTTTGGGCAATGTGATGAGAGGGTTCATGGAGCATTGTGATGGCAATGACATGGAGCATTGTGATGCCAAGGGTCATGGAGCTTTGTGATGTTAAAGTCATGGAGCATTTTGATGACAAGGGTGTGGTGCATTGTGATGAGAAGGGCAGGGAGCATTTTGATGACAGGGTCATGGAGCAATTTGATGAAAAGTGTAATGGAATATTTTGATGACAGTGTTTATAGAACATTGTGATGCCATGGGTCATGGAGCTTTGGGATGAAAAGGGTCATGGAGAATTTTGATGACAGGGGTTATGGAACATTGTGATGTCAGGGGTTATGGAACATTGTGTTGAGAAGGGGATGTAGCATTGTGATGACAGGGGTCATGGAACACTGTGATTACAGAGGTGAGGGAGGATTGTGATAACTAGTGATGGAACATGGTGATATCTCTGGTGAGAGAGCATTTGGATGAGAAGTGAATGGAGCATTGTGATTACAAGGTTTATGGATCATAGCGATGCCAAGGTTGTGGATCACTGTGATGAAAATCGCGTGGCACATTGTGATGACAAGTGTTATGGAGAATTGTTCTGACAAAGGCATGGAAAATTGTCATGAAAAGGGTCACGGAGCATTGTGATGAAAAATTCATGGATCATTGTGGGTACAACGGACACAGAGCCTTGTGATGACGCGGGCATGGACTGTTGTGATGACAAACTTTATGAAGCATTGTGATGACTGCAGTCACGGAGCATTTTGATGACTGGGGTCATGGAGCATTGTGATAACAAGGGCATGGAGCATTGAGATGACAGGGGAATTGAGTATTGGTCTGACAAGTTTCATAGATTTTTTTGATGAGAGTGGATATGGTGCATTGTGATGACAAGAGCATGGGGCATTGTGATGATAAGGTCATGGAATATTTTGAAGACAGGTGTCAGGGAGCATTGTGATGACATATGTAATAGTCCATTGTGATGACAATGGCAGGGAGTATTGTGATGCAAAATGTAATGGAGGATTGTGATGACAAATATAATGGATCTTTGTGATGACTAGGGCTTGGAGCATTATGATGACAAAACCATGGAGCCATGTGATGACAAGTCTCATGGAGCATAGTGATGAAGAAGGGCATGGAGCATTGTGATTATATGCGTCTTGGATCTTTGTGATGAAAAGGACATGGAGCATTGTGAGGAGAAGACCAAGGAGCATTCTGATGGCATGCGCCATTGAGCTCTGTGATGACAAGGGCATGGAGCATCGTGATTACATGGGCCTTGGAGCATTGTGATGAAAAGGGCATGGATCATTGTGATGAAAAAAGCATGGAGGCTTGTCATGACAGGGTTAAATGAGCATACAGACAACAAGTGTCAGGGAGCATTTTCATGACAAGTGTATTGAGCATTGTGATGACGAATGTCATGGAGCATTGTGATGAGAAGACCATTGATAATTGTGATGACGAGCGTCATGGGGCATTGTGATGACAAGTGTTATGGAATATTGTGATCACAAGAGTTTGGAGCATTGTTATGACAGAGGTCATGGAGCATTTTGATTTCATTGTTATGACAATAGCAGGAAGCATTTTGATGATGGGCATGGTGCATTGTGATGACAGGGTTCATGGATCATTGAGATGAAAAGGGGCATAGATCATTGTGATTACAGTGTTCTTGAAGCATTGTGATGAGAAGCGTCAAGGAGATTGTGATGACAAGGCCATGGAACATCGTGATGGCAGGGGTCATGGAGCATTGTTATGAGAGGGTTAATGGAGCATTGTGATGTCAAGAGCAAGGAGCATTGTGATGAGAAAGTCATGGAGCATTCTGATGACATGTGTCATGGAGCTATGTGAAGACCACGGCATGGAGCAATGAGATAAGAGCTTTCATGGAGCATTGTGATGACAATGACATGGAACATTGTGATGCCAAGGGTCAGGGATCTTAGTGATGACAAAGTCATGGAGAATTTTGATGGCAAGGGCGTTGTGCATTGTGATGAGAAGGGCAGGGAGCATTGTGATGACAGGGTCATGGAGCTATTTGATGAAAAGTGTCATGGAACATTTTGATGACAGGTGTTATGGAAATTTGTGATGTCATGGGTCATCGAACATTGTGATGATAAGTGCATGTAGCATTGTGATGAGAGGAGTCATGGAACATTGTGATGACAGGGGTGAGGGAGTATTGTGACAAATAGTGATGTAGCATTGTGATATCAGTGGTGAGAGAGCATTTTGATGAGAAGTGCATGGAGCATTGTGATGACAAATTTTATGGAACATTGTGATGAGAAGATTGTGGAGCACTGTGATGATAATTGCATGGTGCATTGTGATGACATGTGTCATGGAGCATTGTGCTGACAAGCGCATGGAGCACTGTGATGAAAATGTTCATGGAGCATTGTGCTGAGAAAGGCATAGAGCATTGTGATGACATGGGTCAAAGAGCATTGTGATGAAAAGTTCATGGAGCATTGTGGTTAAAAAGGTCACAGAGACTGTTGATGACGAGGGCATGGATCATTGTGATGACAAAGGTCATGAAGCACAGTGATGACTGGAGTCACGGAGCATTGTGATGACAGGGGTCATGGAGCATTGTGATAACAAGGGCATGGAACATTGTGTTGACAAGGGCATGGAACATTTGTCTAATAAATTTCATGGATTATTGCGATGACAGTTGGAATGGCGCATTGTGATGACAAGGGCATGGAGCATTGTGGGGACCAGGTCATGCAGTAATATGAAGACAGGTGTCAGGGAACATTGTGATGACATATGTAATGGCCCATTGTGATGACGATGGCATGGAGCATTGTCATGTCAAGTGTCATGGAGGATTCTGATGACAAAGGTAATGGAGCATTGTGAGGACAAGGGTCAATGAGCCTTGTGCTGACAAGTGCATGGAGAATTGTGATGACAAGGGTCATGGAGCATTCTGATGACAAGCTTGTGGAGTATTTTGATGACAATGGCATGTAGCATTGTGATGAAAACGGCATGGTGCATTGTGATGAATAAGGCATGGATCCTTTTCTTGACAGTGTTCAAGAAGGATTCTGATGACAAGTGTCAGGGAGCATTGTGATGACAAGTGTATTGAGAATTGTGATGACAAGGGTCATGGAGCATTGTGATGAAAAGGGCATGGAGTATTGTGATGACAGGCATCATGGAGGGTTGTGATGACAAGTGTTATGGAACATTGTGATCACAAGGGTTTGGAGCATTGTGATGACAGAGGTCATGGATCATTTTGATTTCAAGGAGCATGGAGCATTGTGATGACAAGGGCATGAAGCAATGAGATCCCAAGTTTCATGGAGGATTGTGATGAGAATGGAAATGGAGTATTGTGATGACAAGCGCATAGAGCATTGTAATGAGAAGGTCATGTAGCATTTTGCTGACAAAGGCATGGAGAATTGTGATGACATGTGTCATGGAGCATTGTGATGACAAGCGTATTGGAGCATTTTGAATACAGGTGTCATGGAGCATTGGGATGACAAGGGCATGGATCATTGTGATGACAAGAGTCATGGAGCAATGGGCTGAAAATGTTCATGGAGTGTTGTGATGACAGGAGCCATGGAGCATTGTGATGACTAGGGAATGGAGCATTGTGATGAAAAGAGTCCCAGATCAGTGTGTTTTCTGGTGTCATGGTGTGTTGTGATGACAGTGGTCATGGAACATTGTGATTATAAGGGGATGTAGCATTGTGATGACAGGGTCCTGGAACATTGTGATTACAGGGGTGAGGGAGTATTGTGATGACTAGTGATGGAACATTGTGATATCTCTGGTGATAGAGCATTTTGATGAGAAGTGCATGGACCATTGTGATTACAAGGTTTATGGAGCATAGCAATGACAAGGTTGTGGTCCGATGTGATGAAATGCTCATGGCACATTGTGATGACAATGGTCATTGAGCATTGTTCTGACAAAGATATGGAGCTTTGTGATGAGACGGGCATGGAGCATTGTGATTACATGTGTCTTGGAGCATTGTGATGAAAAGGGCATGGATCATTGTGATGAAAATGGCATAGAGTCTTGTCATGACAGTGTTCAAGGAGCATATTGATGACAAGTGTCAGGCAGCATTGTGATGACAAGTGTATTTGAGAATTGTGATGACAAAGATCATAGAGCTTTGTGATGCGAAGACCATGTATAATTGTGATGACGAGCGTCATGGGGCATTGTGATGACAACTGTTTTGGAATATTGTGATCACAAGTGTTTGGAGCATTGTTATGACACAGGTCATGGAGCATTTTGATTTCATTGTGATGACAATAGCATGAAGCATTATGATGATGGGCATCGTGCATTGTGATGATAGGATTCATGGATCATTGAGATGGAAAGGGGCATAGAGCTTTGTGATTACAGGGTTCTCGTATCATTGTGATGAGAAGGGTCATGGAGCTTTGTGATGACAAGGCCTTGGAACATCTTGATGGCAGGGGTCATGGAGCATTGTTAACACAGGTGTAATGGAGCATTGTGATGGTAAGGGCATGGAACATTGTGATGAGAAGGCCATGGAGCATTCTGATGACATGTGTCTTGGAGCTATGTGAAGACAAGGGCATGGAGCAATGTGATGAGGGCGTTCATGGAGCATTGTGATGACAATAACATGGAGCATTGTGATGCCAAGGGTCATGGATCTTTGTGATGACAAAGGTCATGGAACATTTTGATGGCAAGGGCGTTGTGCATTGTGATGAGAAAGGCAGGGATCATTCTGATGACAGGGTCATGGAGCAATTTGATGAAAAATGTCATGGAACATTTTGATGACAGGTGTTATGGAACATTGTGATGTCAGGGGTCATCGAACTTTGTGATGATAAGTGCATGTAGCTTTGTGATGACAGGAGTCATGGAACATTGTGATGACAGGGGTGAGGGAGTATTGTGACAAATAGTGATGTAGCATTGTGATATCAGTGGTGAGAGAGCATTTTGATGAGAAGTGCATGGAGCATTGTGATGACATATTTTAAGGAGCATTGTGATGACAAGCGCATGGTGCATTGTGATGACATGTGCCATGGAGCATTGTGCTGAGAAGCGCATGGAGGATTGTGATGACAAGTGTATTGAGAATTGTGATCACAAAGTTCATGGAGCATTGTGATGAAAAGGTCATGGAGTATTGTGATGACAGGCATCATGGAGCGTTGTGATGACAAGTGTTATGGAACACTGTGATCACAAGGGTTTGGAGCATTGTGATGACAGAGGTCATGGATCATATTGATTTCAAGGAGCATGGAGCATTGTGATGACAAGGGCATGAAGCAATGTGATCCCAAGGTTCCTGGAGGATTGTGATGACAAAGGAAATGGAGTATTGTGACGACAAGCGCATAGAGCATTGTAAAGACAAGGTCATGTAGCATTTTGCTGACAAAGGCATGCAGCATTGTAATGACATGTGTCATGGAACACTGTGATGACAAGCGTCACGGAGCATTGTGAATACAGGAGTCATGGAGCATTGGGATGACAAGGGCATGGATCCTTGTGATGACAAGCGTCATAGAGCACTGGGCTGAAAATGTTCATGGAGTGTTGTGATGACAGGGGTCATGGAGCATTGTGATGACAAGGGAATGGAACATGGTGATGACAAGGTCCTGTAACATTGTGATGTGAAGACCATGGAGACTTGTGATGATAAGTCTCATGGAGCATTCTGATGAAAAGGGGCATGGAGCATTGTGATTACAGGGGTCTTCGCGCATTGTGATGACTAGTGCAAGGAGCATTTTCATGAGAAGGCCATGGAGCATTCTGATGACATGTATCATGGAGTTTCTTGATGACACGTGCATGGAGCATTGTGATTACAGTGGTCTTGGAACATTGTGATGACAAGGTCATGGAGCATTGTGAGGAGAAGACCAAGGAGAATTCTGATGGCATGCATCATTCAGCTTTTTGATGAGAAGGGCATGTAGCATTGAGATTACATGGGTTTTGGAGCATTGTGATGAAAAGGACATGGATCATTGTGATGAAAAAGGCATGGAGCCTTTTCATGACAGGATTCAAGGAGCATACAGACAACAAGTGTGAGGGAGCATTTTGATGACAAGTGTATTGAGCATTGTGATGACAATGGTAATGGAGCATTGTGATGAGAAGTCCATTGATAATTGTGATGACGAGCGTCATGGGGCATTGTGATGACAAGTGTTATTGAATATTGTGATCAAAAGGGTTTGGAGAATTGTTATGACAGAGGTCATTGAGCATTTTGATTTCATTGTGATGACAATAGCATGAAGCATTATGATGATGGGCATGGTGCATTGTGATGACAGGGTTCATGGATCATTGAAATGAAAAGGGGAATAGAGCATTGTGAATACAGGGTTCTTGGTGCATTGTGATGAGAAGGGTTATGGAGCATTATGATGACAAGGCCATGGTACATCGTGATAGCAGCGGTCAGGGAGCATTGTTATGACCTGGGTAATGGAGCATTTTGATGGCAACGGCATGGAGCATTGTGAAGACGTGTCATGGAGCATTGTGCTGACAAGCACATGGAGCATTGTGATGACAAGTGTCAAAGAATATTGTGATGAAGTGTTCATGGAGCACTGTGGTTAAAAATGTCATAGAGACTGTTGATGACGAGGGCATGGACAATTGTGATGACAAAAGTCATGAAGCATTGTGATGACTGGAGTAACGGAGCACTGTGATGACAGGGGTCATGGAGCATTGTGATGACAAGGGCATGGAGCATTGTGGTGACCAGGTCATGCAGTATTGTGAAGACAGGTGTCAGGGATCATTGTGCTGACATATGTAATTGTCCATTGTGATGACAATGGCATGGAGCATTGTGATGCCAAGTGTCATGGAGGTTTCTGATGACAAAGGTAATGGAGCATTGTGAGGACAATGGCTTGGAGCATTGTGATGACAAGGGTCAGGGAGCATTGTGCTGACAAGTGCATGGAGAATTGTGATGACAAGGGTCATGGAGCATTCTGATGACAAGCTTGTGGAGTATTTTGATGACAATGGCATGGAGCATTTTGATGAAAACGGCATGGGGCATTGTGATGAAAAAAGCATCGAGCCTTTTCGTGACAGGGTTCACGGAGAATTCTGATGACAAGTGTCAGTGAGCACTGTGATGAAAAGTGTATTGAGAATTGTGATGACAAAGTTCATGGAGCATTGTGATGAAAAGGGCATGGAGTATTGTGATGACACACATCATGGAGCATTGTGATGACAAGTGTTATGGAACACTGTGATCACAAGGGTTTGGAGCATTGTGATGACAGAGGTCATGTATCATTTTGATTTCAAGGAGCATGGAGCATTGTGATGACAAGGGCATGAAGAAATGTGATCCCAAGGTTCATGGAGGATTGTGATGACAATGGAAATGGAGTATTGTGATGACAAGTGCATAGAGCATTGTAATGACAAGGTCATGTAGCATTTTGCTGACAAAGGCATGGAGCATTGTGATGACATGTGTCCTGGAGCAATCTGATGACAACGGAATGGAGCATGGTGATGACAAGGTCCTGGAGCATTGTGATGAGAAGACCATGGAGACTTGTGATGACAAGTCTCATGGAGTATTCTGATGAAAAGGGGTTTGGAGCATTGTGATTACAGGGGTCTTGGAGCATTGTGATGACAAGGGCATGGAGCATTGTGATGAGAAGGCCATGGAGCATTCTGATGACATGAGTCATGGAGTTTTTGATGACAAGGGCATGGATCATTTGTGATTACATGGATCTTGGAGCATTGTGATGAAAAGTGCATGGATCACTGTTATGAAAACGGCATGGAGCCTTGTCATAACAGGGTTCAAGGAGCATACTGACGACAAGTGTCAGGGAGCATTGTGATGCCAAGTTTACTGAGCATTGTGATGACAAAGATCATGGAGCATTGTGATGAGAAGTCCATGGATAATTGTGATGATGAGCGTCATTGGGTGTTGTGATGATAAGTGTTATGGAACATTGTGATCACAAAGATTTGGAGCATTATGATGACAGAGGTCATGGAGAATATTGATTTCTTTGTGCTGACAATAGCCTGAAGCATTATGATGATGGGCATGGTGCATTGTGATGACAGGGTTCATGGAGCATTGAGATGAAAAGGGGCATGGAGTTGTGATTACAAGGGTCTTGGAGCATTGTGATGAGATGGGCATGGAAGATTGTGATGAGAAGGCCATAGAACATTCTGATGACATGCGTCATGGAGCTTTGTGATGACAAGGGCATGGAGCATTGTGATTTCAGGGGTTTGGAGCATTGTGATGACAAGTGTCATGGAACCTTGTGATGACTAAGCCGTGGTACATTGTGATGGCAAGGGTAATGGTGCATTGTAATGACAGGTTTAATGGAGCATTTTGACGAGAAGGGCATGGAACATTGGTCTGAAGTGTTTCATGGATTATTGTGATGAGAGTGGGCATGGAGCGTTGTGATGATTAGGGCACGGAACCTGGGTGATACCGGGTTCATGGAGGATTGCAATGACATGGGCATGGAGCATTGTGATGACAAGGGCTTCGAGCATTGTGATGACAAGTGTCATGGAGCTCTGCGATGACAAGAGCATGGAGCAGTGTGATGAGAGGGTTCATGGAGCATTGTGATGAAAATGGCATGGATCATTGTGATGAAAATGGCATGGAGCCTTTTCATGACGGGGTTCAAGGAGCATATTGACGACAAGTGTCAGGGAGCATTGTGATGACAAGTCATGGAGCATTTTGATGACATGGGCATGGTGCACTGTGATGAGAAGTGCAGGGAGCATTTTGTTGACCAGGTTATGCAGCAATTTAATAAAAATTGTAATGGAATATTTTGATGGCACGGGTTATAGAACATTGTGATGTCAGGGGTCTTGGAAGTTTGGGATGAAAAGGGTCATGGAGCATTTTGATGACAGGGGTTATGGAACATTGTGATGTCAGGGGTCATGGAACATTGTGATGATAAGGGGATGTAGCATTGTGATGACAGGGTCCTGGATCATTGTGATTACAGGGGTGAGGGAGTATTGTGATGACTAGTGATGGAACATTGTGATATGTCTGGTGATAGAGCATTTTGATGAGAAGTGCATGGAGCATTGTGATTACAAGGTTTATGGAGCATAGCAATGACAAGGATGTGGACCGTTGTGAAGAAATGCGCGTGGCACATTGTGATGACAATGGTCACTGAACATTGTTCTGACAAAGACATGGAGCTTTGTGACGACAAGGGCATGGAGCATTGTGATTACATGTGTCTGGGAGCATTGTGATGAAAAGGACATGGATCATTGTGATGACAATGGCATGGAGCCTTGTCATGACAGGTTTCATGGAGCATATTGATGACAAGTGTCAGGGAGCATTGTGATGACAAGTCTATTTGAGAAGTGTGATGAAAAATATCATGGAGCATTGTGATGAGAAGACCATGGATAATTGTGATGACGAGTGTCATGGGGCATTGTGATGATAATGGTCATGGACCATTTTGATGCGAAGGTCATGGAGCATTGGGTTGAAAATATTCATGGAGTATTGTGATGACAGGGGTCATGGAGCATTTTGATGACTAGGGAATGGAGCATGGTGATGGCACGGTCCTGGAGCATTGTGATGAGATGACGATGGAGACTTGTGATGACAAGTCTCATGGAGCATTCTGATGAAACGGGGCATGGAGCATTGTGATTACAGGGGTCTTGGAGCACTGTGATGACAAGGGCATGCCTCATTTTGATGAGCGGGCCATGGAACATTCTGATGACATGTGTCATGGAGCTTTTTGATGACAAGGGCATGGAGAATTGTGATTACAGGGGTCTTGGAGCATTGTGATGACAATTGTCATGGAGCCTTGTGATGACAAGACCGTGGAACATTGTGATGGCTGGGGTCATGGATCATTGTTATGACCGGGGTAATGGAGCACTGTGATGAGAAGGGCATGGAGCATTGAGATTACAATATTTATGGAGCATTGCGATGACAAATTTGTGGACCGTTGTGATGAAAAGCGCGAGGCACATTTTGATGACAAGGGTCATGGAGTAATTTTCTGACAAAGGCATTGAACATTGTGATGACAAGTTCATGGAGCATTGTGGTAACAAAGGTAACAGAGCCTTGTGATGATGCGGGCATGGACCATTGTGATGACAAATGTTATGAAGCATTGTGATGACGGGAGTCACAGAGCATTGTGATGACAGGGGTCATGAAGCTCTCTGATGACAAGGGCAAGGAGCATTGTGCTTAGAAAGGCATAGAGCATTGTGATGACAAGGGTCAAAGAGCATTGTGATAAAAAGTTAATGGAACATTGTGGCTAAAAAGGTCACAGAGACTGTTGATGATGAGGGCATGGACCATTGTGATGACAAAGTTCATGAAGCATTGTGATGACTGGAGTCATGGAGCATTGTGATAAAAAGGGCATGGAGAATTGTGATGACAAGGGCATGGAGCATTTGTCTAATAAGTTTCATGGATTATTGCGATGACAGTTGGAATGGCGCATTGTGATGAGAAGGGCATGGAGCATTGTGATGACCAGGTCATGCAGTATTGTGAAGACAGGTGTCAGGGATAATTGTGATGAGATATGTAATGGCCCATTGTGATGACAATGGCATGGAGCATTGTGATGCCAAGTGTCATGGAGGATTCTGATGACAAAGGTAATGGAGCATTGTGATGACAATGGCTTGGAGCATTGTAATGACAAGGGTCAGGGAGCATTCTGATGACAAGCTTGTGGAGTATTTTGATGACAATGGCATGGAGCATTGTGATGAAAACAGCATGGGGCATTGTGATGAAAATGGCATGGAGCCTTTTCGTGACAGGTTTCAAGGAGCATTCTGACGACAAGTTTCAGGAAGCATTGTAATGACAAGTGTATTTAGAATTGTGATGACAAAGGTCATGGAGCATTGTGATGAAAAGTCCATGGAGTATTGTGATGACAGGCATCATGGAGCGTTGTGATGACAAGTGTTATGGAACATTGTGATCACAAGGGTTTGGAGCATTGTGATGACAGAGGTCATGGATCATTTTGATTTCAAGGAGCATGGAACATTGTGATGACAAGGGCATGAAGCAATGTGATCCCAAGGTTCATGGAGGATTGTGTTGACAATGGTAATTCAGTATTGTGATGACAAGCACATAGAGCATTGTAATGACAAGGTCATGTAGCATTTTGCTGACAAAGGCATGGAGCATTGTGATTACAGTGGTCTTGGAGCATTGTGATGAGAAGGGTCATGGAGCTTTGTGATGACAGGCCATGGAACATCGTGATGGCAGGGGTCATGGAGCATTGCTATGTCTTGTGTAATGGAGCATTGTGATGGCAAGGGCATGGAGCATTGTGATGAGAAGGCCATGGAGCATTCTGATGACATGTGTCATGGAGCTTTGTGAAGACAAATGCATGTAGCAATGTGATGAGAGCGTTCATGGAGCATTGTGATGACAATGACATTGAGCATTGTGATGCCAAGGGTCATGGATCTTTATGATGACAAAGGTCATGGAGCATTTTGATGGCAAGGGCGTTGTGCATTGTGATGAGAAGGGCAGGGAGCATTGTGATGACAGGGTCATGGAGCAATTTGATGAAAAGTGTCAAGGAACATTTTGATGACAGGGGTTATGGAACATTGTGATGTCAGGGGTCATCGAACATTGTGATGATAAGTGCATGTAGCATTGTGATGACAGGAGTCATGGAACATTGTGATGACAGAGGTGAGGGAGTATTGTGACGAATAGTGATGTAACATTGTGATATCAGTGGTGAGAGAGCATTTTGATGAGAAGTGCATGGAGCATTGTGATGACAAGGTTTATGGAGCATTGTGATGACAAGATTGTGGAGCACTGTGATGACAATGGCTTGGAACATTGTGATGACAAGGGTCAGGGAGCATTGTGCTGACAAGTGCATGGAGAATTGTGATGACAAGGGTCATGGAGCATTTTGATGACAGGGCTTATGGAACATTGTGATGTCAGGGGTCATGGAACATTGTGATGATAAGGGGATGTAGCATTGTGATGACAGGGTCATGGAACATTGTGATTCCAGGGGTGAGGGAGTATTGTGATGACTAGTGATGGAACATTGTGATATCTCTGGTGAGAGAGCATTTTGATGAGAAGGGCATGGACCATTGTGATTACAAAGTTTATGGAGCATTGCAATGATAAGGTTGTGGACCGTTGTGATGAAATGTGCATGGCACATTGTGATGACAATGGTCATGGAGCATTGTTCTGACAAAGACATGGAGCATTGTGATGACAAGTGTCAAAGAGAATTGTGATGAAAAGTTCATGGAGCATTGTGGTTACAAAGGTCACAGAGCCTTGTGATGACGCTGGCATGGACCATTGTGATGACAAACGTTATGAAGCATTGTGATGACTGGAATCACGGAGCATTGTGATGACAGGGGTCATGGAGCATTGTGATGAAAAGGGCATGGAGCATTGTGAGGAGAAGGCCAAGGAGCATTCTGAAGACATACATCATTGAGGGTTGTGATGACAAGGGCATGGCGCTTTGTGATTACAGGGGTCTTGGAGCATTGTGATGAAAAGTGCATGGATCATTGTGATGAAAAAGGCATGGAGCATTCTAATGACAGGGTTCAAGGAGCATACAGACAACAAGTGGCAGGGAGCATTGTGATGACAAGTGTATTGATCATTGTGATGACAAAGGTCATGGAGCATTGTGATGAGAAGACCATGGATAATTGTGATGACGAGCTTCATGGGGCATTGTGATGACAAGTGTTATGGAATATTGTGATCACAAGGGTTTGGAGCATTGTTATGACAGAGGTCATGTAGCATTTTGATTTCATTGTGATGACAATAGCATGAAGCATTATGATGATGGGCATGGTGCATTGTGATGACAGGGTTCATGGATCATTGAGATGAAAACGGGCATGGAGCATTGTGATTACAGGGGTCTTGGAGCATTGTGATGAGAAGAGTCATGGAGCCTTGTGATGACAAGGCCATGGAACATCGTGATAACAGGGTTCATGGAGCATTGTTATGAGAGGGGTAATGGAGCATTGTGATGGCAAGGGCATGGAGCATTGTCATGAGAAGGCCATGGAGCATTCTGATGACATGTGTCATGGAGGTTTGTGATGACAAGGACATGGAGCAATGTGATGAGAACCTTCATGGAGCATTGTGATGACAATGACATGGAGCATTGTGATGCCAAAGGTCATGGATCTTTGTGATGACAAATGTCATGGAGCATTTTGATGACAAGGGCGTTGTGCATTGTGATGAGAACGGTAGGTAGCATTGTGATGACAGGGTCATGGAGCAATTTGATGAAAAGGGTCATGGAACATTTTGATGACAGGGGTTATGGAAGATTGTGATGCCAGGGGTCATCGAACATTGTGATGATAAGTGCATGTAGCATTGTGATGACAGGAGTCATGGCACATTTTGATGACAGAGGTGAGGGAATATTGTGACGAATAGTCATGTAACATTGTCATATCAGAGGTCAGAGAGCATTTTGATGAGAAGTGCATGGATCATTGTGATGACAAGGGTCAAAGAGGATTTTGATGAAAATTTCATATAGCATTGTGGTTAAAAAGGTCACAGAGACTGTTGATGACGAGGGCATGGACCATTGTGGTGACAAAGGTCATGAAGCATTGTGATAACTGGAGTCACGGAGCATTGTGCGGACAGGGGTCATGGAGCATTGTGATAACAAGGGCATGGAGCATTGTGATGACAAGGGCATGGAGCATTGGCCTAATAAGTTGCATGGATTATTGCAATGACAGTTGGAATGGCGCATTGTGATGACAAGGGCATGGAGCATTGTGATGACCAGGTCATGCAGTATTGTGAACACAGGTGTCAGGGAGCATTGTGATGACATATGTAATGGCCCATTGTGATGACAATGGCATGGAGCATTGTGATGCCAACTGTCATGGAGGATTCTGATGACAAAGGTAATGGAGCATTGTGATGGCAATGGCTTGGAGCCTTGTTATGACAAAGGTCAGGGAGCATTGTGCTGACAAGTGCATGGAGAATTGTGATGACATGTGTCATGGAGCATTCTGATAACAAGCTTGTGGAGTATTTTGATGACAATGGCATGGAGCATTGTGATGAAAACGGCATGGGGCATTCTGATGTAAAAGGCATGGAGCCTTTTTGTGACAGGGTTCAAGGAGCATTCTGATGACCAGTGTCAGGGAGCATTGCGATGACAAGTGTATTGAGAATTGTGATGACAAATGTCATGGAGCATTGTGATGAAAAGGTCATGGAGTATTGTGATGACAGGCATCATGGAGCGTTGTGATGACAAGTGTTATGGAACATTGTGATCACAAGTGTTTGGAGCATTGTGATGACAGAGGTCATGGATCATATTGATTTCAAGGAACATGGAGCATTGTGATGACAAGAGCATGAAGCAATGTGATCCCAAGTTTCATGGAGGATTGTGATGACAATGGAAATGGAGTATTGTGATGACAAGCACAGAGAGCATTGAAATGACAAGGTCATGTAGCATTTTGCTGACAAAATCATGGAGCATTGTGATGACAGGTGTCATGGAGCACTGTGATGACAAGCGTCACGGAGCATTGTGAATACAGGGGTCATGGAGCATTGGGATGACAAGGGCATGGATGATTGTGATGACAATGTTCATGGAGCATTGGGCTGAAAATATTCATGGAGTATTGTGATGACAGGGGTCATGGAGCATTGTGATGACAGAGGTCATGGAGAATTTTGATTTCATTGTGCTGACAATAGCCGGAAGTATTATGATGATGGGCATGATGCATTGTGATGACAGTGGTCATGGAGCATTGTGATGACAAGGGCATGGAGAATTGTGGTGACAGGGCCATGGAGCATTGGTCTGACAAGTTTCATAGATTATTGTGATGACAGTGGACATGGTGCATTGTGATGACAAGGGCATGGATCATGGTGATGAGAAGGTCATGGAGTATTGTGAAGACAGGTGTGAGGGAGCATTGTGATGACATATGTCATGGTTCATTGCAATGACAATGTCATGGAGCATTGTGATGCCAAATGTAATGGAGGATTGTGATGACAAATACAATGGAGCATTGTGTTGACTAGGGCTTGGAGCACTATGATGACAAGGTCCATTAGAGAATTGTCATGACAAGTTCGTGAAGCATTGTGATGACAAGGTCCTGGAGCATTGTGATGAGAAATCCATGGAGCCTTGTGATGACAAGTCTCATATAGCATACTGATGAAAAGGAGCATGGACCATTGTGATTACTGGGGTCTTGGAACATTGTGATGAAAATGGCATGGAGCATTGTGAAAAGAAGGCCAAGGAGCATTCTGAGGACAGGCGTCATTGAGCTTTGTGATGACAAGTGCATGGAGCATTGTGATTACAGGGGTCTTGGAGCACTGTGATGAAAAGGGCATGGAGCCTTGTCATGACAGGGTTCAAGGAGCATACAGACCACAAGTGTCAGGGAGCATATTGATGACAAGTGTATAGAGCATTGTGATGACAAAGGTCATGGAGCATTGTGATGAGAAGACCATGGATAATTGTGATGACGAGTGTCATGGGGCATTGTGATGACAAGTGTTATGGAATATTGTGATCACAAGGGTTTTGAGCATTGTTATGACAGAGGTCATGGAGCATTTTGAATTCATTGTGATGACAATAGCATGAAGCATTATGATGATGAGCATGGTGCATTGTGATCACAGGGTTCATGGATCATTGAGATGAAAAGGTGCATGGAGCATTGTGATTACAGGGATCATGGATCATTGAGATGAAACTGGGCATGGAGCATTGTGATTACAGTGGTCTTGGATCAATGTGATGAGAAGGGTCATGGAGCCTTGTGATGACAAATCCATGGAACATCGTGATCGCAGGTGTCATGGAGCATTGTTATGACAGGGGTAATGGAGCATTTTGATGGAAAGGGCATGGAGCATTGTGATGAGAAGTCCATGGAGCATTCTGATGACATGTGTCATGGAGCTTAATGATGACAAGGGCATGGAGCAATGTGATGCCAAGGGTCATGGATATTTGTGATGACAAAGGTCATGGAGCATTTTGATGGCAAGGGCATTGTGCATTGTGATGAGAAGTGCAGGGAGCATTTTGATGACAGGTTCATGGAGCAATTTGATGAAAAGTGTCAAGGAACATTTTGATGACAGGGGTTATGGAACATTGTGATGTCAGGGGTCATCGAACATTGTGATGATAAGTGCATGTAGCATTGTGATGACAGGAATCATGGATCATTGTGATGACAGAGGTGAGGGAGTATTGTGACGAATAGTGATGTAACATTGTGATATCAGTGGTGAGAGAGCATTTTGAGGAGAAGTGCATGGAGCATTGTGATGACAAGACTGTGGAGCACTGTGATGACAAGCGCATGGTGCATTGTGATGATATGTGTCATGGAGCATTGTGCTGACAAGCGCATGGAGCATTGTGATGACCAGGGTCATGGAGCATTGTGCTGAGAAAGGCATAAAGCATTGTGATTACAAGGGTCAAAGAGCAGTGTGATGAAAAGTTCATGGAGCATTGTGGTTAAAAAGGTCACAAAGACTGTTGATGACGAGGGCATGGACCATTGTGATGACAAAAGTCATGAAGCATTGTGATGACTGGAGTCACGGAGCATTGTGATGACAGGGGTCATGGAACATTGTGATAACAAGGACATGGAGCATTGTGATGACAAGGGCATGGAACATTGGTATAGTAAGCTTCATGGATTATTGCGATGACAGTTGGAATGGCGCATTGTGATGACAAGGGCATGGAGCATTGTGATGACCAGGTCATGCAGTACTGTGAAGACAGGTGTCAGGGAGCAATTTGATGACATATGTAATGGCCCATTGTGATGACAATGGCATGGAGCATTGTGATGCCAAGTGACATGGAGGATTCAGATGACAAAGGTAATGGAGCACTGTGATGACAATGGCTTGGAACATTGTGATGACAAGGGTCAGGGAGCATTGTGCTGACAAGTGCATGGAGAATTGTGATGACAAGGGTCATGGAGCATTTTGATGACAGGGCTTATGGAACATTGTGATGTCAGAGGTCATGGAACATTGTGATGATAAGGTGATGTAGCATTGTGATGACAGGGTCATGGAACATTGTGATTCCAGGGGTGAGGGAGTATTGTGATGACTAGTGATGGAACATTGTGATATCTCTGGTGAGAGAACATTTTGATGAGAAGTGCATGGACCACTGTGATTACAAAGTTTATGGAGCATTGCAATGATAAGGTTGTGGACCGTTGTGATGAAATGCGCGTGGCACATTGTGATGACAATGGTCATGGAGCATTGTTCTGACAAAGACATGGAGCATTGTGATGACAAGGGTGACAGAGAATTGTGATGAAAAGTTCATGGAGCATTGTGATTACAAAGGTCACAGAGCCTTGTGATGACGCTGGCAAGGACCATTGTGATGACAAACGTTATGAAGCATTGTGATGACTGGAATCACGGAGCATTGTGATGACAGGTGTCATGGAGCATTGTGATGACAAGGGCATGGAGCATTGTGAGGAGAAGGCCAAGGAGCATTCTGAAGACATACGTCATTGAGCTTTGTGATGACAAGGGCATGGAGCTTTGTGATTACAGGGGTCTTGAAGCATTGTGATGAAAAATGCAAGGATCATTGTGATAAAAAAGGAATGGAGACTTGTCATGACAGGGTTCAAGGAGCATACAGACAAGGGTCAGGGAGCATATTGATGACAAGTGTATTGATCATTGTGATGACAAAGGTCATGGAGCATTGTGATGAGAAGACCATGGATAATTGTGATGATGAGCTTCATGGGGCATTGTGATGACAAGTGTTATGGAATATTGTGATCACAAGGGTTTGGAGCATTGTTATGTCAGATGTCATGGAGCCTTTTGATTTCATTGTGATGACAATAGCATGAAGCATTATGATGATGGGCATGGTGCATTGTGATGACAGGGTTCATGGATCATTGAGATGAAAACGGGCATGGAGCATTGTGATTACAGGGATCATGGATCATTGAGATGAAACTGGGCATGGAGCATTGTGATTACAGTGGTCTTGGATCAATGTGATGAGAAGGGTCATGGAGCCTTGTGATGACAAATCCATGGAACATCGTGATCGCAGGTGTCATGGAGCATTGTTATGACAGGGGTAATGGAGCATTTTGATGGAAAGGGCATGGAGCATTGTGATGAGAAGTCCATGGAGCATTCTGATGACATGTGTCATGGAGCTTAATGATGACAAGGGCATGGAGCAATGTGATGCCAAGGGTCATGGATATTTGTGATGACAAAGGTCATGGAGCATTTTGATGGCAAGGGCATTGTGCATTGTGATGAGAAGTGCAGGGAGCATTTTGATGACAGGTTCATGGAGCAATTTGATGAAAAGTGTCAAGGAACATTTTGATGACAGGGGTTATGGAACATTGTGATGTCAGGGGTCATCGAACATTGTGATGATAAGTGCATGTAGCATTGTGATGACAGGAATCATGGATCATTGTGATGACAGAGGTGAGGGAGTATTGTGACGAATAGTGATGTAACATTGTGATATCAGTGGTGAGAGAGCATTTTGAGGAGAAGTGCATGGAGCATTGTGATGACAAGACTGTGGAGCACTGTGATGACAAGCGCATGGTGCATTGTGATGATATGTGTCATGGAGCATTGTGCTGACAAGCGCATGGAGCATTGTGATGACCAGGGTCATGGAGCATTGTGCTGAGAAAGGCATAAAGCATTGTGATTACAAGGGTCAAAGAGCAGTGTGATGAAAAGTTCATGGAGCATTGTGGTTAAAAAGGTCACAAAGACTGTTGATGACGAGGGCATGGACCATTGTGATGACAAAAGTCATGAAGCATTGTGATGACTGGAGTCACGGAGCATTGTGATGACAGGGGTCATGGAACATTGTGATAACAAGGACATGGAGCATTGTGATGACAAGGGCATGGAACATTGGTATAGTAAGCTTCATGGATTATTGCGATGACAGTTGGAATGGCGCATTGTGATGACAAGGGCATGGAGCATTGTGATGACCAGGTCATGCAGTACTGTGAAGACAGGTGTCAGGGAGCAATTTGATGACATATGTAATGGCCCATTGTGATGACAATGGCATGGAGCATTGTGATGCCAAGTGACATGGAGGATTCAGATGACAAAGGTAATGGAGCACTGTGATGACAATGGCTTGGAACATTGTGATGACAAGGGTCAGGGAGCATTGTGCTGACAAGTGCATGGAGAATTGTGATGACAAGGGTCATGGAGCATTTTGATGACAGGGCTTATGGAACATTGTGATGTCAGAGGTCATGGAACATTGTGATGATAAGGGGATGTAGCATTGTGATGACAGGGTCATGGAACATTGTGATTCCAGGGGTGAGGGAGTATTGTGATGACTAGTGATGGAACATTGTGATATCTCTGGTGAGAGAACATTTTGATGAGAAGTGCATGGACCACTGTGATTACAAAGTTTATGGAGCATTGCAATGATAAGGTTGTGGACCGTTGTGATGAAATGCACGTGGCACATTGTGATGACAATGGTCATGGAGCATTGTTCTGACAAAGACATGGAGCATTGTGATGACAAGGGTGACAGAGAATTGTGATGAAAAGTTCATGGAGCATTGTGATTACAAAGGTCACAAAGCCTTGTGATGACGATGGCAAGGACCATTGTGATGACAAACGTTATGAAGCATTGTGATGACTGGAATCACGGAGCATTGTGATGACAGGTGTCATGGAGCATTGTGATGACAAGGGCATGGAGCATTGTGAGGAGAAGGCCAAGGAGCATTCTGAAGACATACGTCATTGAGCTTTGTGATGACAAGGGCATGGAGCTTTGTGATTACAGGGGTCTTGAAGCATTGTGATGAAAAATGCAAGGATCATTGTGATAAAAAAGGAATGGAGACTTGTCATGACAGGGTTCAAGGAGCATACAGACAAGGGTCAGGGAGCATATTGATGACAAGTGTATTGATCATTGTGACGACAAAGGTCATGGAGCATTGTGATGAGAAGACCATGGATAATTGTGATGATGAGCTTCATGGGGCATTGTGATGACAAGTGTTATGGAATATTGTGATCACAAGGGTTTGGAGCATTGTTATGTCAGATGTCATGGAGCCTTTTGATTTCATTGTGATGACAATAGCATGAAGCATTATGATGATGGGCATGGTGCATTGTGATGACAGGGTTCATGGATCATTGAGATGAAAACGGGCATGGAGCATTGTGATTACAGGGATCATGGATCATTGAGATGAAACTGGGCATGGAGCATTGTGATTACAGTGGTCTTGGATCAATGTGATGAGAAGGGTCATGGAGCCTTGTGATGACAAATCCATGGAACATCGTGATCGCAGGTGTCATGGGGCATTGTTATGACAGGGGTAATGGAGCATTTTGATGGAAAGGGCATGGAGCATTGTGATGAGAAGTCCATGGAGCATTCTGATGACATGTGTCATGGAGCTTAATGATGACAAGGGCATGGAGCAATGTGATGCCAAGGGTCATGGATATTTGTGATGACAAAGGTCATGGAGCATTTTGATGGCAAGGGCATTGTGCATTGTGATGAGAAGTGCAGGGAGCATTTTGATGACAGGTTCATGGAGCAATTTGATGAAAAGTGTCAAGGAACATTTTGATGACAGGGGTTATGGAACATTGTGATGTCAGGGGTCATCGAACATTGTGATGATAAGTGCATGTAGCATTGTGATGACAGGAATCATGGATCATTGTGATGACAGAGGTGAGGGAGTATTGTGACGAATAGTGATGTAACATTGTGATATCAGTGGTGAGAGAGCATTTTGAGGAGAAGCGCATGGAGCATTGTGATGACAAGACTGTGGAGCACTGTGATGACAAGCGCATGGTGCATTGTGATGATATGTGTCATGGAGCATTGTGCTGACAAGCGCATGGAGCATTGTGATGACCAGGGTCATGGAGCATTGTGCTGAGAAAGGCATAAAGCATTGTGATTACAAGGGTCAAAGAGCAGTGTGATGAAAAGTTCATGGAGCATTGTGGTTAAAAAGGTCACAAAGACTGTTGATGACGAGGGCATGGACCATTGTGATGACAAAAGTCATGAAGCATTGTGATGACTGGAGTCACGGAGCATTGTGATGACAGGGGTCATGGAACATTGTGATAACAAGGACATGGAGCATTGTGATGACAAGGGCATGGAACATTGGTATAGTAAGCTTCATGGATTATTGCGATGACAGTTGGAATGGCGCATTGTGATGACAAGGGCATGGAGCATTGTGATGACCAGGTCATGCAGTACTGTGAAGACAGGTGTCAGGGAGCAATTTGATGACATATGTAATGGCCCATTGTGATGACAATGGCATGGAGCATTGTGATGCCAAGTGACATGGAGGATTCAGATGACAAAGGTAATGGAGCACTGTGATGACAATGGCTTGGAACATTGTGATGACAAGGGTCAGGGAGCATTGTGCTGACAAGTGCATGGAGAATTGTGATGACAAGGGTCATGGAGCATTTTGATGACAGGGCTTATGGAACATTGTGATGTCAGAGGTCATGGAACATTGTGATGATAAGGGGATGTAGCATTGTGATGACAGGGTCATGGAACATTGTGATTCCAGGGGTGAGGGAGTATTGTGATGACTAGTGATGGAACATTGTGATATCTCTGGTGAGAGAACATTTTGATGAGAAGTGCATGGACCACTGTGATTACAAAGTTTATGGAGCATTGCAATGATAAGGTTGTGGACCGTTGTGATGAAATGCGCGTGGCACATTGTGATGACAATGGTCATGGAGCATTGTTCTGACAAAGACATGGAGCATTGTGATGACAAGGGTGACAGAGAATTGTGATGAAAAGTTCATGGAGCATTGTGATTACAAAGGTCACAGAGCCTTGTGATTACGCTGGCAAGGACCATTGTGATGACAAACGTTATGAAGCATTGTGATGACTGGAATCACGGAGCATTGTGATGACAGGTGTCATGGAGCATTGTGATGACAAGGGCATGGAGCATTGTGAGGAGAAGGCCAAGGAGCATTCTGAAGACATACGTCATTGAGCTTTGTGATGACAAGGGCATGGAGCTTTGTGATTACAGGGGTCTTGAAGCATTGTGATGAAAAATGCAAGGATCATTGTGATAAAAAAGGAATGGAGACTTGTCATGACAGGGTTCAAGGAGCATACAGACAAGGGTCAGGGAGCATATTGATGACAAGTGTATTGATCATTGTGATGACAAAGGTCATGGAGCATTGTGATGAGAAGACCATGGATAATTGTGATGATGAGCTTCATGGGGCATTGTGATGACAAGTGTTATGGAATATTGTGATCACAAGGGTTTGGAGCATTGTTATGTCAGATGTCATGGAGCCTTTTGATTTCATTGTGATGACAATAGCATGAAGCATTATGATGATGGGCATGGTGCATTGTGATGACAGGGTTCATGGATCATTGAGATGAAAACGGGCATGGAGCATTGTGATTACAGGGATCATGGATCATTGAGATGAAACTGGGCATGGAGCATTGTGATTACAGTGGTCTTGGATCAATGTGATGAGAAGGGTCATGGAGCCTTGTGATGACAAATCCATGGAACATCGTGATCGCAGGTGTCATGGGACATTGTTATGACAGGGGTAATGGAGCATTTTGATGGAAAGGGCATGGAGCATTGTGATGAGAAGTCCATGGAGCATTCTGATGACATGTGTCATGGAGCTTAATGATGACAAGGGCATGGAGCAATGTGATGCCAAGGGTCATGGATATTTGTGATGACAAAGGTCATGGAGCATTTTGATGGCAAGGGCATTGTGCATTGTGATGAGAAGTGCAGGGAGCATTTTGATGACAGGTTCATGGAGCAATTTGATGAAAAGTGTCAAGGAACATTTTGATGACAGGGGTTATGGAACATTGTGATGTCAGGGGTCATCGAACATTGTGATGATAAGTGCATGTAGCATTGTGATGACAGGAATCATGGATCATTGTGATGACAGAGGTGAGGGAGTATTGTGACGAATAGTGATGTAACATTGTGATATCAGTGGTGAGAGAGCATTTTGAGGAGAAGTGCATGGAGCATTGTGATGACAAGACTGTGGAGCACTGTGATGACAAGCGCATGGTGCATTGTGATGATATGTGTCATGGAGCATTGTGCTGACAAGCGCATGGAGCATTGTGATGACCAGGGTCATGGAGCATTGTGCTGAGAAAGGCATAAAGCATTGTGATTACAAGGGTCAAAGAGCAGTGTGATGAAAAGTTCATGGAGCATTGTGGTTAAAAAGGTCACAAAGACTGTTGATGACGAGGGCATGGACCATTGTGATGACAAAAGTCATGAAGCATTGTGATGACTGGAGTCACGGAGCATTGTGATGACAGGGGTCATGGAACATTGTGATAACAAGGACATGGAGCATTGTGATGACAAGGGCATGGAACATTGGTATAGTAAGCTTCATGGATTATTGCGATGACAGTTGGAATGGCGCATTGTGATGACAAGGGCATGGAGCATTGTGATGACCAGGTCATGCAGTACTGTGAAGACAGGTGTCAGGGAGCAATTTGATGACATATGTAATGGCCCATTGTGATGACAATGGCATGGAGCATTGTGATGCCAAGTGACATGGAGGATTAAGATGACAAAGGTAATGGAGCACTGTGATGACAATGGCTTGGAACATTGTGATGACAAGGGTCAGGGAGCATTGTGCTGACAAGTGCATGGAGAATTGTGATGACAAGGGTCATGGAGCATTTTGATGACAGGGCTTATGGAACATTGTGATGTCAGAGGTCATGGAACATTGTGATGATAAGGGGATGTAGCATTGTGATGACAGGGTCATGGAACATTGTGATTCCAGGGGTGAGGGAGTATTGTGATGACTAGTGATGGAACATTGTGATATCTCTGGTGAGAGAACATTTTGATGAGAAGTGCATGGACCACTGTGATTACAAAGTTTATGGAGCATTGCAATGATAAGGTTGTGGACCGTTGTGATGAAATGCGCGTGGCACATTGTGATGACAATGGTCATGGAGCATTGTTCTGACAAAGACATGGAGCATTGTGATGACAAGGGTGACAGAGAATTGTGATGAAAAGTTCATGGAGCATTGTGATTACAAAGGTCACAGAGCCTTGTGATGACGCTGGCAAGGACCATTGTGATGACAAACGTTATGAAGCATTGTGATGACTGGAATCACGGAGCATTGTGATGACAGGTGTCATGGAGCATTGTGATGACAAGGGCATGGAGCATTGTGAGGAGAAGGCCAAGGAGCATTCTGAAGACATACGTCATTGAGCTTTGTGATGACAAGGGCATGGAGCTTTGTGATTACAGGGGTCTTGAAGCATTGTGATGAAAAATGCAAGGATCATTGTGATAAAAAAGGAATGGAGACTTGTCATGACAGGGTTCAAGGAGCATACAGACAAGGGTCAGGGAGCATATTGATGACAAGTGTATTGATCATTGTGATGACAAAGGTCATGGAGCATTGTGATGAGAAGACCATGGATAATTGTGATGATGAGCTTCATGGGGCATTGTGATGACAAGTATTATGGAATATTGTGATCACAAGGGTTTGGAGCATTGTTATGTCAGATGTCATGGAGCCATTTGATTTCATTGTGATGACAATAGCATGAAGCATTATGATGATGGGCATGGTGCATTGTGATGACAGGGTTCATGGATCATTGAGATGAAAACGGGCATGGAGCATTGTGATTACAGGGATCATGGATCATTGAGATGAAACTGGGCATGGAGCATTGTGATTACAGTGGTCTTGGATCAATGTGATGAGAAGGGTCATGGAGCCTTGTGATGACAAATCCATGGAACATCGTGATTGCAGGTGTCATGGAGCATTGTTATGACAGGGGTAATGGAGCATTTTGATGGAAAGGGCATGGAGCATTGTGATGAGAAGTCCATGGAGCATTCTGATGACATGTGTCATGGAGCTTAATGATGACAAGGGCATGGAGCAATGTGATGCCAAGGGTCATGGATATTTGTGATGACAAAGGTCATGGAGCATTTTGATGGCAAGGGCATTGTGCATTGTGATGAGAAGTGCAGGGAGCATTTTGATGACAGGTTCATGGAGCAATTTGATGAAAAGTGTCAAGGAACATTTTGATGACAGGGGTTATGGAACATTGTGATGTCAGGGGTCATCGAACATTGTGATGATAAGTGCATGTAGCATTGTGATGACAGGAATCATGGATCATTGTGATGACAGAGGTGAGGGAGTATTGTGACGAATAGTGATGTAACATTGTGATATCAGTGGTGAGAGAGCATTTTGAGGAGAAGTGCATGGAGCATTGTGATGACAAGACTGTGGAGCACTGTGATGACAAGCGCATGGTGCATTGTGATGATATGTGTCATGGAGCATTGTGCTGACAAGCGCATGGAGCATTGTGATGACCAGGGTCATGGAGCATTGTGCTGAGAAAGGCATAAAGCATTGTGATTACAAGGGTCAAAGAGCAGTGTGATGAAAAGTTCATGGAGCATTGTGGTTAAAAAGGTCACAAAGACTGTTGATGACGAGGGCATGGACCATTGTGATGACAAAAGTCATGAAGCATTGTGATGACTGGAGTCACGGAGCATTGTGATGACAGGGGTCATGGAACATTGTGATAACAAGGACATGGAGCATTGTGATGACAAGGGCATGGAACATTGGTATAGTAAGCTTCATGGATTATTGCGATGACAGTTGGAATGGCGCATTGTGATGACAAGGGCATGGAGCATTGTGATGACCAGGTCATGCAGTACTGTGAAGACAGGTGTCAGGGAGCAATTTGATGACATATGTAATGGCCCATTGTGATGACAATGGCATGGAGCATTGTGATGCCAAGTGACATGGAGGATTCAGATGACAAAGGTAATGGAGCACTATGATGACAATGGCTTGGAACATTGTGATGACAAGGGTCAGGGAGCATTGTGCTGACAAGTGCATGGAGAATTGTGATGACAAGGGTCATGGAGCATTTTGATGACAGGGCTTATGGAACATTGTGATGTCAGAGGTCATGGAACATTGTGATGATAAGGGGATGTAGCATTGTGATGACAGGGTCATGGAACATTGTGATTCCAGGGGTGAGGGAGTATTGTGATGACTAGTGATGGAACATTGTGATATCTCTGGTGAGAGAACATTTTGATGAGAAGTGCATGGACCACTGTGATTACAAAGTTTATGGAGCATTGCAATGATAAGGTTGTGGACCGTTGTGATGAAATGCGCGTGGCACATTGTGATGACAATGGTCATGGAGCATTGTTCTGACAAAGATATGGAGCATTGTGATGACAAGGGTGACAGAGAATTGTGATGAAAAGTTCATGGAGCATTGTGATTACAAAGGTCACAGAGCCTTGTGATGACGCTGGCAAGGACCATTGTGATGACAAACGTTATGAAGCATTGTGATGACTGGAATCACGGAGCATTGTGATGACAGGTGTCATGGAGCATTGTGATGACAAGGGCATGGAGCATTGTGAGGAGAAGGCCAAGGAGCATTCTGAAGACATACGTCATTGAGCTTTGTGATGACAAGGGCATGGAGCTTTGTGATTACAGGGGTCTTGAAGCATTGTGATGAAAAATGCAAGGATCATTGTGATAAAAAAGGAATGGAGACTTGTCATGACAGGGTTCAAGGAGCATACAGACAAGGGTCAGGGAGCATATTGATGACAAGTGTATTGATCATTGTGACGACAAAGGTCATGGAGCATTGTGATGAGAAGACCATGGATAATTGTGATGATGAGCTTCATGGGGCATTGTGATGACAAGTGTTATGGAATATTGTGATCACAAGGGTTTGGAGCATTGTTATGTCAGATGTCATGGAGCCTTTTGATTTCATTGTGATGACAATAGCATGAAGCATTATGATGATGGGCATGGTGCATTGTGATGACAGGGTTCATGGATCATTGAGATGAAAACGGGCATGGAGCATTGTGATTACAGGGATCATGGATCATTGAGATGAAACTGGGCATGGAGCATTGTGATTACAGTGGTCTTGGATCAATGTGATGAGAAGGGTCATGGAGCCTTGTGATGACAAATCCATGGAACATCGTGATCGCAGGTGTCATGGGGCATTGTTATGACAGGGGTAATGGAGCATTTTGATGGAAAGGGCATGGAGCATTGTGATGAGAAGTCCATGGAGCATTCTGATGACATGTGTCATGGAGCTTAATGATGACAAGGGCATGGAGCAATGTGATGCCAAGGGTCATGGATATTTGTGATGACAAAGGTCATGGAGCATTTTGATGGCAAGGGCATTGTGCATTGTGATGAGAAGTGCAGGGAGCATTTTGATGACAGGTTCATGGAGCAATTTGATGAAAAGTGTCAAGGAACATTTTGATGACAGGGGTTATGGAACATTGTGATGTCAGGGGTCATCGAACATTGTGATGATAAGTGCATGTAGCATTGTGATGACAGGAATCATGGATCATTGTGATGACAGAGGTGAGGGAGTATTGTGACGAATAGTGATGTAACATTGTGATATCAGTGGTGAGAGAGCATTTTGAGGAGAAGCGCATGGAGCATTGTGATGACAAGACTGTGGAGCACTGTGATGACAAGCGCATGGTGCATTGTGATGATATGTGTCATGGAGCATTGTGCTGACAAGCGCATGGAGCATTGTGATGACCAGGGTCATGGAGCATTGTGCTGAGAAAGGCATAAAGCATTGTGATTACAAGGGTCAAAGAGCAGTGTGATGAAAAGTTCATGGAGCATTGTGGTTAAAAAGGTCACAAAGACTGTTGATGACGAGGGCATGGACCATTGTGATGACAAAAGTCATGAAGCATTGTGATGACTGGAGTCACGGAGCATTGTGATGACAGGGGTCATGGAACATTGTGATAACAAGGACATGGAGCATTGTGATGACAAGGGCATGGAACATTGGTATAGTAAGCTTCATGGATTATTGCGATGACAGTTGGAATGGCGCATTGTGATGACAAGGGCATGGAGCATTGTGATGACCAGGTCATGCAGTACTGTGAAGACAGGTGTCAGGGAGCAATTTGATGACATATGTAATGGCCCATTGTGATGACAATGGCATGGAGCATTGTGATGCCAAGTGACATGGAGGATTCAGATGACAAAGGTAATGGAGCACTGTGATGACAATGGCTTGGAACATTGTGATGACAAGGGTCAGGGAGCATTGTGCTGACAAGTGCATGGAGAATTGTGATGACAAGGGTCATGGAGCATTTTGATGACAGGGCTTATGGAACATTGTGATGTCAGAGGTCATGGAACATTGTGATGATAAGGGGATGTAGCATTGTGATGACAGGGTCATGGAACATTGTGATTCCAGGGGTGAGGGAGTATTGTGATGACTAGTGATGGAACATTGTGATATCTCTGGTGAGAGAACATTTTGATGAGAAGTGCATGGACCACTGTGATTACAAAGTTTATGGAGCATTGCAATGATAAGGTTGTGGACCGTTGTGATGAAATGCGCGTGGCACATTGTGATGACAATGGTCATGGAGCATTGTTCTGACAAAGACATGGAGCATTGTGATGACAAGGGTGACAGAGAATTGTGATGAAAAGTTCATGGAGCATTGTGATTACAAAGGTCACAGAGCCTTGTGATGACGCTGGCAAGGACCATTGTGATGACAAACGTTATGAAGCATTGTGATGACTGGAATCACGGAGCATTGTGATGACAGGTGTCATGGAGCATTGTGATGACAAGGGCATGGAGCATTGTGAGGAGAAGGCCAAGGAGCATTCTGAAGACATACGTCATTGAGCTTTGTGATGACAAGGGCATGGAGCTTTGTGATTACAGGGGTCTTGAAGCATTGTGATGAAAAATGCAAGGATCATTGTGATAAAAAAGGAATGGAGACTTGTCATGACAGGGTTCAAGGAGCATACAGACAAGGGTCAGGGAGCATATTGATGACAAGTGTATTGATCATTGTGATGACAAAGGTCATGGAGCATTGTGATGAGAAGACCATGGATAAATGTGATGATGAGCTTCATGGGGCATTGTGATGACAAGTGTTATGGAATATTGTGATCACAAGGGTTTGGAGCATTGTTATGTCAGATGTCATGGAGCCATTTGATTTCATTGTGATGACAATAGCATGAAGCATTATGATGATGGGCATGGTGCATTGTGATGACAGGGTTCATGGATCATTGAGATGAAAACGGGCATGGAGCATTGTGATTACAGGGATCATGGATCATTGAGATGAAACTGGGCATGGAGCATTGTGATTACAGTGGTCTTGGATCAATGTGATGAGAAGGGTCATGGAGCCTTGTGATGACAAATCCATGGAACATCGTGATCGCAGGTGTCATGGGACATTGTTATGACAGGGGTAATGGAGCATTTTGATGGAAAGGGCATGGAGCATTGTGATGAGAAGTCCATGGAGCATTCTGATGACATGTGTCATGGAGCTTAATGATGACAAGGGCATGGAGCAATGTGATGCCAAGGGTCATGGATATTTGTGATGACAAAGGTCATGGAGCATTTTGATGGCAAGGGCATTGTGCATTGTGATGAGAAGTGCAGGGAGCATTTTGATGACAGGTTCATGGAGCAATTTGATGAAAAGTGTCAAGGAACATTTTGATGACAGGGGTTATGGAACATTGTGATGTCAGGGGTCATCGAACATTGTGATGATAAGTGCATGTAGCATTGTGATGACAGGAATCATGGATCATTGTGATGACAGAGGTGAGGGAGTATTGTGACGAATAGTGATGTAACATTGTGATATCAGTGGTGAGAGAGCATTTTGAGGAGAAGTGCATGGAGCATTGTGATGACAAGACTGTGGAGCACTGTGATGACAAGCACATGGTGCATTGTGATGATATGTGTCATGGAGCATTGTGCTGACAAGCGCATGGAGCATTGTGATGACCAGGGTCATGGAGCATTGTGCTGAGAAAGGCATAAAGCATTGTGATTACAAGGGTCAAAGAGCAGTGTGATGAAAAGTTCATGGAGCATTGTGGTTAAAAAGGTCACAAAGACTGTTGATGACGAGGGCATGGACCATTGTGATGACAAAAGTCATGAAGCATTGTGATGACTGGAGTCACGGAGCATTGTGATGACAGGGGTCATGGAACATTGTGATAACAAGGACATGGAGCATTGTGATGACAAGGGCATGGAACATTGGTATAGTAAGCTTCATGGATTATTGCGATGACAGTTGGAATGGCGCATTGTGATGACAAGGGCATGGAGCATTGTGATGACCAGGTCATGCAGTACTGTGAAGACAGGTGTCAGGGAGCAATTTGATGACATATGTAATGGCCCATTGTGATGACAATGGCATGGAGCATTGTGATGCCAAGTGACATGGAGGATTCAGATGACAAAGGTAATGGAGCACTGTGATGACAATGGCTTGGAACATTGTGATGACAAGGGTCAGGGAGCATTGTGCTGACAAGTGCATGGAGAATTGTGATGACAAGGGTCATGGAGCATTTTGATGACAGGGCTTATGGAACATTGTGATGTCAGAGGTCATGGAACATTGTGATGATAAGGGGATGTAGCATTGTGATGACAGGGTCATGGAACATTGTGATTCCAGGGGTGAGGGAGTATTGTGATGACTAGTGATGGAACATTGTGATATCTCTGGTGAGAGAACATTTTGATGAGAAGTGCATGGACCACTGTGATTACAAAGTTTATGGAGCATTGCAATGATAAGGTTGTGGACCGTTGTGATGAAATGCGCGTGGCACATTGTGATGACAATGGTCATGGAGCATTGTTCTGACAAAGACATGGAGCATTGTGATGACAAGGGTGACAGAGAATTGTGATGAAAAGTTCATGGAGCATTGTGATTACAAAGGTCACAGAGCCTTGTGATGACGCTGGCAAGGACCATTGTGATGACAAACGTTATGAAGCATTGTGATGACTGGAATCACGGAGCATTGTGATGACAGGTGTCATGGAGCATTGTGATGACAAGGGCATGGAGCATTGTGAGGAGAAGGCCAAGGAGCATTCTGAAGACATACGTCATTGAGCTTTGTGATGACAAGGGCATGGAGCTTTGTGATTACAGGGGTCTTGAAGCATTGTGATGAAAAATGCAAGGATCATTGTGATAAAAAAGGAATGGAGACTTGTCATGACAGGGTTCAAGGAGCATACAGACAAGGGTCAGGGAGCATATTGATGACAAGTGTATTGATCATTGTGATGACAAAGGTCATGGATCATTGTGATGAGAAGACCATGGATAATTGTGATGATGAGCTTCATGGGGCATTGTGATGACAAGTGTTATGGAATATTGTGATCACAAGGGTTTGAAGCATTTTTATGTCAGATGTCATGGAGCCTTTTGATTTCATTGTGATGACAATAGCATGAAGCATTATGATGATGGGCATGGTGCATTGTGATGACAGCGTTCATGGATCATTGAGATGAAAACGGGCATGGAGCATTGTGATTACACTGTTCTTGGAGCTTTGTGATGAGAAGGGTCATGGAGCCTTGTGATGACAAGGCCATGGAACATCGTGATTACAGGGTTCAGGGATCATTGTTATGACATGGGTAATGGAACATTGTGATGGCAAGGGCATGGAGCATTGTGATGAGAAGGCCATGGAGCATTCTGATGACATGTGTCATGGAGGTTTGTGATGACAAGGACATGGAGCAATGTGATGTGAACCTTCATGGTGCATTGTGATTACAATGACATGGAGCATTGTGATGCCAAGGGTCATGGATCTTTGTGATGACAAAGGTCATGGAGCATTTTGATGACAAGGGCATTGTGCATTGTGATGAGAAGGGTAGGGAGCATTGTGATGACAGGGTCATGGAGCAATTTGATGAAAACCGTCATTGAGCATTTTGATGACAGATGTTATGGAACATTGTGATGCC
This sequence comes from Mesoplodon mirus, assembly GCF_964341445.2. Lineage (NCBI taxonomy): Eukaryota > Metazoa > Chordata > Mammalia > Artiodactyla > Ziphiidae > Mesoplodon > Mesoplodon mirus. Next base: position 2,896,829 of record NW_028295774.1, on the reverse strand, counting down.
AGGGGTCATCGAACATTGTGATGATAAGTGCATGTAGCAATGTGATGACAGGAGTCATGGAACATTGTAATGACAGGGGTGAGGGAGTATTGTGACAAATAGTGATGTACCATTGTGATACCAGTGGTGAGAGAGCATTTTGATGAGAAGTGCATGGAGTATTGTGATGACAAGGTTCAAAGAGCATTTTGATGAAAAGTTCAAGTAGCATTGTTGTTAAAAAGGTCACAGAGACTCTTGATGATGAGGGCATGGACCATTGTTATGACAAAGGTCATGAAGCATTGTGATAACTGGAGTCACGGAGCATTGTGAGGACAGGGGTCATGGAGCATTGTGATAACAAGGGCATGGAGCATTGTGATGACCAGGTCATGCAGTATTGTGAACACAGGTGTCAGGGAGCAATTTGATGACATATGTAATGGCCCATTGTGATGACAATGGCATGGAGCACTGTGATGCCAAGTGACATGGAGGATTCAGATGACAAAGGTAATGGAGCACTGTGAAGACAATGGCTTGGAACATTGTGATGGCAAGGGTCATGGTGCATTGTAATGACAGGTTTAATGGAGCATTTTGACGAGAAGGGCATGGAACATTTGTCTGAAGTGTTTCATTGATTATTGTGATGAGAGTGGGCATGGAGCGTTGTGATGATTAGGGCACGGAATCTGGTTGATACCGGGTTCATGGAGGATTGTAATGACATGGGCATGGAGCATTGTGATGACAAGGGCTTCGAGCATTGTGATGACAAGTGTCATGGAGCTCTGCGATGACAAGAGCATGGAGCAGTGTGATGAGAGGGTTCATGGAGCATTGTGATGAAAATGGCATGGATCATTGTGATGAAAATGGCATGGAGCCTTTTCATGACGGGGTTCAAGGAGCATATTGACGACAAGTGTCAGGGAGCATTGTGATGACAAGTCATGGAGCATTTTGATGACAAGGGCATGGTGCACTGTGATGAGAAGTGCAGGGAGCATTTTGTTGACCAGGTTATGCAGCAATTTAATAAAAATTGTAATGGAATATTTTGATGGCACGGGTTATAGAACATTGTGATGTCAGGGGTCTTGGAATTTTGGGATGAAAAGGGTCATGGAGCATTTTGATGACAGGGGTTATGGAACATTGTGATGTCAGGGGTCATGGAACATTGTGATGATAAGGGGATGTAGCATTGTGATGACAGTGTCCTGGAACATTGTGATTACAGGGGTGAGGGAGTATTGTGATGACTAGTGATGGAACATTGTGATATCTCTGGTGATAGAGCATTTTGATGAGAAGTGCATGGACCATTGTGATTACAAGGTTTATGGAGCATAGCAATGACAAGGATGTGGACCGTTGTGAAGAAATGCGCGTGGCACATTGTGATGACAATGGTCACTGAACATTGTTCTGACAAAGACATGGAGCTTTGTGATGACAAGGGCATGGAGCATTGTGATTACATGTGTCTGGGAGCATTGTGATGAAAAGGACATGGGTCATTGTGATGACAATGGCATGGAGCCTTGTCATGACAGGTTTCAAGGAGCATATTGATGACAAGTGTCAGGGAGCATTGTGATGACAAGTCTATTTGAGAAGTGTGATGAAAAATATCATGGAGCATTGTGATGAGAAGACCATGGATAATTGTGATGACGAGTGTCATGGGGCATTGTGATGATAATGGTCATGGACCATTTTGATGCGAAGGTCATGGAGCATTGGGTTGAAAATATTCATGGAGTATTGTGATGACAGGGGTCATGGAGCATTTTGATGACTAGGGAATGGAGCATGGTGATGGCACGGTCCTGGAGCATTGTGATGAGATGACGATGGAGACTTGTGATGACAAGTCTCATGGAGCATTCTGATGAAACGGGGCATGGAGCATTGTGATTACAGGGGTCTTGGAGCACTGTGATGACAAGGGCATGCCTCATTTTGATGAGCGGGCCATGGAACATTCTGATGACATGTGTCATGGAGCTTTTTGATGACAAGGGCATGGAGAATTGTGATTACAGGGGTCTTGGAGCATTGTGATGACAATTGTCATGGAGCCTTGTGATGACAAGACCGTGGAACATTGTGATGGCTGGGGTCATGGATCATTGTTATGACCGGGGTAATGGAGCACTGTGATGAGAAGGGCATGGAGCATTGAGATTACAATATTTATGGAGCATTGCGATGACAAATTTGTGGACCGTTGTGATGAAAAGCGCGTGGCACATTTTGATGACAAGGGTCATGGAGTAATTTTCTGACAAAGGCATTGAACATTGTGATGACAAGTTCATGGAGCATTGTGGTAACAAAGGTAACAGAGCCTTGTGATGATGCGGGCATGGACCATTGTGATGACAAATGTTATGAAGCATTGTGATGACGGGAGTCACAGAGCATTGTGATGACAGGGGTCATGAAGCTCTCTGATGACAAGGGCAAGGAGCATTGTGCTTAGAAAGGCATAGAGCATTGTGATGACAAGGGTCAAAGAGCATTGTGATAAAAAGTTAATGGAACATTGTGGCTAAAAAGGTCACAGAGACTGTTGATGATGAGGGCATGGACCATTGTGATGACAAAGTTCATGAAGCATTGTGATGACTGGAGTCATGGAGCATTGTGATAAAAAGGGCATGGAGAATTGTGATGACAAGGGCATGGAGCATTTGTCTAATAAGTTTCATGGATTATTGCGATGACAGTTGGAATGGCGCATTGTGATGAGAAGGGCATGGAGCATTGTGATGACCAGGTCATGCAGTATTGTGAAGACAGGTGTCAGGGATAATTGTGATGACATATGTAATGGCCCATTGTGATGACAATGGCATGGAGCATTGTGATGCCAAGTGTCATGGAGGATTCTGATGACAAAGGTAATGGAGCATTGTGATGACAATGGCTTGGAGCATTGTAATGACAAGGGTCAGGGAGCATTCTGATGACAAGCTTGTGGAGTATTTTGATGACAATGGCATGGAGCATTGTGATGAAAACAGCATGGGGCATTGTGATGAAAATGGCATGGAGCCTTTTCGTGACAGGTTTCAAGGAGCATTCTGACGACAAGTTTCAGGAAGCATTGTAATGACAAGTGTATTTAGAATTGTGATGACAAAGGTCATGGAGCATTGTGATGAAAAGTCCATGGAGTATTGTGATGACAGGCATCATGGAGCGTTGTGATGACAAGTGTTATGGAACATTGTGATCACAAGGGTTTGGAGCATTGTGATGACAGAGGTCATGGATCATTTTGATTTCAAGGAGCATGGAGCATTGTGATGACAAGGGCATGAAGCAATGAGATCCCAAGTTTCATGGAGGATTGTGATGAGAATGGAAAAGGAGTATTGTGATGACAAGCGCATAGAGCATTGTAATGACAAGGTCATGTAGCATTTTGCTGACAAAGGCATGGAGCATTGTGATTACAGGGGTCTTGGAGCATTGCGATGAGAAGGGTCATGGAGCTTTGTGATGACAAGGCCATGGAATATCGTGATGGCAGGGGTCATGGAGCATTGCTATGTCTTGTGTAATGGAGCATTGTGATGGCAAGGGCATGGAGCATTGTGATGAGAAGGCCATGGAGCATTCTGATGACATGTGTCATGGAGCTTTGTGAAGACAAATGCATGGAGCAATGTGATGAGAGCGTTCATGGAGCATTGTGATGACGATGATATTGAGCATTGTGATGCCAAGGGTCATGGATCTTTATGATGACAAAGGTCATGGAGCATTTTGATGGCAAGGGCGTTGTGCATTGTGATGAGAAGGGCAGGGAGCATTGTGATGACAGGGTCATGGAGCAATTTGATGAAAAGTGTCAAGGAACATTTTGATGACAGGGGTTATGGAACATTGTGATGTCAGGGGTCATCGAACATTGTGATGATAAGTGCATGTAGCATTGTGATGACAGGAGTCATGGAACATTGTGATGACAGAGGTGAGGGAGTATTGTGACGAATAGTGATGTAACATTGTGATATCAGTGGTGAGAGAGCATTTTGATGAGAAGTGCATGGAGCATTGTGATGACAAGGTTTATGGAGCATTGTGATGACAAGATTGTGGAGCACTGTGATGACAATGGCTTGGAACATTGTGATGACAAGGGTCAGGGAGCATTGTGCTGACAAGTGCATGGAGAATTGTGATGACAAGGGTCATGGAGCATTTTGATGACAGGGCTTATGGAACATTGTGATGTCAGGGGTCATGGAACATTGTGATGATAAGGGGATGTAGCATTGTGATGACAGGGTCATGGAACATTGTGATTCCAGGGGTGAGGGAGTATTGTGATGACTAGTGATGGAAGATTGTGATATCTCTGGTGAGAGAGCATTTTGATGAGAAGGGCATGGACCACTGTGATTACAAAGTTTATGGAGCATTGCAATGATAAGGTTGTGGACCGTTGTGATGAAATGTGCATGGCACATTGTGATGACAATGGTCATGGAGCATTGTTCTGACAAAGACATGGAGCATTGTGATGACAAGTGTCAAAGAGAATTGTGATGAAAAGTTCATGGAGCATTGTGGTTACAAAGGTCACAGAGCCTTGTGATGATGCTGGCATGGACCATTGTGATGACAAACGTTATGAAGCATTGTGATGACTGGAATCACGGAGCATTGTGATGACAGGGGTCATGGAGCATTGTGATGAAAAGGGCATGGAGCATTGTGAGGAGAAGGCCAAGGAGCATTCTGAAGACATACATCATTGAGGGTTGTGATGACAAGGGCATGGCGCTTTGTGATTACAGGGGTCTTGGAGCATTGTGATGAAAAGTGCATGGATCATTGTGATGAAAAAGGCATGGAGCATTCTAATGACAGGGTTCAAGGAGCATACAGACAACAAGTGGCAGGGAGCATTGTGATGACAAGTGTATTGATCATTGTGTGACAAAGGTCATGGAGCATTGTGATGAGAAGACCATGGATAATTGTGATGACGAGCTTCATGGGGCATTGTGATGACAAGTGTTATGGAATATTGTGATCACAAGGGTTTGGAGCATTGTTATGACAGAGGTCATGTAGCATTTTGATTTCATTGTGATGACAATAGCATGAAGCATTATGATGATGGGCATGGTGCATTGTGATGACAGGGTTCATGGATCATTGAGATGAAAACGGGCATGGAGCATTGTGATTACAGGGGTCTTGGAGCATTGTGATGAGAAGAGTCATGGAGCCTTGTGATGACAAGGCCATGGAACATCGTGATAACAGGGTTCATAGAGCATTGTTATGAGAGGGGTAATGGAGCATTGTGATGGCAAGGGCATGGAGCATTGTCATGAGAAGGCCATGGAGCATTCTGATGACATGTGTCATGGAGGTTTGTGATGACAAGGACATGGAGCAATGTGATGAGAACCTTCATGGAGCATTGTGATGACAATGACATGGAGCATTGTGATGCCAAAGGTCATGGATCTTTGTGATGACAAAGGTCATGGAGCATTTTGATGACAAGGGCGTTGTGCATTGTGATGAGGACGGTAGGTAGCATTGTGATGACAGGGTCATGGAGCAATTTGATGAAAAGGGTCATGGAACATTTTGATGACAGTGGTTATGGAAGATTGTGATGCCAGGGGTCATCGAACATTGTGATGATAAGTGCATGTAGCATTGTGATGACAGGAGTCATGGCACATTTTGATGACAGAGGTGAGGGAATATTGTGACGAATAGTCATGTAACATTGTCATATCAGAGGTCAGAGAGCATTTTGATGAGAAGTGCATGGATCATTGTGATGACAAGGGTCAAAGAGGATTTTGATGAAAATTTCATATAGCATTGTGGTTAAAAAGGTCACAGAGACTGTTGATGACGAGGGCATGGACCACTGTGATGACAAAGGTCATGAAGCATTGTGATAACTGGAGTCACGGAGCATTGTGCGGACAGGGGTCATGGAGCATTGTGATAACAAGGGCATGGAGCATTGTGATGACAAGGGCATGGAGCATTGGCCTAATAAGTTGCATGGATTATTGCAATGACAGTTGGAATGGCGCATTGTGATGACAAGGGCATGGAGCATTGTGATGACCAGGTCATGCAGTATTGTGAACACAGGTGTCAGGGAGCATTGTGATGACATATGTAATGGCCCATTGTGATGACAATGGCATGGAGCATTGTGATGCCAACTGTCATGGAGGATTCTGATGACAAAGGTAATGGAGCATTGTGATGGCAATGGCTTGGAGCCTTGTTATGACAAAGGTCAGGGAGCATTGTGCTGACAAGTGCATGGAGAATTGTGATGACATGTGTCATGGAGCATTCTGATAACAAGCTTGTGGAGTATTTTGATGACAATGGCATGGAGCATTGTGATGAAAACGGCATGGGGCATTCTGATGTAAAAGGCATGGAGCCTTTTTGTGACAGGGTTCAAGGAGCATTCTGATGACCAGTGTCAGGGAGCATTGCGATGACAAGTGTATTGAGAATTGTGATGACAAATGTCATGGAGCATTGTGATGAAAAGGTCATGGAGTATTGTGATGACAGGCATCATGGAGCGTTGTGATGACAAGTGTTATGGAACATTGTGATCACAAGTGTTTGGAGCATTGTGATGACAGAGGTCATGGATCATATTGATTTCAAGGAACATGGAGCATTGTGATGACAAGAGCATGAAGCAATGTGATCCCAAGTTTCATGGAGGATTGTGATGACAATGGAAATGGAGTATTGTGATGACAAGCGCATAGAGCATTGAAATGACAAGGTCATGTAGCATTTTGCTGACAAAATCATGGAGCATTGTGATGACAGGTGTCATGGAGCACTGTGATGACAAGCGTCACGGAGCATTGTGAATACAGGGGTCATGGAGCATTGGGATGACAAGGGCATGGATGATTGTGATGACAATGTTCATGGAGCATTGGGCTGAAAATATTCATGGAGTATTGTGATGACAGGGGTCATGGAGCATTGTGATGACAGAGGTCATGGAGAATTTTGATTTCATTGTGCTGACAATAGCCGGAAGTATTATGATGATGGGCATGATGCATTGTGATGACAGTGGTCATGGAGCATTGTGATGACACGGGCATGGAGAATTGTGGTGACAGGGCCATGGAGCATTGGTCTGACAAGTTTCATAGATTATTGTGATGACAGTGGACATGGTGCATTGTGATGACAAGGGCATGGATCATGGTGATGAGAAGGTCATGGAGTATTGTGAAGACAGGTGTCAGGGAGCATTGTGATGACATATGTCATGGTTCATTGCAATGACAATGTCATGGAGCATTGTGATGCCAAATGTAATGGAGGATTGTGATGACAAATACAATGGAGCATTGTGTTGACTAGGGCTTGGAGCACTATGATGACAAGGTCCATTAGAGAATTGTCATGACAAGTTCGTGAAGCATTGTGATGACAAGGTCCTGGAGCATTGTGATGAGAAATCCATGGAGCCTTGTGATGACAAGTCTCATATAGCATACTGATGAAAAGGAGCATGGACCATTGTGATTACTGGGGTCTTGGAACATTGTGATGAAAATGGCATGGAGCATTGTGAAAAGAAGGCCAAGGAGCATTCTGAGGACAGGCGTCATTGAGCTTTGTGATGACAAGTGCATGGAGCATTGTGATTACAGGGGTCTTGGAGCACTGTGATGAAAAGGGCATGGAGCCTTGTCATGACAGGGTTCAAGGAGCATACAGACCACAAGTGTCAGGGAGCATATTGATGACAAGTGTATAGAGCATTGTGATGACAAAGGTCATGGAGCATTGTGATGAGAAGACCATGGATAATTATGATGACGAGTGTCATGGGGCATTGTGATGACAAGTGTTATGGAATATTGTGATCACAAGGGTTTTGAGCATTGTTATGACAGAGGTCATGGAGCATTTTGAATTCATTGTGATGACAATAGCATGAAGCATTATGATGATGAGCATGGTGCATTGTGATCACAGGGTTCATGGATCATTGAGATGAAAAGGGGCATGGAGCATTGTGATTACAGGGATCATGGATCATTGAGATGAAAATGGGCATGGAGCATTGTGATTACAGTGGTCTTGGATCAATGTGATGAGAAGGGTCATGGAGCCTTGTGATGACAAATCCATGGAACATCGTGATCGCAGGTGTCATGGAGCATTGTTATGACAGGGGTAATGGAGCATTTTGATGGAAAGGGCATGGAGCATTGTGATGAGAAGTCCATGGAGCATTCTGATGACATGTGTCATGGAGCTTAATGATGACAAGGGCATGGAGCAATGTGATGCCAAGGGTCATGGATATTTGTGATGACAAAGGTCATGGAGCATTTTGATGGCAAGGGCATTGTGCATTGTGATGAGAAGTGCAGGGAGCATTTTGATGACAGGTTCATGGAGCAATTTGATGAAAAGTGTCAAGGAACATTTTGATGACAGGGGTTATGGAACATTGTGATGTCAGGGATCATCGAACATTGTGATGATAAGTGCATGTAGCATTGTGATGACAGGAATCATGGATCATTGTGATGACAGAGGTGAGGGAGTATTGTGACGAATAGTGATGTAACATTGTGATATCAGTGGTGAGAGAGCATTTTGAGGAGAAGTGCATGGAGCATTGTGATGACAAGACTGTGGAGCACTGTGATGACAAGCGCATGGTGCATTGTGATGATATGTGTCATGGAGCATTGTGCTGACAAGCGCATGGAGCATTGTGATGACCAGGGTCATGGAGCATTGTGCTGAGAAAGGCATAAAGCATTGTGATTACAAGGGTCAAAGAGCAGTGTGATGAAAAGTTCATGGAGCATTGTGGTTAAAAAGCTCACAAAGACTGTTGATGACGAGGGCATGGACCATTGTGATGACAAAAGTCATGAAGCATTGTGATGACTGGAGTCACGGAGCATTGTGATGACAGGGGTCATGGAACATTGTGATAACAAGGACATGGAGCATTGTGATGACAAGGGCATGGAACATTGGTATAGTAAGCTTCATGGATTATTGCGATGACAGTTGGAATGGCGCATTGTGATGACAAGGGCATGGAGCATTGTGATGACCAGGTCATGCAGTACTGTGAAGACAGGTGTCAGGGAGCAATTTGATGACATATGTAATGGCCCATTGTGATGACAATGGCATGGAGCATTGTGATGCCAAGTGACATGGAGGATTCAGATGACAAAGGTAATGGAGCACTGTGATGACAATGGCTTGGAACATTGTGATGACAAGGGTCAGGGAGCATTGTGCTGACAAGTGCATGGAGAATTGTGATGACAAGGGTCATGGAGCATTTTGATGACAGGGCTTATGGAACATTGTGATGTCAGAGGTCATGGAACATTGTGATGATAAGGGGATGTAGCATTGTGATGGCAGGGTCATGGAACATTGTGATTCCAGGGGTGAGGGAGTATTGTGATGACTAGTGATGGAACATTGTGATATCTCTGGTGAGAGAACATTTTGATGAGAAGTGCATGGACCACTGTGATTACAAAGTTTATGGAGCATTGCAATGATAAGGTTGTGGACCGTTGTGATGAAATGCGCGTGGCACATTGTGATGACAATGGTCATGGAGCATTGTTCTGACAAAGACATGGAGCATTGTGATGACAAGGGTGACAGAGAATTGTGATGAGAAGTTCATGGAGCATTGTGATTACAAAGGTCACAGAGCCTTGTGATGACGCTGGCAAGGACCATTGTGATGACAAACGTTATGAAGCATTGTGATGACTGGAATCACGGAGCATTGTGATGACAGGTGTCATGGAGCATTGTGATGACAAGGGCATGGAGAATTGTGAGGAGAAGGCCAAGGAGCATTCTGAAGACATACGTCATTGAGCTTTGTGATGACAAGGGCATGGAGCTTTGTGATTACAGGGGTCTTGAAGCATTGTGATGAAAAATGCAAGGATCATTGTGATAAAAAAGGAATGGAGACTTGTCATGACAGGGTTCAAGGAGCATACAGACAAGGGTCAGGGAGCATATTGATGACAAGTGTATTGATCATTGTGATGACAAAGGTCATGGATCATTGTGATGAGAAGACCATGGATAATTGTGATGATGAGCTTCATGGGGCATTGTGATGACAAGTGTTATGGAATATTGTGATCACAAGGGTTTGAAGCATTTTTATGTCAGATGTCATGGAGCCTTTTGATTTCATTGTGATGACAATAGCATGAAGCATTATGATGATGGGCATGGTGCATTGTGATTACAGGGATCATGGATCATTGAGATGAAACTGGGCATGGAGCATTGTGATTACAGTGGTCTTGGATCAATGTGATGAGAAGGGTCATGGAGCCTTGTGATGACAAATCCATGGAACATCGTGATCGCAGGTGTCATGGAGCATTGTTATGACAGGGGTAATGGAGCATTTTGATGGAAAGGGCATGGAGCATTGTGATGAGAAGTCCATGGAGCATTCTGATGACATGTGTCATGGAGCTTAATGATGACAAGGGCATGGAGCAATGTGATGCCAAGGGTCATGGATATTTGTGATGACAAAGGTCATGGAGCATTTTGATGGCAAGGGCATTGTGCATTGTGATGAGAAGTGCAGGGAGCATTTTGATGACAGGTTCATGGAGCAATTTGATGAAAAGTGTCAAGGAACATTTTGATGACAGGGGTTATGGAACATTGTGATGTCAGGGATCATCGAACATTGTGATGATAAGTGCATGTAGCATTGTGATGACAGGAATCATGGATCATTGTGATGACAGAGGTGAGGGAGTATTGTGACGAATAGTGATGTAACATTGTGATATCACTGGTGAGAGAGCATTTTGAGGAGAAGTGCATGGAGCATTGTGATGACAAGACTGTGGAGCACTGTGATGACAAGCGCATGGTGCATTGTGATGATATGTGTCATGGAGCATTGTGCTGACAAGCGCATGGAGCATTGTGATGACCAGGGTCATGGAGCATTGTGCTGAGAAAGGCATAAAGCATTGTGATTACAAGGGTCAAAGAGCAGTGTGATGAAAAGTTCATGGAGCATTGTGGTTAAAAAGGTCACAAAGACTGTTGATGACGAGGGCATGGACCATTGTGATGACAAAAGTCATGAAGCATTGTGATGACTGGAGTCACGGAGCATTGTGATGACAGGGGTCATGGAACATTGTGATAACAAGGACATGGAGCATTGTGATGACAAGCGCATGGAACATTGGTATAGTAAGCTTCATGGATTATTGCGATGACAGTTGGAATGGCGCATTGTGATGACAAGGGCATGGAGCATTGTGATGACCAGGTCATGCAGTACTGTGAAGACAGGTGTCAGGGAGCAATTTGATGACATATGTAATGGCCCATTGTGATGACAATGGCATGGAGCATTGTGATGCCAAGTGACATGGAGGATTCAGATGACAAAGGTAATGGAGCACTGTGATGACAATGGCTTGGAACATTGTGATGACAAGGGTCAGGGAGCATTGTGCTGACAAGTGCATGGAGAATTGTGATGACAAGGGTCATGGAGCATTTTGATGACAGGGCTTATGGAACATTGTGATGTCAGAGGTCATGGAACATTGTGATGATAAGGGGATGTAGCATTGTGATGGCAGGGTCATGGAACATTGTGATTCCAGGGGTGAGGGAGTATTGTGATGACTAGTGATGGAACATTGTGATATCTCTGGTGAGAGAACATTTTGATGAGAAGTGCATGGACCACTGTGATTACAAAGTTTATGGAGCATTGCAATGATAAGGTTGTGGACCGTTGTGATGAAATGCGCGTGGCACATTGTGATGACAATGGTCATGGAGCATTGTTCTGACAAAGACATGGAGCATTGTGATGACAAGGGTGACAGAGAATTGTGATGAGAAGTTCATGGAGCATTGTGATTACAAAGGTCACAGAGCCTTGTGATGACGCTGGCAAGGACCATTGTGATGACAAACGTTATGAAGCATTGTGATGACTGGAATCACGGAGCATTGTGATGACAGGTGTCATGGAGCATTGTGATGACAAGGGCATGGAGAATTGTGAGGAGAAGGCCAAGGAGCATTCTGAAGACATACGTCATTGAGCTTTGTGATGACAAGGGCATGGAGCTTTGTGATTACAGGGGTCTTGAAGCATTGTGATGAAAAATGCAAGGATCATTGTGATAAAAAAGGAATGGAGACTTGTCATGACAGGGTTCAAGGAGCATACAGACAAGGGTCAGGGAGCATATTGATGACAAGTGTATTGATCATTGTGATGACAAAGGTCATGGATCATTGTGATGAGAAGACCATGGATAATTGTGATGATGAGCTTCATGGGGCATTGTGATGACAAGTGTTATGGAATATTGTGATCACAAGGGTTTGAAGCATTTTTATGTCAGATGTCATGGAGCCTTTTGATTTCATTGTGATGACAATAGCATGAAGCATTATGATGATGGGCATGGTGCATTGTGATTACAGGGATCATGGATCATTGAGATGAAACTGGGCATGGAGCATTGTGATTACAGTGGTCTTGGATCAATGTGATGAGAAGGGTCATGGAGCCTTGTGATGACAAATCCATGGAACATCGTGATCGCAGGTGTCATGGAGCATTGTTATGACAGGGGTAATGGAGCATTTTGATGGAAAGGGCATGGAGCATTGTGATGAGAAGTCCATGGAGCATTCTGATGACATGTGTCATGGAGCTTAATGATGACAAGGGCATGGAGCAATGTGATGCCAAGGGTCATGGATATTTGTGATGACAAAGGTCATGGAGCATTTTGATGGCAAGGGCATTGTGCATTGTGATGAGAAGTGCAGGGAGCATTTTGATGACAGGTTCATGGAGCAATTTGATGAAAAGTGTCAAGGAACATTTTGATGACAGGGGTTATGGAACATTGTGATGTCAGGGATCATCGAACATTGTGATGATAAGTGCATGTAGCATTGTGATGACAGGAATCATGGATCATTGTGATGACAGAGGTGAGGGAGTATTGTGACGAATAGTGATGTAACATTGTGATATCACTGGTGAGAGAGCATTTTGAGGAGAAGTGCATGGAGCATTGTGATGACAAGACTGTGGAGCACTGTGATGACAAGCGCATGGTGCATTGTGATGATATGTGTCATGGAGCATTGTGCTGACAAGCGCATGGAGCATTGTGATGACCAGGGTCATGGAGCATTGTGCTGAGAAAGGCATAAAGCATTGTGATTACAAGGGTCAAAGAGCAGTGTGATGAAAAGTTCATGGAGCATTGTGGTTAAAAAGGTCACAAAGACTGTTGATGACGAGGGCATGGACCATTGTGATGACAAAAGTCATGAAGCATTGTGATGACTGGAGTCACGGAGCATTGTGATGACAGGGGTCATGGAACATTGTGATAACAAGGACATGGAGCATTGTGATGACAAGCGCATGGAACATTGGTATAGTAAGCTTCATGGATTATTGCGATGACAGTTGGAATGGCGCATTGTGATGACAAGGGCATGGAGCATTGTGATGACCAGGTCATGCAGTACTGTGAAGACAGGTGTCAGGGAGCAATTTGATGACATATGTAATGGCCCATTGTGATGACAATGGCATGGAGCATTGTGATGCCAAGTGACATGGAGGATTCAGATGACAAAGGTAATGGAGCACTGTGATGACAATGGCTTGGAACATTGTGATGACAAGGGTCAGGGAGCATTGTGCTGACAAGTGCATGGAGAATTGTGATGACAAGGGTCATGGAGCATTTTGATGACAGGGCTTATGGAACATTGTGATGTCAGAGGTCATGGAACATTGTGATGATAAGGGGATGTAGCATTGTGATGACAGGGTCATGGAACATTGTGATTCCAGGGGTGAGGGAGTATTGTGATGACTAGTGATGGAACATTGTGATATCTCTGGTGAGAGAACATTTTGATGAGAAGTGCATGGACCACTGTGATTACAAAGTTTATGGAGCATTGCAATGATAAGGTTGTGGACCGTTGTGATGAAATGCGCGTGGCACATTGTGATGACAATGGTCATGGAGCATTGTTCTGACAAAGACATGGAGCATTGTGATGACAAGGGTGACAGAGAATTGTGATGAAAAGTTCATGGAGCATTGTGATTACAAAGGTCACAGAGCCTTGTGATGACGCTGGCAAGGACCATTGTGATGACAAACGTTATGAAGCATTGTGATGACTGGAATCACGGAGCATTGTGATGACAGGTGTCATGGAGCATTGTGATGACAAGGGCATGGAGCATTGTGAGGAGAAGGCCAAGGAGCATTCTGAAGACATACGTCATTGAGCTTTGTGATGACAAGGGCATGGAGCTTTGTGATTACAGGGGTCTTGAAGCATTGTGATGAAAAATGCAAGGATCATTGTGATAAAAAAGGAATGGAGACTTGTCATGACAGGGTTCAAGGAGCATACAGACAAGGGTCAGGGAACATATTGATGACAAGTGTATTGATCATTGTGATGACAAAGGTCATGGAGCATTGTGATGAGAAGACCATGGATAATTGTGATGATGAGCTTCATGGGGCATTGTGATGACAAGTGTTATGGAATATTGTGATCACAAGGGTTTGGAGCATTGTTATGTCAGATGTCATGGAGCCTTTTGATTTCATTGTGATGACAATAGCATGAAGCATTATGATGATGGGCATGGTGCATTGTGATGACAGCGTTCATGGATCATTGAGATGAAAACGGGCATGGAGCATTGTGATTACACTGTTCTGGGAGCTTTGTGATGAGAAGGGTCATGGAGCCTTGTGATGACAAGGCCATGGAACATCGTGATTACAGGGTTCATGGAGCATTGTTATGACATGGGTAATGGAACATTGTGATGGCAAGGGCATGGAGCATTGTGATGAGAAGGCCATGGAGCATTCTGATGACATGTGTCATGGAGGTTTGTGATGACAAGGACATGGAGCAATGTGATGTGAACCTTCATGGTGCATTGTGATGACAGTGACATGGAGCATTGTGATGCCAAGGGTCATGGATCTTTGTGATGACAAAGGTCATGGAGCATTTTGATGACAAGGGCATTGTGCATTGTGATGAGAAGGGTAGGGAGCATTGTGATGACAGGGTCATGGAGCAATTTGATGAAAACGGTCATGGAACATTTTGATGACAGATGTTATGGAACATTGTGATGCCAGGGGTCATCGAACATTGTGATGATAAGTGCATGTAGCAATGTGATGACAGGAGTCATGGAACATTGTGATGACAGGGGTGAGGGAGTATTGTGACAAATAGTGATGTACCATTGTGATACCAGTGGTGAGAGAGCATTTTGATGAGAAGTGCATGGAGTATTGTGATGACAAGGGTCAAAGAGCATTTTGATGAAAAGTTCAAGTAGCATTGTTGTTAAAAAGGTCACAGAGACTCTTGATGATGAGGGCATGGACCATTGTTATGACAAAGGTCATGAAGCATTGTGATAACTGGAGTCACGGAGCATTGTGAGGACAGGGGTCATGGAGCATTGTGATAACAAGGGCATGGAGCATTGTGATGACCAGGTCATGCAGTATTATGAACACAGGTGTCAGGGAGCAATTTGATGACATATGTAATGGCCCATTGTGATGACAATGGCATGGAGCATTGTGATGCCAAGTGACATGGAGGATTCAGATGACAAAGGTAATGGAGCACTGTGATGACAATGGCTTGGAACATTGTGATGGCAAGGGTCATGGTGCATTGTAATGACAGGTTTAATGGAGCATTTTGACGAGAAGGGCATGGAACATTGGTCTGAAGTGTTTCATGGATTATTGTGATGAGAGTGGGCATGGAGCGTTGTGATGATTAGGGCACGGAACCTGGGTGATACCGGGTTCATGGAGGATTGTAATGACATGGGCATGGAGCATTGTGATGACAAGGGCTTCGAGCATTGTGATGACAAGTGTCATGGAGCTCTGCAATGACAAGAGCATGGAGCAGTGTGATGAGAGGGTTCATGGAGCATTGTGATGAAAATGGCATGGATCATTGTGATGAAAATGGCATGGAGCCTTTTCATGACGGGGTTCAAGGAGCATATTGACGACAAGTGTCAGGGAGCATTGTGATGACAAGTCATGGAGCATTTTGATGACATGGGCATGGTGCACTGTGATGAGAAGTGCAGGGAGCATTTGGTTGACCAGGTTATGCAGCAATTTAATAAAAATTGTAATGGAATATTTTGATGGCACGGGTTATAGAACATTGTGATGTCAGGGGTCTTGGAAGTTTGGGATGAAAAGGGTCATGGAGCATTTTGATGACAGGGGTTATGGAACATTGTGATGTCAGGGGTCATGGAACATTGTGATGATAAGGGGATGTAGCATTGTGATGACAGTGTCCTGGAACATTGTGATTACAGGGGTGAGGGAGTATTGTGATGACTAGTGATGGAACATTGTGATATCTCTGGTGATAGAGCATTTTGATGAGAAGTGCATGGACCATTGTGATTACAAGGTTTATGGAGCATAGCAATGACAAGGATGTGGACCGTTGTGAAGAAATGCGCGTGGCACATTGTGATGACAATGGTCACTGAACATTGTTCTGACAAAGACATGGAGCTTTGTGATGACAAGGGCATGGAGCATTGTGATTACATGTGTCTGGGAGCATTGTGATGAAAAGGACATGGGTCATTGTGATGACAATGGCATGGAGCCTTGTCATGACAGGTTTCAAGGAGCATATTGATGACAAGTGTCATGGAGCATTGTGATGACAAGTCTATTTGAGAAGTGTGATGAAAAATATCATGGAGCATTGTGATGAGAAGACCATGGATAATTGTGATGACGAGTGTCATGGGGCATTGTGATGATAATGGTCATGGACCATTTTGATGCGAAGGTCATGGAGCATTGGGTTGAAAATATTCATGGAGTATTGTGATGACAGGGGTCATGGAGCATTTTGATGACTAGGGAATGGAGCATGGTGATGGCACGGTCCTGGAGCATTGTGATGAGATGACGATGGAGACTTGTGATGACAAGTCTCATGGAGCATTCTGATGAAACGGGGCATGGAGCATTGTGATTACAGGGGTCTTGGAGCACTGTGATGACAAGGGCATGCCTCATTTTGATGAGCGGGCCATGGAACATTCTGATGACATGTGTCATGGAGCTTTTTGATGACAAGGGCATGGAGAATTGTGATTACAGGGGTCTTGGAGCATTGTGATGACAATTGTCATGGAGCCTTGTGATGACAAGACCGTGGAACATTGTGATGGCTGGGGTCATGGATCATTGTTATGACCGGGGTAATGGAGCACTGTGATGAGAAGGGCATGGAGCATTGAGATTACAATATTTATGGAGCATTGCGATGACAAATTTGTGGACCGTTGTGATGAAAAGCGCGAGGCACATTTTGATGACAAGGGTCATGGAGTAATTTTCTGACAAAGGCATTGAACATTGTGATGACAAGTTCATGGAGCATTGTGGTAACAAAGGTAACAGAGCCTTGTGATGATGCGGGCATGGACCATTGTGATGACAAATGTTATGAAGCATTGTGAGGACGGGAGTCACAGAGCATTGTGATGACAGGGGTCATGAAGCTCTCTGATGACAAGGGCAAGGAGCATTGTGCTTAGAAAGGCATAGAGCATTGTGATGACAAGGGTCAAAGAGCATTGTGATAAAAAGTTAATGGAACATTGTGGCTAAAAAGGTCACAGAGACTGTTGATGATGAGGGCATGGACCATTGTGATGACAAAGTTCATGAAGCATTGTGATGACTGGAGTCATGGAGCATTGTGATAAAAAGGGCATGGAGAATTGTGATGACAAGGGCATGGAGCATTTGTCTAATAAGTTTCATGGATTATTGCGATGACAGTTGGAATGGCGCATTGTGATGAGAAGGGCATGGATCATTGTGATGACCAGGTCATGCAGTATTGTGAAGACAGGTGTCAGGGATAATTGTGATGACATATGTAATGGCCCATTGTGATGACAATGGCATGGAGCATTGTGATGCCAAGTGTCATGGAGGATTCTGATGACAAAGGTAATGGAGCATTGTGATGACAATGGCTTGGAGCATTGTAATGACAAGGGTCAGGGAGCATTCTGATGACAAGCTTGTGGAGTATTTTGATGACAATGGCATGGAGCATTGTGATGAAAACAGCATGGGGCATTGTGATGAAAATGGCATGGAGCCTTTTCGTGACAGGTTTCAAGGAGCATTCTGACGACAAGTTTCAGGAAGCATTGTAATGACAAGTGTATTTAGAATTGTGATGACAAAGGTCATGGAGCATTGTGATGAAAAGTCCATGGAGTATTGTGATGACAGGCATCATGGAGCGTTGTGATGACAAGTGTTATGGAACATTGTGATCACAAGGGTTTGGAGCATTGTGATGACAGAGGTCATGGATCATTTTGATTTCAAGGAGCATGGAGCATTGTGATGACAAGGGCATGAAGCAATGAGATCCCAAGTTTCATGGAGGATTGTGATGAGAATGGAAATGGAGTATTGTGATGACAAGCGCATAGAGCATTGTAATGAGAAGGTCATGTAGCATTTTGCTGACAAAGGCATGGAGCATTGTGATTACAGGGGTCTTGGAGCATTGTGATGAGAAGGGTCATGGAGCTTTGTGATGACAAGGCAATGGAATATCGTGATGGCAGGGGTCATGGAGCATTGCTATGTCTTGTGTAATGGAGCATTGTGATGGCAAGGGCATGGAGCATTGTGATGAGAAGGCCATGGAGCATTCTGATGACATGTGTCATGGACCATTGTGATGACAAATGTTATGAAGCATTGTGATGACGGGAGTCACAGAGCATTGTGATGACAGGGGTCATGAAGCTCTCTGATGACAAGGGCAAGGAGCATTGTGCTTAGAAAGGCATAGAGCATTGTGATGACAAGGGTCAAAGAGCATTGTGATAAAAAGTTAATGGAACATTGTGGCTAAAAAGGTCACAGAGACTGTTGATGATGAGGGCATGGACCATTGTGATGACAAAGTTCATGAAGCATTGTGATGACTGGAGTCATGGAGCATTGTGATAAAAAGGGCATGGAGAATTGTGATGACAAGGGCATGGAGCATTTGTCTAATAAGTTTCATGGATTATTGCGATGACAGTTGGAATGGCGCATTGTGATGAGAAGGGCATGGAGCATTTTGATGACCAGGTCATGCAGTATTGTGAAGACAGGTGTCAGGGATAATTGTGATGAGATATGTAATGGCCCATTGTGATGACAATGGCATGGAGCATTGTGATGCCAAGTGTCATGGAGGATTCTGATGACAAAGGTAATGGAGCATTGTGATGACAATGGCTTGGAGCATTGTAATGACAAGGGTCAGGGAGCATTCTGATGACAAGCTTGTGGAGTATTTTGATGACAATGGCATGGAGCATTGTGATGAAAACAGCATGGGGCATTGTGATGAAAATGGCATGGAGCCTTTTCGTGACAGGTTTCAAGGAGCATTCTGACGACAAGTTTCAGGAAGCATTGTAATGACAAGTGTATTTAGAATTGTGATGACAAAGGTCATGGAGCATTGTGATGAAAAGTCCATGGAGTATTGTGATGACAGGCATCATGGAGCGTTGTGATGACAAGTGTTATGGAACATTGTGATCACAAGGGTTTGGAGCATTGTGATGACAGAGGTCATGGATCATTTTGATTTCAAGGAGCATGGAGCATTGTGATGACAAGGGCATGAAGCAATGTGATCCCAAGGTTCATGGAGGATTGTGTTGACAATGGTAATTCAGTATTGTGATGACAAGCACATAGAGCATTGTAATGACAAGGTCATGTAGCATTTTGCTGACAAAGGCATGGAGCATTGTGATTACAGTGGTCTTGGAGCATTGTGATGAGAAGGGTCATGGAGCTTTGTGATGACAGGCCATGGAACATCGTGATGGCAGGGGTCATGGAGCATTGCTATGTCTTGTGTAATGGAGCATTGTGATGGCAAGGGCATGGAGCATTGTGATGAGAAGGCCATGGAGCATTCTGATGACATGTGTCATGGAGCTTTGTGAAGACAAATGCATGGAGCAATGTGATGAGAGCGTTCATGGAGCATTGTGATGACAATGACATTGAGCATTGTGATGCCAAGGGTCATGGATCTTTATGATGACAAAGGTCATGGAGCATTTTGATGGCAAGGGCGTTGTGCATTGTGATGAGAAGGGCAGGGAGCATTGTGATGACAGGGTCATGGAGCAATTTGATGAAAAGTGTCAAGGAACATTTTGATGACAGGGGTTATGGAACATTGTGATGTCAGGGGTCATCGAACATTGTGATGATAAGTGCATGTAGCATTGTGATGACAGGAGTCATGGAACATTGTGATGACAGAGGTGAGGGAGTATTGTGACGAATAGTGATGTAACATTGTGATATCAGTGGTGAGAGAGCATTTTGATGAGAAGTGCATGGAGCATTGTGATGACAAGGTTTATGGAGCATTGTGATGACAAGATTGTGGAGCACTGTGATGACAATGGCTTGGAACATTGTGATGACAAGGGTCAGGGAGCATTGTGCTGACAAGTGCATGGAGAATTGTGATGACAAGGGTCATGGAGCATTTTGATGACAGGGCTTATGGAACATTGTGATGTCAGGGGTCATGGAACATTGTGATGATAAGGGGATGTAGCATTGTGATGACAGGGTCATGGAACATTGTGATTCCAGGGGTGAGGGAGTATTGTGATGACTAGTGATGGAAGATTGTGATATCTCTGGTGAGAGAGCATTTTGATGAGAAGGGCATGGACCATTGTGATTACAAAGTTTATGGAGCATTGCAATGATAAAGTTGTGGACCGTTGTGATGAAATGCGCGTGGCACATTGTGATGACAATGGTCATGGAGCATTGTTCTGACAAAGACATGGAGCATTGTGATGACAATGGTGACAGAGAATTGTGATGAAAAGTTCATGGAGCATTGTGATTACAAAGGTCACAGAGCCTTGTGATGACGCTGGCAAGGACCATTGTGATGACAAACGTTATGAAGCATTGTGATGACTGGAATCACGGAGCATTGTGATGACAGGTGTCATGGAGCATTGTGATGACAAGGGCATGGAGCATTGTGAGGAGAAGGCCAAGGAGCATTCTGAAGACATACGTCATTGAGCTTTTTGATGACAAGGGCATGGAGCTTTGTGATTACAGGGGTCTTGAAGCATTGTGATGAAAAATGCAAGGATCATTGTGATAAAAAAGGAATGGAGACTTGTCATGACAGGGTTCAAGGAGCATACAGACAAGGGTCAGGGAGCATATTGATGACAAGTGTATTGATCATTGTGATGACAAAGGTCATGGAGCATTGTGATGAGAAGACCATGGATAATTGTGATGATGAGCTTCATGGGGCATTGTGATGACAAGTGTTATGGAATATTGTGATCACAAGGGTTTGGAGCATTGTTATGTCAGATGTCATGGAGCCTTTTGATTTCATTGTGATGACAATAGCATGAAGCATTATGATGATGGGCATGGTGCATTGTGATGACAGCGTTCATGGATCATTGAGATGAAAACGGGCATGGAGCATTGTGATTACACTGTTCTGGGAGCTTTGTGATGAGAAGGGTCATGGAGCCTTGTGATGACAAGGCCATGGAACATCGTGATTACAGGGTTCATGGAGCATTGTTATGACATGGGTAATGGAACATTGTGATGGCAAGGGCATGGAGCATTGTGATGAGAAGGCCATGGAGCATTCTGATGACATGTGTCATGGAGGTTTGTGATGACAAGGACATGGAGCAATGTGATGTGAACCTTCATGGTGCATTGTGATGACAGTGACATGGAGCATTGTGATGCCAAGGGTCATGGATCTTTGTGATGACAAAGGTCATGGAGCATTTTGATGACAAGGGCATTGTGCATTGTGATGAGAAGGGTAGGGAGCATTGTGATGACAGGGTCATGGAGCAATTTGATGAAAACGGTCATGGAACATTTTGATGACAGATGTTATGGAACATTGTGATGCCAGGGGTCATCGAACATTGTGATGATAAGTGCATGTAGCAATGTGATGACAGGAGTCATGGAACATTGTGATGACAGGGGTGAGGGAGTATTGTGACAAATAGTGATGTACCATTGTGATACCAGTGGTGAGAGAGCATTTTGATGAGAAGTGCATGGAGTATTGTGATGACAAGGGTCAAAGAGCATTTTGATGAAAAGTTCAAGTAGCATTGTTGTTAAAAAGGTCACAGAGACTCTTGATGATGAGGGCATGGACCATTGTTATGACAAAGGTCATGAAGCATTGTGATAACTGGAGTCACGGAGCATTGTGAGGACAGGGGTCATGGAGCATTGTGATAACAAGGGCATGGAGCATTGTGATGACCAGGTCATGCAGTATTATGAACACAGGTGTCAGGGAGCAATTTGATGACATATGTAATGGCCCATTGTGATGACAATGGCATGGAGCATTGTGATGCCAAGTGACATGGAGGATTCAGATGACAAAGGTAATGGAGCACTGTGATGACAATGGCTTGGAACATTGTGATGGCAAGGGTCATGGTGCATTGTAATGACAGGTTTAATGGAGCATTTTGACGAGAAGGGCATGGAACATTGGTCTGAAGTGTTTCATGGATTATTGTGATGAGAGTGGGCATGGAGCGTTGTGATGATTAGGGCACGGAACCTGGGTGATACCGGGTTCATGGAGGATTGTAATGACATGGGCATGGAGCATTGTGATGACAAGGGCTTCGAGCATTGTGATGACAAGTGTCATGGAGCTCTGCAATGACAAGAGCATGGAGCAGTGTGATGAGAGGGTTCATGGAGCATTGTGATGAAAATGGCATGGATCATTGTGATGAAAATGGCATGGAGCCTTTTCATGACGGGGTTCAAGGAGCATATTGACGACAAGTGTCAGGGAGCATTGTGATGACAAGTCATGGAGCATTTTGATGACATGGGCATGGTGCACTGTGATGAGAAGTGCAGGGAGCATTTGGTTGACCAGGTTATGCAGCAATTTAATAAAAATTGTAATGGAATATTTTGATGGCACGGGTTATAGAACATTGTGATGTCAGGGGTCTTGGAAGTTTGGGATGAAAAGGGTCATGGAGCATTTTGATGACAGGGGTTATGGAACATTGTGATGTCAGGGGTCATGGAACATTGTGATGATAAGGGGATGTAGCATTGTGATGACAGTGTCCTGGAACATTGTGATTACAGGGGTGAGGGAGTATTGTGATGACTAGTGATGGAACATTGTGATATCTCTGGTGATAGAGCATTTTGATGAGAAGTGCATGGACCATTGTGATTACAAGGTTTATGGAGCATAGCAATGACAAGGATGTGGACCGTTGTGAAGAAATGCGCGTGGCACATTGTGATGACAATGGTCACTGAACATTGTTCTGACAAAGACATGGAGCTTTGTGATGACAAGGGCATGGAGCATTGTGATTACATGTGTCTGGGAGCATTGTGATGAAAAGGACATGGGTCATTGTGATGACAATGGCATGGAGCCTTGTCATGACAGGTTTCAAGGAGCATATTGATGACAAGTGTCAGGGAGCATTGTGATGACAAGTCTATTTGAGAAGTGTGATGAAAAATATCATGGAGCATTGTGATGAGAAGACCATGGATAATTGTGATGACGAGTGTCATGGGGCATTGTGATGATAATGGTCATGGACCATTTTGATGCGAAGGTCATGGAGCATTGGGTTGAAAATATTCATGGAGTATTGTGATGACAGGGGTCATGGAGCATTTTGATGACTAGGGAATGGAGCATGGTGATGGCACGGTCCTGGAGCATTGTGATGAGATGACGATGGAGACTTGTGATGACAAGTCTCATGGAGCATTCTGATGAAACGGGGCATGGAGCATTGTGATTACAGGGGTCTTGGAGCACTGTGATGACAAGGGCATGCCTCATTTTGATGAGCGGGCCATGGAACATTCTGATGACATGTGTCATGGAGCTTTTTGATGACAAGGGCATGGAGAATTGTGATTACAGGGGTCTTGGAGCATTGTGATGACAATTGTCATGGAGCCTTGTGATGACAAGACCGTGGAACATTGTGATGGCTGGGGTCATGGATCATTGTTATGACCGGGGTAATGGAGCACTGTGATGAGAAGGGCATGGAGCATTGAGATTACAATATTTATGGAGCATTGCGATGACAAATTTGTGGACCGTTGTGATGAAAAGCGCGAGGCACATTTTGATGACAAGGGTCATGGAGTAATTTTCTGACAAAGGCATTGAACATTGTGATGACAAGTTCATGGAGCATTGTGGTAACAAAGGTAACAGAGCCTTGTGATGATGCGGGCATGGACCATTGTGATGACAAATGTTATGAAGCATTGTGAGGACGGGAGTCACAGAGCATTGTGATGACAGGGGTCATGAAGCTCTCTGATGACAAGGGCAAGGAGCATTGTGCTTAGAAAGGCATAGAGCATTGTGATGACAAGGGTCAAAGAGCATTGTGATAAAAAGTTAATGGAACATTGTGGCTAAAAAGGTCACAGAGACTGTTGATGATGAGGGCATGGACCATTGTGATGACAAAGTTCATGAAGCATTGTGATGACTGGAGTCATGGAGCATTGTGATAAAAAGGGCATGGAGAATTGTGATGACAAGGGCATGGAGCATTTGTCTAATAAGTTTCATGGATTATTGCGATGACAGTTGGAATGGCGCATTGTGATGAGAAGGGCATGGAGCATTGTGATGACCAGGTCATGCAGTATTGTGAAGACAGGTGTCAGGGATAATTGTGATGACATATGTAATGGCCCATTGTGATGACAATGGCATGGAGCATTGTGATGCCAAGTGTCATGGAGGATTCTGATGACAAAGGTAATGGAGCATTGTGATGACAATGGCTTGGAGCATTGTAATGACAAGGGTCAGGGAGCATTCTGATGACAAGCTTGTGGAGTATTTTGATGACAATGGCATGGAGCATTGTGATGAAAACAGCATGGGGCATTGTGATGAAAATGGCATGGAGCCTTTTCGTGACAGGTTTCAAGGAGCATTCTGACGACAAGTTTCAGGAAGCATTGTAATGACAAGTGTATTTAGAATTGTGATGACAAAGGTCATGGAGCATTGTGATGAAAAGTCCATGGAGTATTGTGATGACAGGCATCATGGAGCGTTGTGATGACAAGTGTTATGGAACATTGTGATCACAAGGGTTTGGAGCATTGTGATGACAGAGGTCATGGATCATTTTGATTTCAAGGAGCATGGAGCATTGTGATGACAAGGGCATGAAGCAATGAGATCCCAAGTTTCATGGAGGATTGTGATGAGAATGGAAATGGAGTATTGTGATGACAAGCGCATAGAGCATTGTAATGAGAAGGTCATGTAGCATTTTGCTGACAAAGGCATGGAGCATTGTGATTACAGGGGTCTTGGAGCATTGTGATGAGAAGGGTCATGGAGCTTTGTGATGACAAGGCAATGGAATATCGTGATGGCAGGGGTCATGGAGCATTGCTATGTCTTGTGTAATGGAGCATTGTGATGGCAAGGGCATGGAGCATTGTGATGAGAAGGCCATGGAGCATTCTGATGACATGTGTCATGGACCATTGTGATGACAAATGTTATGAAGCATTGTGATGACGGGAGTCACAGAGCATTGTGATGACAGGGGTCATGAAGCTCTCTGATGACAAGGGCAAGGAGCATTGTGCTTAGAAAGGCATAGAGCATTGTGATGACAAGGGTCAAAGAGCATTGTGATAAAAAGTTAATGGAACATTGTGGCTAAAAAGGTCACAGAGACTGTTGATGATGAGGGCATGGACCATTGTGATGACAAAGTTCATGAAGCATTGTGATGACTGGAGTCATGGAGCATTGTGATAAAAAGGGCATGGAGAATTGTGATGACAAGGGCATGGAGCATTTGTCTAATAAGTTTCATGGATTATTGCGATGACAGTTGGAATGGCGCATTGTGATGAGAAGGGCATGGAGCATTTTGATGACCAGGTCATGCAGTATTGTGAAGACAGGTGTCAGGGATAATTGTGATGAGATATGTAATGGCCCATTGTGATGACAATGGCATGGAGCATTGTGATGCCAAGTGTCATGGAGGATTCTGATGACAAAGGTAATGGAGCATTGTGATGACAATGGCTTGGAGCATTGTAATGACAAGGGTCAGGGAGCATTCTGATGACAAGCTTGTGGAGTATTTTGATGACAATGGCATGGAGCATTGTGATGAAAACAGCATGGGGCATTGTGATGAAAATGGCATGGAGCCTTTTCGTGACAGGTTTCAAGGAGCATTCTGACGACAAGTTTCAGGAAGCATTGTAATGACAAGTGTATTTAGAATTGTGATGACAAAGGTCATGGAGCATTGTGATGAAAAGTCCATGGAGTATTGTGATGACAGGCATCATGGAGCGTTGTGATGACAAGTGTTATGGAACATTGTGATCACAAGGGTTTGGAGCATTGTGATGACAGAGGTCATGGATCATTTTGATTTCAAGGAGCATGGAGCATTGTGATGACAAGGGCATGAAGCAATGTGATCCCAAGGTTCATGGAGGATTGTGTTGACAATGGTAATTCAGTATTGTGATGACAAGCACATAGAGCATTGTAATGACAAGGTCATGTAGCATTTTGCTGACAAAGGCATGGAGCATTGTGATTACAGTGGTCTTGGAGCATTGTGATGAGAAGGGTCATGGAGCTTTGTGATGACAGGCCATGGAACATCGTGATGGCAGGGGTCATGGAGCATTGCTATGTCTTGTGTAATGGAGCATTGTGATGGCAAGGGCATGGAGCATTGTGATGAGAAGGCCATGGAGCATTCTGATGACATGTGTCATGGAGCTTTGTGAAGACAAATGCATGGAGCAATGTGATGAGAGCGTTCATGGAGCATTGTGATGACAATGACATTGAGCATTGTGATGCCAAGGGTCATGGATCTTTATGATGACAAAGGTCATGGAGCATTTTGATGGCAAGGGCGTTGTGCATTGTGATGAGAAGGGCAGGGAGCATTGTGATGACAGGGTCATGGAGCAATTTGATGAAAAGTGTCAAGGAACATTTTGATGACAGGGGTTATGGAACATTGTGATGTCAGGGGTCATCGAACATTGTGATGATAAGTGCATGTAGCATTGTGATGACAGGAGTCATGGAACATTGTGATGACAGAGGTGAGGGAGTATTGTGACGAATAGTGATGTAACATTGTGATATCAGTGGTGAGAGAGCATTTTGATGAGAAGTGCATGGAGCATTGTGATGACAAGGTTTATGGAGCATTGTGATGACAAGATTGTGGAGCACTGTGATGACAATGGCTTGGAACATTGTGATGACAAGGGTCAGGGAGCATTGTGCTGACAAGTGCATGGAGAATTGTGATGACAAGGGTCATGGAGCATTTTGATGACAGGGCTTATGGAACATTGTGATGTCAGGGGTCATGGAACATTGTGATGATAAGGGGATGTAGCATTGTGATGACAGGGTCATGGAACATTGTGATTCCAGGGGTGAGGGAGTATTGTGATGACTAGTGATGGAAGATTGTGATATCTCTGGTGAGAGAGCATTTTGATGAGAAGGGCATGGACCATTGTGATTACAAAGTTTATGGAGCATTGCAATGATAAGGTTGTGGACCGTTGTGATGAAATGTGCATGGCACATTGTGATGACAATGGTCATGGAGCATTGTTCTGACAAAGACATGGAGCATTGTGATGACAAGTGTCAAAGAGAATTGTGATGAAAAGTTCATGGAGCATTGTGGTTACAAAGGTCACAGAGCCTTGTGATGACGCTGGCATGGACCATTGTGATGACAAACGTTATGAAGCATTGTGATGACTGGAATCACGGAGCATTGTGATGACAGGGGTCATGGAGCATTGTGATGAAAAGGGCATGGAGCATTGTGAGGAGAAGGCCAAGGAGCATTCTGAAGACATACATCATTGAGGGTTGTGATGACAAGGGCATGGCGCTTTGTGATTACAGGGGTCTTGGAGCATTGTGATGAAAAGTGCATGGATCATTGTGATGAAAAAGGCATGGAGCATTCTAATGACAGGGTTCAAGGAGCATACAGACAACAAGTGGCAGGGAGCATTGTGATGACAAGTGTATTGATCATTGTGATGACAAAGGTCATGGAGCATTGTGATGAGAAGACCATGGATAATTGTGATGACGAGCTTCATGGGGCATTGTGATGACAAGTGTTATGGAATATTGTGATCACAAGGGTTTGGAGCATTGTTATGACAGAGGTCATGTAGCATTTTGATTTCATTGTGATGACAATAGCATGAAGCATTATGATGATGGGCATGGTGCATTGTGATGACAGGGTTCATGGATCATTGAGATGAAAACGGGCATGGAGCATTGTGATTACAGGGGTCTTGGAGCATTGTGATGAGAAGAGTCATGGAGCCTTGTGATGACAAGGCCATGGAACATCGTGATAACAGGGTTCATGGAGCATTGTTATGAGAGGGGTAATGGAGCATTGTGATGGCAAGGGCATGGAGCATTGTCATGAGAAGGCCATGGAGCATTCTGATGACATGTGTCATGGAGGTTTGTGATGACAAGGACATGGAGCAATGTGATGAGAACCTTCATGGAGCATTGTGATGACAATGACATGGAGCATTGTGATGCCAAAGGTCATGGATCTTTGTGATGACAAAGGTCATGGAGCATTTCGATGACAAGGGCGTTGTGCATTGTGATGAGAACGGTAGGTAGCATTGTGATGACAGGGTCATGGAGCAATTTGATGAAAAGGGTCATGGAACATTTTGATGACAGGGGTTATGGAAGATTGTGATGCCAGGGGTCATCGAACATTGTGATGATAAGTGCATGTAGCATTGTGATGACAGGAGTCATGGCACATTTTGATGACAGAGGTGAGGGAATATTGTGACGAATAGTCATGTAACATTGTCATATCAGAGGTCAGAGAGCATTTTGATGAGAAGTGCATGGATCATTGTGATGACAAGGGTCAAAGAGGATTTTGATGAAAATTTCATATAGCATTGTGGTTAAAAAGGTCACAGAGACTGTTGATGACGAGGGCATGGACCATTGTGGTGACAAAGGTCATGAAGCATTGTGATAACTGGAGTCACGGAGCATTGTGCGGACAGGGGTCATGGAGCATTGTGATAACAAGGGCATGGAGCATTGTGATGACAAGGGCATGGAGCATTGGCCTAATAAGTTGCATGGATTATTGCAATGACAGTTGGAATGGCACATTGTGATGACAAGGGCATGGAGCATTGTGATGACCAGGTCATGCAGTATTGTGAACACAGGTGTCAGGGAGCATTGTGATGACATATGTAATGGCCCATTGTGATGACAATGGCATGGAGCATTGTGATGCCAACTGTCATGGAGGATTCTGATGACAAAGGTAATGGAGCATTGTGATGGCAATGGCTTGGAGCCTTGTTATGACAAAGGTCAGGGAGCATTCTGCTGACAAGTGCATGGAGAATTGTGATGACATGTGTCATGGAGCATTCTGATAACAAGCTTGTGGAGTATTTTGATGACAATGGCATGGAGCATTGTGATGAAAACGGCATGGGGCATTCTGATGAAAAAGGCATGGAGCCTTTTTGTGACAGGGTTCAAGGAGCATTCTGATGACCAGTGTCAGGGAGCATTGCGATGAAAAGTGTATTGAGAATTGTGATGACAAATGTCATGGAGCATTGTGATGAAAAGGTCATGGAGTATTGTGATGACAGGCATCATGGAGCGTTGTGATGACAAGTGTTATGGGACATTGTGATCACAAGTGTTTGGAGCATTGTGATGACAGAGGTCATGGATCATATTGATTTCAAGGAACATGGAGCATTGTGATGACAAGAGCATGAAGCAATGTGATCCCAAGTTTCATGGAGGATTGTGATGACAATGGAAATGGAGTATTGTGATGACAAGCGCATAGAGCATTGAAATGACAAGGTCATGTAGCATTTTGCTGACAAAATCATGGAGCATTGTGATGACAGGTGTCATGGAGCACTGTGATGACAAGCGTCACGGAGCATTGTGAATACAGGGGTCATGGAGCATTGGGATGACAAGGGCATGGATGATTGTGATGACAATGTTCATGGAGCATTGGGCTGAAAATATTCATGGAGTATTGTGATGACAGGGGTCATGGAGCATTGTGATGACAGAGGTCATGGAGAATTTTGATTTCATTGTGCTGACAATAGCCGGAAGTATTATGATGATGGGCATGATGCATTGTGATGACAGTGGTCATGGAGCATTGTGATGACAAGGGCATGGAGAATTGTGGTGACAGGGCCATGGAGCATTGGTCTGACAAGTTTCATAGATTATTGTGATGACAGTGGACATGGTGCATTGTGATGACAAGGGCATGGATCATGGTGATGAGAAGGTCATGGAGTATTGTGAAGACAGGTGTCAGGGAGCATTGTGATGACATATGTCATGGTTCATTGCAATGACAATGTCATGGAGCATTGTGATGCCAAATGTAATGGAGGATTGTGATGACAAATACAATGGAGCATTGTGTTGACTAGGGCTTGGAGCACTATGATGACAAGGTCCATTAGAGAATTGTCATGACAAGTTCGTGAAGCATTGTGATGACAAGGTCCTGGAGCATTGTGATGAGAAATCCATGGAGCCTTGTGATGACAAGTCTCATATAGCATACTGATGAAAAGGAGCATGGACCATTGTGATTACTGGGGTCTTGGAACATTGTGATGAAAATGGCATGGAGCATTGTGAAAAGAAGGCCAAGGAGCATTCTGAGGACAGGCGTCATTGAGCTTTGTGATGACAAGTGCATGGAGCATTGTGATTACAGGGGTCTTGGAGCACTGTGATGAAAAGGGCATGGAGCCTTGTCATGACAGGGTTCAAGGAGCATACAGACCACAAGTGTCAGGGAGCATATTGATGACAAGTGTATAGAGCATTGTGATGACAAAGGTCATGGAGCATTGTGATGAGAAGACCATGGATAATTATGATGACGAGTGTCATGGGGCATTGTGATGACAAGTGTTATGGAATATTGTGATCACAAGGGTTTTGAGCATTGTTATGACAGAGGTCATGGAGCATTTTGAATTCATTGTGATGACAATAGCATGAAGCATTATGATGATGAGCATGGTGCATTGTGATCACAGGGTTCATGGATCATTGAGATGAAAAGGGGCATGGAGCATTGTGATTACAGGGATCATGGATCATTGAGATGAAACTGGGCATGGAGCATTGTGATTACAGTGGTCTTGGATCAATGTGATGAGAAGGGTCATGGAGCCTTGTGATGACAAATCCATGGAACATCGTGATCGCAGGTGTCATGGAGCATTGTTATGACAGGGGTAATGGAGCATTTTGATGGAAAGGGCATGGAGCATTGTGATGAGAAGTCCATGGAGCATTCTGATGACATGTGTCATGGAGCTTAATGATGACAAGGGCATGGAGCAATGTGATGCCAAGGGTCATGGATATTTGTGATGACAAAGGTCATGGAGCATTTTGATGGCAAGGGCATTGTGCATTGTGATGAGAAGTGCAGGGAGCATTTTGATGACAGGTTCATGGAGCAATTTGATGAAAAGTGTCAAGGAACATTTTGATGACAGGGGTTATGGAACATTGTGATGTCAGGGGTCATCGAACATTGTGATGATAAGTGCATGTAGCACTGTGATGACAGGAATCATGGATCATTGTGATGACAGAGGTGAGGGAGTATTGTGACGAATAGTGATGTAACATTGTGATATCAGTGGTGAGAGAGCATTTTGAGGAGAAGCGCATGGAGCATTGTGATGACAAGACTGTGGAGCACTGTGATGACAAGCGCATGGTGCATTGTGATGATATGTGTCATGGAGCATTGTGCTGACAAGCGCATGGAGCATTGTGATGACCAGGGTCATGGAGCATTGTGCTGAGAAAGGCATAAAGCATTGTGATTACAAGGGTCAAAGAGCAGTGTGATGAAAAGTTCATGGAGCATTGTGGTTAAAAAGGTCACAAAGACTGTTGATGACGAGGGCATGGACCATTGTGATGACAAAAGTCATGAAGCATTGTGATGACTGGAGTCACGGAGCATTGTGATGACAGGGGTCATGGAACATTGTGATAACAAGGACATGGAGCATTGTGATGACAAGGGCATGGAACATTGGTATAGTAAGCTTCATGGATTATTGCGATGACAGTTGGAATGGCGCATTGTGATGACAAGGGCATGGAGCATTGTGATGACCAGGTCATGCAGTACTGTGAAGACAGGTGTCAGGGAGCAATTTGATGACATATGTAATGGCCCATTGTGATGACAATGGCATGGAGCATTGTGATGCCAAGTGACATGGAGGATTCAGATGACAAAGGTAATGGAGCACTGTGATGACAATGGCTTGGAACATTGTGATGACAAGGGTCAGGGAGCATTGTGCTGACAAGTGCATGGAGAATTGTGATGACAAGGGTCATGGAGCATTTTGATGACAGGGCTTATGGAACATTGTGATGTCAGAGGTCATGGAACATTGTGATGATAAGGGGATGTAGCATTGTGATGACAGGGTCATGGAACATTGTGATTCCAGGGGTGAGGGAGTATTGTGATGACTAGTGATGGAACATTGTGATATCTCTGGTGAGAGAACATTTTGATGAGAAGTGCATGGACCACTGTGATTACAAAGTTTATGGAGCATTGCAATGATAAGGTTGTGGACCGTTGTGATGAAATGCGCGTGGCACATTGTGATGACAATGGTCATGGAGCATTGTTCTGACAAAGACATGGAGCATTGTGATGACAAGGGTGACAGAGAATTGTGATGAAAAGTTCATGGAGCATTGTGATTACAAAGGTCACAGAGCCTTGTGATGACGCTGGCAAGGACCATTGTGATGACAAACGTTATGAAGCATTGTGATGACTGGAATCACGGAGCATTGTGATGACAGGTGTCATGGAGCATTGTGATGACAAGGGCATGGAGCATTGTGAGGAGAAGGCCAAGGAGCATTCTGAAGACATACGTCATTGAGCTTTGTGATGACAAGGGCATGGAGCTTTGTGATTACAGGGGTCTTGAAGCATTGTGATGAAAAATGCAAGGATCATTGTGATAAAAAAGGAATGGAGACTTGTCATGACAGGGTTCAAGGAGCATACAGACAAGGGTCAGGGAGCATATTGATGACAAGTGTATTGATCATTGTGATGACAAAGGTCATGGAGCATTGTGATGAGAAGACCATGGATAATTGTGATGATGAGCTTCATGGGGCATTGTGATGACAAGTGTTATGGAATATTGTGATCACAAGGGTTTGGAGCATTGTTATGTCAGAGGTCATGGAGCCTTTTGATTACATTGTGATGACAATAGCATGAAGCATTATGATGATGGGCATGGTGCATTGTGATGACAGGGTTCATGGATCATTGAGATGAAAACGGGCATGGAGCATTGTGATTACAGGGATCATGGATCATTGAGATGAAACTGGGCATGGAGCATTGTGATTACAGTGGTCTTGGATCAATGTGATGAGAAGGGTCATGGAGCCTTGTGATGACAAATCCATGGAACATCGTGATCGCAGGTGTCATGGGGCATTGTTATGACAGGGGTAATGGAGCATTTTGATGGAAAGGGCATGGAGCATTGTGATGAGAAGTCCATGGAGCATTCTGATGACATGTGTCATGGAGCTTAATGATGACAAGGGCATGGAGCAATGTGATGCCAAGGGTCATGGATATTTGTGATGACAAAGGACATGGAGCATTTTGATGGCAAGGGCATGGTGCATTGTGATGAGAAGTGCAGGGAGCATTTTGATGACAGGTTCATGGAGCAATTTGATGAAAAGTGTCAAGGAACATTTTGATGACAGGGGTTATGGAACATTGTGATGTCAGGGGTCATCGAACATTGTGATGATAAGTGCATGTAGCATTGTGATGACAGGAATCATGGATCATTGTGATGACAGAGGTGAGGGAGTATTGTGACGAATAGTGATGTAACATTGTGATATCAGTGGTGAGAGAGCATTTTGAGGAGAAGTGCATGGAGCATTGTGATGACAAGACTGTGGAGCACTGTGATGACAAGCGCATGGTGCATTGTGATGATATGTGTCATGGAGCATTGTGCTGACAAGCGCATGGAGCATTGTGATGACCAGGGTCATGGAGCATTGTGCTGAGAAAGGCATAAAGCATTGTGATTACAAGGGTCAAAGAGCAGTGTGATGAAAAGTTCATGGAGCATTGTGGTTAAAAAGGTCACAAAGACTGTTGATGACGAGGGCATGGACCATTGTGATGACAAAAGTCATGAAGCATTGTGATGACTGGAGTCACGGAGCATTGTGATGACAGGGGTCATGGAACATTGTGATAACAAGGACATGGAGCATTGTGATGACAAGGGCATGGAACATTGGTATAGTAAGCTTCATGGATTATTGCGATGACAGTTGGAATGGCGCATTGTGATGACAAGGGCATGGAGCATTGTGATGACCAGGTCATGCAGTACTGTGAAGACAGGTGTCAGGGAGCAATTTGATGACATATGTAATGGCCCATTGTGATGACAATGGCATGGAGCATTGTGATGCCAAGTGACATGGAGGATTCAGATGACAAAGGTAATGGAGCACTGTGATGACAATGGCTTGGAACATTGTGATGACAAGGGTCAGGGAGCATTGTGCTGACAAGTGCATGGAGAATTGTGATGACAAGGGTCATGGAGCATTTTGATGACAGGGCTTATGGAACATTGTGATGTCAGAGGTCATGGAACATTGTGATGATAAGGGGATGTAGCATTGTGATGACAGGGTCATGGAACATTGTGATTCCAGGGGTGAGGGAGTATTGTGATGACTAGTGATGGAACATTGTGATATCTCTGGTGAGAGAACATTTTGATGAGAAGTGCATGGACCACTGTGATTACAAAGTTTATGGAGCATTGCAATGATAAGGTTGTGGACCGTTGTGATGAAATGCGCGTGGCACATTGTGATGACAATGGTCATGGAGCATTGTTCTGACAAAGACATGGAGCATTGTGATGACAAGGGTGACAGAGAATTGTGATGAAAAGTTCATGGAGCATTGTGATTACAAAGGTCACAGAGCCTTGTGATGACGCTGGCAAGGACCATTGTGATGACAAACGTTATGAAGCATTGTGATGACTGGAATCACGGAGCATTGTGATGACAGGTGTCATGGAGCATTGTGATGACAAGGGCATGGAGCATTGTGAGGAGAAGGCCAAGGAGCATTCTGAAGACATACGTCATTGAGCTTTGTGATGACAAGGGCATGGAGCTTTGTGATTACAGGGGTCTTGAAGCATTGTGATGAAAAATGCAAGGATCATTGTGATAAAAAAGGAATGGAGACTTGTCATGACAGGGTTCAAGGAGCATACAGACAAGGGTCAGGGAGCATATTGATGACAAGTGTATTGATCATTGTGATGACAAAGGTCATGGAGCATTGTGATGAGAAGACCATGGATAATTGTGATGATGAGCTTCATGGGGCATTGTGATGACAAGTGTTATGGAATATTGTGATCACAAGGGTTTGGAGCATTGTTATGTCAGATGTCATGGAGCCTTTTGATTTCATTGTGATGACAATAGCATGAAGCATTATGATGATGGGCATGGTGCATTGTGATGACAGGGTTCATGGATCATTGAGATGAAAACGGGCATGGAGCATTGTGATTACAGGGATCATGGATCATTGAGATGAAACTGGGCATGGAGCATTGTGATTACAGTGGTCTTGGATCAATGTGATGAGAAGGGTCATGGAGCCTTGTGATGACAAATCCATGGAACATCGTGATCGCAGGTGTCATGGGACATTGTTATGACAGGGGTAATGGAGCATTTTGATGGAAAGGGCATGGAGCATTGTGATGAGAAGTCCATGGAGCATTCTGATGACATGTGTCATGGAGCTTAATGATGACAAGGGCATGGAGCAATGTGATGCCAAGGGTCATGGATATTTGTGATGACAAAGGTCATGGAGCATTTTGATGGCAAGGGCATTGTGCATTGTGATGAGAAGTGCAGGGAGCATTTTGATGACAGGTTCATGGAGCAATTTGATGAAAAGTGTCAAGGAACATTTTGATGACAGGGGTTATGGAACATTGTGATGTCAGGGGTCATCGAACATTGTGATGATAAGTGCATGTAGCATTGTGATGACAGGAATCATGGATCATTGTGATGACAGAGGTGAGGGAGTATTGTGACGAATAGTGATGTAACATTGTGATATCAGTGGTGAGAGAGCATTTTGAGGAGAAGTGCATGGAGCATTGTGATGACAAGACTGTGGAGCACTGTGATGACAAGCGCATGGTGCATTGTGATGATATGTGTCATGGAGCATTGTGCTGACAAGCGCATGGAGCATTGTGATGACCAGGGTCATGGAGCATTGTGCTGAGAAAGGCATAAAGCATTGTGATTACAAGGGTCAAAGAGCAGTGTGATGAAAAGTTCATGGAGCATTGTGGTTAAAAAGGTCACAAAGACTGTTGATGACGAGGGCATGGACCATTGTGATGACAAAAGTCATGAAGCATTGTGATGACTGGAGTCACGGAGCATTGTGATGACAGGGGTCATGGAACATTGTGATAACAAGGACATGGAGCATTGTGATGACAAGGGCATGGAACATTGGTATAGTAAGCTTCATGGATTATTGCGATGACAGTTGGAATGGCGCATTGTGATGACAAGGGCATGGAG
This sequence comes from Mesoplodon mirus, assembly GCF_964341445.2. Taxonomy (NCBI): domain Eukaryota; kingdom Metazoa; phylum Chordata; class Mammalia; order Artiodactyla; family Ziphiidae; genus Mesoplodon; species Mesoplodon mirus. Next base: position 2,859,674 of record NW_028295774.1, on the reverse strand, counting down.
CATTGTGATGACCAGGTCATGCAGTACTGTGAAGACAGGTGTCAGGGAGCAATTTGATGACATATGTAATGGCCCATTGTGATGACAATGGCATGGAGCATTGTGATGCCAAGTGACATGGAGGATTCAGATGACAAAGGTAATGGAGCACTGTGATGACAATGGCTTGGAACATTGTGATGACAAGGGTCAGGGAGCATTGTGCTGACAAGTGCATGGAGAATTGTGATGACAAGGGTCATGGAGCATTTTGATGACAGGGCTTATGGAACATTGTGATGTCAGAGGTCATGGAACATTGTGATGATAAGGGGATGTAGCATTGTGATGACAGGGTCATGGAACATTGTGATTCCAGGGGTGAGGGAGTATTGTGATGACTAGTGATGGAACATTGTGATATCTCTGGTGAGAGAACATTTTGATGAGAAGTGCATGGACCACTGTGATTACAAAGTTTATGGAGCATTGCAATGATAAGGTTGTGGACCGTTGTGATGAAATGCGCGTGGCACATTGTGATGACAATGGTCATGGAGCATTGTTCTGACAAAGACATGGAGCATTGTGATGACAAGGGTGACAGAGAATTGTGATGAAAAGTTCATGGAGCATTGTGATTACAAAGGTCACAGAGCCTTGTGATGACGCTGGCAAGGACCATTGTGATGACAAACGTTATGAAGCATTGTGATGACTGGAATCACGGAGCATTGTGATGACAGGTGTCATGGAGCATTGTGATGACAAGGGCATGGAGCATTGTGAGGAGAAGGCCAAGGAGCATTCTGAAGACATACGTCATTGAGCTTTGTGATGACAAGGGCATGGAGCTTTGTGATTACAGGGGTCTTGAAGCATTGTGATGAAAAATGCAAGGATCATTGTGATAAAAAAGGAATGGAGACTTGTCATGACAGGGTTCAAGGAGCATACAGACAAGGGTCAGGGAGCATATTGATGACAAGTGTATTGATCATTGTGATGACAAAGGTCATGGAGCATTGTGATGAGAAGACCATGGATAATTGTGATGATGAGCTTCATGGGGCATTGTGATGACAAGTGTTATGGAATATTGTGATCACAAGGGTTTGGAGCATTGTTATGTCAGATGTCATGGAGCCATTTGATTTCATTGTGATGACAATAGCATGAAGCATTATGATGATGGGCATGGTGCATTGTGATGACAGGGTTCATGGATCATTGAGATGAAAACGGGCATGGAGCATTGTGATTACAGGGATCATGGATCATTGAGATGAAACTGGGCATGGAGCATTGTGATTACAGTGGTCTTGGATCAATGTGATGAGAAGGGTCATGGAGCCTTGTGATGACAAATCCATGGAACATCGTGATCGCAGGTGTCATGGAGCATTGTTATGACAGGGGTAATGGAGCATTTTGATGGAAAGGGCATGGAGCATTGTGATGAGAAGTCCATGGAGCATTCTGATGACATGTGTCATGGAGCTTAATGATGACAAGGGCATGGAGCAATGTGATGCCAAGGGTCATGGATATTTGTGATGACAAAGGTCATGGAGCATTTTGATGGCAAGGGCATTGTGCATTGTGATGAGAAGTGCAGGGAGCATTTTGATGACAGGTTCATGGAGCAATTTGATGAAAAGTGTCAAGGAACATTTTGATGACAGGGGTTATGGAACATTGTGATGTCAGGGGTCATCGAACATTGTGATGATAAGTGCATGTAGCATTGTGATGACAGGAATCATGGATCATTGTGATGACAGAGGTGAGGGAGTATTGTGACGAATAGTGATGTAACATTGTGATATCAGTGGTGAGAGAGCATTTTGAGGAGAAGTGCATGGAGCATTGTGATGACAAGACTGTGGAGCACTGTGATGACAAGCGCATGGTGCATTGTGATGATATGTGTCATGGAGCATTGTGCTGACAAGCGCATGGAGCATTGTGATGACCAGGGTCATGGAGCATTGTGCTGAGAAAGGCATAAAGCATTGTGATTACAAGGGTCAAAGAGCAGTGTGATGAAAAGTTCATGGAGCATTGTGGTTAAAAAGGTCACAAAGACTGTTGATGACGAGGGCATGGACCATTGTGATGACAAAAGTCATGAAGCATTGTGATGACTGGAGTCACGGAGCATTGTGATGACAGGGGTCATGGAACATTGTGATAACAAGGACATGGAGCATTGTGATGACAAGCGCATGGAACATTGGTATAGTAAGCTTCATGGATTATTGCGATGACAGTTGGAATGGCGCATTGTGATGACAAGGGCATGGAGCATTGTGATGACCAGGTCATGCAGTACTGTGAAGACAGGTGTCAGGGAGCAATTTGATGACATATGTAATGGCCCATTGTGATGACAATGGCATGGAGCATTGTGATGCCAAGTGACATGGAGGATTCAGATGACAAAGGTAATGGAGCACTGTGATGACAATGGCTTGGAACATTGTGATGACAAGGGTCAGGGAGCATTGTGCTGACAAGTGCATGGAGAATTGTGATGACAAGGGTCATGGAGCATTTTGATGACAGGGCTTATGGAACATTGTGATGTCAGAGGTCATGGAACATTGTGATGATAAGGGGATGTAGCATTGTGATGACAGGGTCATGGAACATTGTGATTCCAGGGGTGAGGGAGTATTGTGATGACTAGTGATGGAACATTGTGATATCTCTGGTGAGAGAACATTTTGATGAGAAGTGCATGGACCACTGTGATTACAAAGTTTATGGAGCATTGCAATGATAAGGTTGTGGACCGTTGTGATGAAATGCGCGTGGCACATTGTGATGACAATGGTCATGGAGCATTGTTCTGACAAAGACATGGAGCATTGTGATGACAAGGGTGACAGAGAATTGTGATGAAAAGTTCATGGAGCATTGTGATTACAAAGGTCACAGAGCCTTGTGATGACGCTGGCAAGGACCATTGTGATGACAAACGTTATGAAGCATTGTGATGACTGGAATCACGGAGCATTGTGATGACAGGTGTCATGGAGCATTGTGATGACAAGGGCATGGAGCATTGTGAGGAGAAGGCCAAGGAGCATTCTGAAGACATACGTCATTGAGCTTTGTGATGACAAGGGCATGGAGCTTTGTGATTACAGGGGTCTTGAAGCATTGTGATGAAAAATGCAAGGATCATTGTGATAAAAAAGGAATGGAGACTTGTCATGACAGGGTTCAAGGAGCATACAGACAAGGGTCAGGGAGCATATTGATGACAAGTGTATTGATCATTGTGATGACAAAGGTCATGGAGCATTGTGATGAGAAGACCATGGATAATTGTGATGATGAGCTTCATGGGGCATTGTGATGACAAGTGTTATGGAATATTGTGATCACAAGGGTTTGGAGCATTGTTATGTCAGATGTCATGGAGCCATTTGATTTCATTGTGATGACAATAGCATGAAGCATTATGATGATGGGCATGGTGCATTGTGATGACAGGGTTCATGGATCATTGAGATGAAAACGGGCATGGAGCATTGTGATTACAGGGATCATGGATCATTGAGATGAAACTGGGCATGGAGCATTGTGATTACAGTGGTCTTGGATCAATGTGATGAGAAGGGTCATGGAGCCTTGTGATGACAAATCCATGGAACATCGTGATCGCAGGTGTCATGGAGCATTGTTATGACAGGGGTAATGGAGCATTTTGATGGAAAGGGCATGGAGCATTGTGATGAGAAGTCCATGGAGCATTCTGATGACATGTGTCATGGAGCTTAATGATGACAAGGGCATGGAGCAATGTGATGCCAAGGGTCATGGATATTTGTGATGACAAAGGTCATGGAGCATTTTGATGGCAAGGGCATTGTGCATTGTGATGAGAAGTGCAGGGAGCATTTTGATGACAGGTTCATGGAGCAATTTGATGAAAAGTGTCAAGGAACATTTTGATGACAGGGGTTATGGAACATTGTGATGTCAGGGGTCATCGAACATTGTGATGATAAGTGCATGTAGCATTGTGATGACAGGAATCATGGATCATTGTGATGACAGAGGTGAGGGAGTATTGTGACGAATAGTGATGTAACATTGTGATATCAGTGGTGAGAGAGCATTTTGAGGAGAAGTGCATGGAGCATTGTGATGACAAGACTGTGGAGCACTGTGATGACAAGCGCATGGTGCATTGTGATGATATGTGTCATGGAGCATTGTGCTGACAAGCGCATGGAGCATTGTGATGACCAGGGTCATGGAGCATTGTGCTGAGAAAGGCATAAAGCATTGTGATTACAAGGGTCAAAGAGCAGTGTGATGAAAAGTTCATGGAGCATTGTGGTTAAAAAGGTCACAAAGACTGTTGATGACGAGGGCATGGACCATTGTGATGACAAAAGTCATGAAGCATTGTGATGACTGGAGTCACGGAGCATTGTGATGACAGGGGTCATGGAACATTGTGATAACAAGGACATGGAGCATTGTGATGACAAGGGCATGGAACATTGGTATAGTAAGCTTCATGGATTATTGCGATGACAGTTGGAATGGCGCATTGTGATGACAAGGGCATGGAGCATTGTGATGACCAGGTCATGCAGTACTGTGAAGACAGGTGTCAGGGAGCAATTTGATGACATATGTAATGGCCCATTGTGATGACAATGGCATGGAGCATTGTGATGCCAAGTGACATGGAGGATTCAGATGACAAAGGTAATGGAGCACTGTGATGACAATGGCTTGGAACATTGTGATGACAAGGGTCAGGGAGCATTGTGCTGACAAGTGCATGGAGAATTGTGATGACAAGGGTCATGGAGCATTTTGATGACAGGGCTTATGGAACATTGTGATGTCAGAGGTCATGGAACATTGTGATGATAAGGGGATGTAGCATTGTGATGACAGGGTCATGGAACATTGTGATTCCAGGGGTGAGGGAGTATTGTGATGACTAGTGATGGAACATTGTGATATCTCTGGTGAGAGAACATTTTGATGAGAAGTGCATGGACCACTGTGATTACAAAGTTTATGGAGCATTGCAATGATAAGGTTGTGGACCGTTGTGATGAAATGCGCGTGGCACATTGTGATGACAATGGTCATGGAGCATTGTTCTGACAAAGATATGGAGCATTGTGATGACAAGGGTGACAGAGAATTGTGATGAAAAGTTCATGGAGCATTGTGATTACAAAGGTCACAGAGCCTTGTGATGACGCTGGCAAGGACCATTGTGATGACAAACGTTATGAAGCATTGTGATGACTGGAATCACGGAGCATTGTGATGACAGGTGTCATGGAGCATTGTGATGACAAGGGCATGGAGCATTGTGAGGAGAAGGCCAAGGAGCATTCTGAAGACATACGTCATTGAGCTTTGTGATGACAAGGGCATGGAGCTTTGTGATTACAGGGGTCTTGAAGCATTGTGATGAAAAATGCAAGGATCATTGTGATAAAAAAGGAATGGAGACTTGTCATGACAGGGTTCAAGGAGCATACAGACAAGGGTCAGGGAGCATATTGATGACAAGTGTATTGATCATTGTGACGACAAAGGTCATGGAGCATTGTGATGAGAAGACCATGGATAATTGTGATGATGAGCTTCATGGGGCATTGTGATGACAAGTGTTATGGAATATTGTGATCACAAGGGTTTGGAGCATTGTTATGTCAGATGTCATGGAGCCTTTTGATTTCATTGTGATGACAATAGCATGAAGCATTATGATGATGGGCATGGTGCATTGTGATGACAGGGTTCATGGATCATTGAGATGAAAACGGGCATGGAGCATTGTGATTACAGGGATCATGGATCATTGAGATGAAACTGGGCATGGAGCATTGTGATTACAGTGGTCTTGGATCAATGTGATGAGAAGGGTCATGGAGCCTTGTGATGACAAATCCATGGAACATCGTGATCGCAGGTGTCATGGGGCATTGTTATGACAGGGGTAATGGAGCATTTTGATGGAAAGGGCATGGAGCATTGTGATGAGAAGTCCATGGAGCATTCTGATGACATGTGTCATGGAGCTTAATGATGACAAGGGCATGGAGCAATGTGATGCCAAGGGTCATGGATATTTGTGATGACAAAGGTCATGGAGCATTTTGATGGCAAGGGCATTGTGCATTGTGATGAGAAGTGCAGGGAGCATTTTGATGACAGGTTCATGGAGCAATTTGATGAAAAGTGTCAAGGAACATTTTGATGACAGGGGTTATGGAACATTGTGATGTCAGGGGTCATCGAACATTGTGATGATAAGTGCATGTAGCATTGTGATGACAGGAATCATGGATCATTGTGATGACAGAGGTGAGGGAGTATTGTGACGAATAGTGATGTAACATTGTGATATCAGTGGTGAGAGAGCATTTTGAGGAGAAGCGCATGGAGCATTGTGATGACAAGACTGTGGAGCACTGTGATGACAAGCGCATGGTGCATTGTGATGATATGTGTCATGGAGCATTGTGCTGACAAGCGCATGGAGCATTGTGATGACCAGGGTCATGGAGCATTGTGCTGAGAAAGGCATAAAGCATTGTGATTACAAGGGTCAAAGAGCAGTGTGATGAAAAGTTCATGGAGCATTGTGGTTAAAAAGGTCACAAAGACTGTTGATGACGAGGGCATGGACCATTGTGATGACAAAAGTCATGAAGCATTGTGATGACTGGAGTCACGGAGCATTGTGATGACAGGGGTCATGGAACATTGTGATAACAAGGACATGGAGCATTGTGATGACAAGGGCATGGAACATTGGTATAGTAAGCTTCATGGATTATTGCGATGACAGTTGGAATGGCGCATTGTGATGACAAGGGCATGGAGCATTGTGATGACCAGGTCATGCAGTACTGTGAAGACAGGTGTCAGGGAGCAATTTGATGACATATGTAATGGCCCATTGTGATGACAATGGCATGGAGCATTGTGATGCCAAGTGACATGGAGGATTCAGATGACAAAGGTAATGGAGCACTGTGATGACAATGGCTTGGAACATTGTGATGACAAGGGTCAGGGAGCATTGTGCTGACAAGTGCATGGAGAATTGTGATGACAAGGGTCATGGAGCATTTTGATGACAGGGCTTATGGAACATTGTGATGTCAGAGGTCATGGAACATTGTGATGATAAGGGGATGTAGCATTGTGATGACAGGGTCATGGAACATTGTGATTCCAGGGGTGAGGGAGTATTGTGATGACTAGTGATGGAACATTGTGATATCTCTGGTGAGAGAACATTTTGATGAGAAGTGCATGGACCACTGTGATTACAAAGTTTATGGAGCATTGCAATGATAAGGTTGTGGACCGTTGTGATGAAATGCGCGTGGCACATTGTGATGACAATGGTCATGGAGCATTGTTCTGACAAAGACATGGAGCATTGTGATGACAAGGGTGACAGAGAATTGTGATGAAAAGTTCATGGAGCATTGTGATTACAAAGGTCACAGAGCCTTGTGATGACGCTGGCAAGGACCATTGTGATGACAAACGTTATGAAGCATTGTGATGACTGGAATCACGGAGCATTGTGATGACAGGTGTCATGGAGCATTGTGATGACAAGGGCATGGAGCATTGTGAGGAGAAGGCCAAGGAGCATTCTGAAGACATACGTCATTGAGCTTTGTGATGACAAGGGCATGGAGCTTTGTGATTACAGGGGTCTTGAAGCATTGTGATGAAAAATGCAAGGATCATTGTGATAAAAAAGGAATGGAGACTTGTCATGACAGGGTTCAAGGAGCATACAGACAAGGGTCAGGGAGCATATTGATGACAAGTGTATTGATCATTGTGACGACAAAGGTCATGGAGCATTGTGATGAGAAGACCATGGATAATTGTGATGATGAGCTTCATGGGGCATTGTGATGACAAGTGTTATGGAATATTGTGATCACAAGGGTTTGGAGCATTGTTATGTCAGATGTCATGGAGCCTTTTGATTTCATTGTGATGACAATAGCATGAAGCATTATGATGATGGGCATGGTGCATTGTGATGACAGGGTTCATGGATCATTGAGATGAAAACGGGCATGGAGCATTGTGATTACAGGGATCATGGATCATTGAGATGAAACTGGGCATGGAGCATTGTGATTACAGTGGTCTTGGATCAATGTGATGAGAAGGGTCATGGAGCCTTGTGATGACAAATCCATGGAACATCGTGATCGCAGGTGTCATGGAGCATTGTTATGACAGGGGTAATGGAGCATTTTGATGGAAAGGGCATGGAGCATTGTGATGAGAAGTCCATGGATCATTCTGATGACATGTGTCATGGAGCTTAATGATGACAAGGGCATGGAGCAATGTGATGCCAAGGGTCATGGATATTTGTGATGACAAAGGTCATGGAGCATTTTGATGGCAAGGGCATTGTGCATTGTGATGAGAAGTGCAGGGAGCATTTTGATGACAGGTTCATGGAGCAATTTGATGAAAAGTGTCAAGGAACATTTTGATGACAGGGGTTATGGAACATTGTGATGTCAGGGGTCATCGAACATTGTGATGATAAGTGCATGTAGCATTGTGATGACAGGAATCATGGATCATTGTGATGACAGAGGTGAGGGAGTATTGTGACGAATAGTGATGTAACATTGTGATATCAGTGGTGAGAGAGCATTTTGAGGAGAAGTGCATGGAGCATTGTGATGACAAGACTGTGGAGCACTGTGATGACAAGCGCATGGTGCATTGTGATGATATGTGTCATGGAGCATTGTGCTGACAAGCGCATGGAGCATTGTGATGACCAGGGTCATGGAGCATTGTGCTGAGAAAGGCATAAAGCATTGTGATTACAAGGGTCAAAGAGCAGTGTGATGAAAAGTTCATGGAGCATTGTGGTTAAAAAGGTCACAAAGACTGTTGATGACGAGGGCATGGACCATTGTGATGACAAAAGTCATGAAGCATTGTGATGACTGGAGTCACGGAACATTGTGATGACAGGGGTCATGGAACATTGTGATAACAAGGACATGGAGCATTGTGATGACAAGGGCATGGAACATTGGTATAGTAAGCTTCATGGATTATTGCGATGACAGTTGGAATGGCGCATTGTGATGACAAGGGCATGGAGCATTGTGATGACCAGGTCATGCAGTACTGTGAAGACAGGTGTCAGGGAGCAATTTGATGACATATGTAATGGCCCATTGTGATGACAATGGCATGGAGCATTGTGATGCCAAGTGACATGGAGGATTCAGATGACAAAGGTAATGGAGCACTGTGATGACAATGGCTTGGAACATTGTGATGACAAGGGTCAGGGAGCTTTGTGCTGACAAGTGCATGGAGAATTGTGATGACAAGGGTCATGGAGCATTTTGATGACAGGGCTTATGGAACATTGTGATGTCAGAGGTCATGGAACATTGTGATGATAAGGGGATGTAGCATTGTGATGACAGGGTCATGGAACATTGTGATTCCAGGGGTGAGGGAGTATTGTGATGACTAGTGATGGAACATTGTGATATCTCTGGTGAGAGAACATTTTGATGAGAAGTGCATGGACCACTGTGATTACAAAGTTTATGGAGCATTGCAATGATAAGGTTGTGGACCGTTGTGATGAAATGCGCGTGGCACATTGTGATGACAATGGTCATGGAGCATTGTTCTGACAAAGACATGGAGCATTGTGATGACAAGGGTGACAGAGAATTGTGATGAAAAGTTCATGGAGCATTGTGATTACAAAGGTCACAGAGCCTTGTGATGACGCTGGCAAGGACCATTGTGATGACAAACGTTATGAAGCATTGTGATGACTGGAATCACGGAGCATTGTGATGACAGGTGTCATGGAGCATTGTGATGACAAGGGCATGGAGCATTGTGAGGAGAAGGCCAAGGAGCATTCTGAAGACATACGTCATTGAGCTTTGTGATGACAAGGGCATGGAGCTTTGTGATTACAGGGGTCTTGAAGCATTGTGATGAAAAATGCAAGGATCATTGTGATAAAAAAGGAATGGAGACTTGTCATGACAGGGTTCAAGGAGCATACAGACAAGGGTCAGGGAGCATATTGATGACAAGTGTATTGATCATTGTGATGACAAAGGTCATGGATCATTGTGATGAGAAGACCATGGATAATTGTGATGATGAGCTTCATGGGGCATTGTGATGACAAGTGTTATGGAATATTGTGATCACAAGGGTTTGAAGCATTTTTATGTCAGATGTCATGGAGCCTTTTGATTTCATTGTGATGACAATAGCATGAAGCATTATGATGATGGGCATGGTGCATTGTGATGACAGCGTTCATGGATCATTGAGATGAAAACGGGCATGGAGCATTGTGATTACACTGTTCTTGGAGCTTTGTGATGAGAAGGGTCATGGAGCCTTGTGATGACAAGGCCATGGAACATCGTGATTACAGGGTTCAGGGATCATTGTTATGACATGGGTAATGGAACATTGTGATGGCAAGGGCATGGAGCATTGTGATGAGAAGGCCATGGAGCATTCTGATGACATGTGTCATGGAGGTTTGTGATGACAAGGACATGGAGCAATGTGATGTGAACCTTCATGGTGCATTGTGATTACAATGACATGGAGCATTGTGATGCCAAGGGTCATGGATCTTTGTGATGACAAAGGTCATGGAGCATTTTGATGACAAGGGCATTGTGCATTGTGATGAGAAGGGTAGGGAGCATTGTGATGACAGGGTCATGGAGCAATTTGATGAAAACCGTCATGGAGCATTTTGATGACAGATGTTATGGAACATTGTGATGCCAGGGGTCATCGAACATTGTGATGATAAGTGCATGTAGCAATGTGATGACAGGAGTCATGGAACATTGTAATGACAGGGGTGAGGGAGTATTGTGACAAATAGTGATGTACCATTGTGATACCAGTGGTGAGAGAGCATTTTGATGAGAAGTGCATGGAGTATTGTGATGACAAGGGTCAAAGAGCATTTTGATGAAAAGTTCAAGTAGCATTGTTGTTAAAAAGGTCACAGAGACTCTTGATGATGAGGGCATGGACCATTGTTATGACAAAGGTCATGAAGCATTGTGATAACTGGAGTCACGGAGCATTGTGAGGACAGGGGTCATGGAGCATTGTGATAACAAGGGCATGGAGCATTGTGATGACCAGGTCATGCAGTATTGTGAACACAGGTGTCAGGGAGCAATTTGATGACATATGTAATGGCCCATTGTGATGACAATGGCATGGAGCATTGTGATGCCAAGTGACATGGAGGATTCAGATGACAAAGGTAATGGAGCACTGTGAAGACAATGGCTTGGAACATTGTGATGGCAAGGGTCATGGTGCATTGTAATGACAGGTTTAATGGAGCATTTTGACGAGAAGGGCATGGAACATTGGTCTGAAGTGTTTTATTGATTATTGTGATGAGAGTGGGCATGGAGCGTTGTGATGATTAGGGCACGGAATCTGGTTGATACCGGGTTCATGGAGGATTGTAATGACATGGGCATGGAGCATTGTGATGACAAGGGCTTCGAGCATTGTGATGACAAGTGTCATGGAGCTCTGCGATGACAAGAGCATGGAGCAGTGTGATGAGAGGGTTCATGGAGCATTGTGATGAAAATGGCATGGATCATTGTGATGAAAATGGCATGGAGCCTTTTCATGACGGGGTTCAAGGAGCATATTGACGACAAGTGTCAGGGAGCATTGTGATGACAAGTCATGGAGCATTTTGATGACAAGGGCATGGTGCACTGTGATGAGAAGTGCAGGGAGCATTTTGTTGACCAGGTTATGCAGCAATTTAATAAAAATTGTAATGGAATATTTTGATGGCACGGGTTATAGAACATTGTGATGTCAGGGGTCTTGGAATTTTGGGATGAAAAGGGTCATGGAGCATTTTGATGACAGGGGTTATGGAACATTGTGATGTCAGGGGTCATGGAACATTGTGATGATAAGGGGATGTAGCATTGTGATGACAGTGTCCTGGAACATTGTGATTACAGGGGTGAGGGAGTATTGTGATGACTAGTGATGGAACATTGTGATATCTCTGGTGATAGAGCATTTTGATGAGAAGTGCATGGACCATTGTGATTACAAGGTTTATGGAGCATAGCAATGACAAGGATGTGGACCGTTGTGAAGAAATGCGCGTGGCACATTGTGATGACAATGGTCACTGAACATTGTTCTGACAAAGACATGGAGCTTTGTGATGACAAGGGCATGGAGCATTGTGATTACATGTGTCTGGGAGCATTGTGATGAAAAGGACATGGGTCATTGTGATGACAATGGCATGGAGCCTTGTCATGACAGGTTTCAAGGAGCATATTGATGACAAGTGTCAGGGAGCATTGTGATGACAAGTCTATTTGAGAAGTGTGATGAAAAATATCATGGAGCATTGTGATGAGAAGACCATGGATAATTGTGATGACGAGTGTCATGGGGCATTGTGATGATAATGGTCATGGACCATTTTGATGCGAAGGTCATGGAGCATTGGGTTGAAAATATTCATGGAGTATTGTGATGACAGGGGTCATGGAGCATTTTGATGACTAGGGAATGGAGCATGGTGATGGCACGGTCCTGGAGCATTGTGATGAGATGACGATGGAGACTTGTGATGACAAGTCTCATGGAGCATTCTGATGAAACGGGGCATGGAGCATTGTGATTACAGGGGTCTTGGAGCACTGTGATGACAAGGGCATGCCTCATTTTGATGAGCGGGCCATGGAACATTCTGATGACATGTGTCATGGAGCTTTTTGATGACAAGGGCATGGAGAATTGTGATTACAGGGGTCTTGGAGCATTGTGATGACAATTGTCATGGAGCCTTGTGATGACAAGACCGTGGAACATTGTGATGGCTGGGGTCATGGATCATTGTTATGACCGGGGTAATGGAGCACTGTGATGAGAAGGGCATGGAGCATTGAGATTACAATATTTATGGAGCATTGCGATGACAAATTTGTGGACCGTTGTGATGAAAAGCGCGAGGCACATTTTGATGACAAGGGTCATGGAGTAATTTTCTGACAAAGGCATTGAACATTGTGATGACAAGTTCATGGAGCATTGTGGTAACAAAGGTAACAGAGCCTTGTGATGATGCGGGCATGGACCATTGTGATGACAAATGTTATGAAGCATTGTGATGACGGGAGTCACAGAGCATTGTGATGACAGGGGTCATGAAGCTCTCTGATGACAAGGGCAAGGAGCATTGTGCTTAGAAAGGCATAGAGCATTGTGATGACAAGGGTCAAAGAGCATTGTGATAAAAAGTTAATGGAACATTGTGGCTAAAAAGGTCACAGAGACTGTTGATGATGAGGGCATGGACCATTGTGATGACAAAGTTCATGAAGCATTGTGATGACTGGAGTCATGGAGCATTGTGATAAAAAGGGCATGGAGAATTGTGATGACAAGGGCATGGAGCATTTGTCTAATAAGTTTCATGGATTATTGCGATGACAGTTGGAATGGCGCATTGTGATGAGAAGGGCATGGAGCATTGTGATGACCAGGTCATGCAGTATTGTGAAGACAGGTGTCAGGGATAATTGTGATGACATATGTAATGGCCCATTGTGATGACAATGGCATGGAGCATTGTGATGCCAAGTGTCATGGAGGATTCTGATGACAAAGGTAATGGAGCATTGTGATGACAATGGCTTGGAGCATTGTAATGACAAGGGTCAGGGAGCATTCTGATGACAAGCTTGTGGAGTATTTTGATGACAATGGCATGGAGCATTGTGATGAAAACAGCATGGGGCATTGTGATGAAAATGGCATGGAGCCTTTTCGTGACAGGTTTCAAGGAGCATTCTGACGACAAGTTTCAGGAAGCATTGTAATGACAAGTGTATTTAGAATTGTGATGACAAAGGTCATGGAGCATTGTGATGAAAAGTCCATGGAGTATTGTGATGACAGGCATCATGGAGCGTTGTGATGACAAGTGTTATGGAACATTGTGATCACAAGGGTTTGGAGCATTGTGATGACAGAGGTCATGGATCATTTTGATTTCAAGGAGCATGGAGCATTGTGATGACAAGGGCATGAAGCAATGAGATCCCAAGTTTCATGGAGGATTGTGATGAGAATGGAAATGGAGTATTGTGATGACAAGCGCATAGAGCATTGTAATGAGAAGGTCATGTAGCATTTTGCTGACAAAGGCATGGAGCATTGTGATTACAGGGGTCTTGGAGCATTGTGATGAGAAGGGTCATGGAGCTTTGTGATGACAAGGCAATGGAATATCGTGATGGCAGGGGTCATGGAGCATTGCTATGTCTTGTGTAATGGAGCATTGTGATGGCAAGGGCATGGAGCATTGTGATGAGAAGGCCATGGAGCATTCTGATGACATGTGTCATGGAGCTTTGTGAAGACAAATGCATGGAGCAATGTGATGAGAGCGTTCATGGAGCATTGTGATGACAATGACATTGAGCATTGTGATGCCAAGGGTCATGGATCTTTATGATGACAAAGGTCATGGAGCATTTTGATGGCAAGGGCGTTGTGCATTGTGATGAGAAGGGCAGGGAGCATTGTGATGACAGGGTCATGGAGCAATTTGATGAAAAGTGTCAAGGAACATTTTGATGACAGGTGTTATGGAACATTGTGATGTCAGGGGTCATCGAACATTGTGATGATAAGTGCATGTAGCATTGTGATGACAGGAGTCATGGAACATTGTGATGACAGAGGTGAGGGAGTATTGTGACGAATAGTGATGTAACATTGTGATATCAGTGGTGAGAGAGCATTTTGATGAGAAGTGCATGGAGCATTGTGATGACAAGGTTTATGGAGCATTGTGATGACAAGATTGTGGAGCACTGTGATGACAATGGCTTGGAACATTGTGATGACAAGGGTCAGGGAGCATTGTGCTGACAAGTGCATGGAGAATTGTGATGACAAGGGTCATGGAGCATTTTGATGACAGGGCTTATGGAACATTGTGATGTCAGGGGTCATGGAACATTGTGATGATAAGGGGATGTAGCATTGTGATGACAGGGTCATGGAACATTGTGATTCCAGGGGTGAGGGAGTATTGTGATGACTAGTGATGGAAGATTGTGATATCTCTGGTGAGAGAGCATTTTGATGAGAAGGGCATGGACCACTGTGATTACAAAGTTTATGGAGCATTGCAATGATAAGGTTGTGGACCGTTGTGATGAAATGTGCATGGCACATTGTGATGACAATGGTCATGGAGCATTGTTCTGACAAAGACATGGAGCATTGTGATGACAAGTGTCAAAGAGAATTGTGATGAAAAGTTCATGGAGCATTGTGGTTACAAAGGTCACAGAGCCTTGTGATGATGCTGGCATGGACCATTGTGATGACAAACGTTATGAAGCATTGTGATGACTGGAATCACGGAGCATTGTGATGACAGGGGTCATGGAGCATTGTGATGAAAAGGGCATGGAGCATTGTGAGGAGAAGGCCAAGGAGCATTCTGAAGACATACATCATTGAGGGTTGTGATGACAAGGGCATGGCGCTTTGTGATTACAGGGGTCTTGGAGCATTGTGATGAAAAGTGCATGGATCATTGTGATGAAAAAGGCATGGAGCATTCTAATGACAGGGTTCAAGGAGCATACAGACAACAAGTGGCAGGGAGCATTGTGATGACAAGTGTATTGATCATTGTGTGACAAAGGTCATGGAGCATTGTGATGAGAAGACCATGGATAATTGTGATGACGAGCTTCATGGGGCATTGTGATGACAAGTGTTATGGAATATTGTGATCACAAGGGTTTGGAGCATTGTTATGACAGAGGTCATGTAGCATTTTGATTTCATTGTGATGACAATAGCATGAAGCATTATGATGATGGGCATGGTGCATTGTGATGACAGGGTTCATGGATCATTGAGATGAAAACGGGCATGGAGCATTGTGATTACAGGGGTCTTGGAGCATTGTGATGAGAAGAGTCATGGAGCCTTGTGATGACAAGGCCATGGAACATCGTGATAACAGGGTTCATGGAGCATTGTTATGAGAGGGGTAATGGAGCATTGTGATGGCAAGGGCATGGAGCATTGTCATGAGAAGGCCATGGAGCATTCTGATGACATGTGTCATGGAGGTTTGTGATGACAAGGACATGGAGCAATGTGATGAGAACCTTCATGGAGCATTGTGATGACAATGACATGGAGCATTGTGATGCCAAAGGTCATGGATCTTTGTGATGACAAAGGTCATGGAGCATTTTGATGACAAGGGCGTTGTGCATTGTGATGAGGACGGTAGGTAGCATTGTGATGACAGGGTCATGGAGCAATTTGATGAAAAGGGTCATGGAACATTTTGATGACAGTGGTTATGGAAGATTGTGATGCCAGGGGTCATCGAACATTGTGATGATAAGTGCATGTAGCATTGTGATGACAGGAGTCATGGCACATTTTGATGACAGAGGTGAGGGAATATTGTGACGAATAGTCATGTAACATTGTCATATCAGAGGTCAGAGAGCATTTTGATGAGAAGTGCATGGATCATTGTGATGACAAGGGTCAAAGAGGATTTTGATGAAAATTTCATATAGCATTGTGGTTAAAAAGGTCACAGAGACTGTTGATGACGAGGGCATGGACCACTGTGATGACAAAGGTCATGAAGCATTGTGATAACTGGAGTCACGGAGCATTGTGCGGACAGGGGTCATGGAGCATTGTGATAACAAGGGCATGGAGCATTGTGATGACAAGGGCATGGAGCATTGGCCTAATAAGTTGCATGGATTATTGCAATGACAGTTGGAATGGCGCATTGTGATGACAAGGGCATGGAGCATTGTGATGACCAGGTCATGCAGTATTGTGAACACAGGTGTCAGGGAGCATTGTGATGACATATGTAATGGCCCATTGTGATGACAATGGCATGGAGCATTGTGATGCCAACTGTCATGGAGGATTCTGATGACAAAGGTAATGGAGCATTGTGATGGCAATGGCTTGGAGCCTTGTTATGACAAAGGTCAGGGAGCATTGTGCTGACAAGTGCATGGAGAATTGTGATGACATGTGTCATGGAGCATTCTGATAACAAGCTTGTGGAGTATTTTGATGACAATGGCATGGAGCATTGTGATGAAAACGGCATGGGGCATTCTGATGAAAAAGGCATGGAGCCTTTTTGTGACAGGGTTCAAGGAGCATTCTGATGACCAGTGTCAGGGAGCATTGCGATGACAAGTGTATTGAGAATTGTGATGACAAATGTCATGGAGCATTGTGATGAAAAGGTCATGGAGTATTGTGATGACAGGCATCATGGAGCGTTGTGATGACAAGTGTTATGGAACATTGTGATCACAAGTGTTTGGAGCATTGTGATGACAGAGGTCATGGATCATATTGATTTCAAGGAACATGGAGCATTGTGATGACAAGAGCATGAAGCAATGTGATCCCAAGTTTCATGGAGGATTGTGATGACAATGGAAATGGGGTATTGTGATGACAAGCGCATAGAGCATTGAAATGACAAGGTCATGTAGCATTTTGCTGACAAAATCATGGAGCATTGTGATGACAGGTGTCATGGAGCACTGTGATGACAAGCGTCACGGAGCATTGTGAATACAGGGGTCATGGAGCATTGGGATGACAAGGGCATGGATGATTGTGATGACAATGTTCATGGAGCATTGGGCTGAAAATATTCATGGAGTATTGTGATGACAGGGGTCATGGAGCATTGTGATGACAGAGGTCATGGAGAATTTTGATTTCATTGTGCTGACAATAGCCGGAAGTATTATGATGATGGGCATGATGCATTGTGATGACAGTGGTCATGGAGCATTGTGATGACAAGGGCATGGAGAATTGTGGTGACAGGGCCATGGAGCATTGGTCTGACAAGTTTCATAGATTATTGTGATGACAGTGGACATGGTGCATTGTGATGACAAGGGCATGGATCATGGTGATGAGAAGGTCATGGAGTATTGTGAAGACAGGTGTCAGGGAGCATTGTGATGACATATGTCATGGTTCATTGCAATGACAATGTCATGGAGCATTGTGATGCCAAATGTAATGGAGGATTGTGATGACAAATACAATGGAGCATTGTGTTGACTAGGGCTTGGAGCACTATGATGACAAGGTCCATTAGAGAATTGTCATGACAAGTTCGTGAAGCATTGTGATGACAAGGTCCTGGAGCATTGTGATGAGAAATCCATGGAGCCTTGTGATGACAAGTCTCATATAGCATACTGATGAAAAGGAGCATGGACCATTGTGATTACTGGGGTCTTGGAACATTGTGATGAAAATGGCATGGAGCATTGTGAAAAGAAGGCCAAGGAGCATTCTGAGGACAGGCGTCATTGAGCTTTGTGATGACAAGTGCATGGAGCATTGTGATTACAGGGGTCTTGGAGCACTGTGATGAAAAGGGCATGGAGCCTTGTCATGACAGGGTTCAAGGAGCATACAGACCACAAGTGTCAGGGAGCATATTGATGACAAGTGTATAGAGCATTGTGATGACAAAGGTCATGGAGCATTGTGATGAGAAGACCATGGATAATTATGATGACGAGTGTCATGGGGCATTGTGATGACAAGTGTTATGGAATATTGTGATCACAAGGGTTTTGAGCATTGTTATGACAGAGGTCATGGAGCATTTTGAATTCATTGTGATGACAATAGCATGAAGCATTATGATGATGAGCATGGTGCATTGTGATCACAGGGTTCATGGATCATTGAGATGAAAAGGGGCATGGAGCATTGTGATTACAGGGATCATGGATCATTGAGATGAAAATGGGCATGGAGCATTGTGATTACAGTGGTCTTGGATCAATGTGATGAGAAGGGTCATGGAGCCTTGTGATGACAAATCCATGGAACATCGTGATCGCAGGTGTCATGGAGCATTGTTATGACAGGGGTAATGGAGCATTTTGATGGAAAGGGCATGGAGCATTGTGATGAGAAGTCCATGGAGCATTCTGATGACATGTGTCATGGAGCTTAATGATGACAAGGGCATGGAGCAATGTGATGCCAAGGGTCATGGATATTTGTGATGACAAAGGTCATGGAGCATTTTGATGGCAAGGGCATTGTGCATTGTGATGAGAAGTGCAGGGAGCATTTTGATGACAGGTTCATGGAGCAATTTGATGAAAAGTGTCAAGGAACATTTTGATGACAGGGGTTATGGAACATTGTGATGTCAGGGATCATCGAACATTGTGATGATAAGTGCATGTAGCATTGTGATGACAGGAATCATGGATCATTGTGATGACAGAGGTGAGGGAGTATTGTGACGAATAGTGATGTAACATTGTGATATCAGTGGTGAGAGAGCATTTTGAGGAGAAGTGCATGGAGCATTGTGATGACAAGACTGTGGAGCACTGTGATGACAAGCGCATGGTGCATTGTGATGATATGTGTCATGGAGCATTGTGCTGACAAGCGCATGGAGCATTGTGATGACCAGGGTCATGGAGCATTGTGCTGAGAAAGGCATAAAGCATTGTGATTACAAGGGTCAAAGAGCAGTGTGATGAAAAGTTCATGGAGCATTGTGGTTAAAAAGGTCACAAAGACTGTTGATGACGAGGGCATGGACCATTGTGATGACAAAAGTCATGAAGCATTGTGATGACTGGAGTCACGGAGCATTGTGATGACAGGGGTCATGGAACATTGTGATAACAAGGACATGGAGCATTGTGATGACAAGGGCTTGGAACATTGGTATAGTAAGCTTCATGGATTATTGCGATGACAGTTGGAATGGCGCATTGTGATGACAAGGGCATGGAGCATTGTGATGACCAGGTCATGCAGTACTGTGAAGACAGGTGTCAGGGAGCAATTTGATGACATATGTAATGGCCCATTGTGATGACAATGGCATGGAGCATTGTGATGCCAAGTGACATGGAGGATTCAGATGACAAAGGTAATGGAGCACTGTGATGACAATGGCTTGGAACATTGTGATGACAAGGGTCAGGGAGCATTGTGCTGACAAGTGCATGGAGAATTGTGATGACAAGGGTCATGGAGCATTTTGATGACAGGGCTTATGGAACATTGTGATGTCAGAGGTCATGGAACATTGTGATGATAAGGGGATGTAGCATTGTGATGACAGGGTCATGGAACATTGTGATTCCAGGGGTGAGGGAGTATTGTGATGACTAGTGATGGAACATTGTGATATCTCTGGTGAGAGAACATTTTGATGAGAAGTGCATGGACCACTGTGATTACAAAGTTTATGGAGCATTGCAATGATAAGGTTGTGGACCGTTGTGATGAAATGCGCGTGGCACATTGTGATGACAATGGTCATGGAGCATTGTTCTGACAAAGACATGGAGCATTGTGATGACAAGGGTGACAGAGAATTGTGATGAGAAGTTCATGGAGCATTGTGATTACAAAGGTCACAGAGCCTTGTGATGACGCTGGCAAGGACCATTGTGATGACAAACGTTATGAAGCATTGTGATGACTGGAATCACGGAGCATTGTGATGACAGGTGTCATGGAGCATTGTGATGACAAGGGCATGGAGAATTGTGAGGAGAAGGCCAAGGAGCATTCTGAAGACATACGTCATTGAGCTTTGTGATGACAAGGGCATGGAGCTTTGTGATTACAGGGGTCTTGAAGCATTGTGATGAAAAATGCAAGGATCATTGTGATAAAAAAGGAATGGAGACTTGTCATGACAGGGTTCAAGGAGCATACAGACAAGGGTCAGGGAGCATATTGATGACAAGTGTATTGATCATTGTGATGACAAAGGTCATGGATCATTGTGATGAGAAGACCATGGATAATTGTGATGATGAGCTTCATGGGGCATTGTGATGACAAGTGTTATGGAATATTGTGATCACAAGGGTTTGAAGCATTTTTATGTCAGATGTCATGGAGCCTTTTGATTTCATTGTGATGACAATAGCATGAAGCATTATGATGATGGGCATGGTGCATTGTGATTACAGGGATCATGGATCATTGAGATGAAACTGGGCATGGAGCATTGTGATTACAGTGGTCTTGGATCAATGTGATGAGAAGGGTCATGGAGCCTTGTGATGACAAATCCATGGAACATCGTGATTGCAGGTGTCATGGAGCATTGTTATGACAGGGGTAATGGAGCATTTTGATGGAAAGGGCATGGAGCATTGTGATGAGAAGTCCATGGAGCATTCTGATGACATGTGTCATGGAGCTTAATGATGACAAGGGCATGGAGCAATGTGATGCCAAGGGTCATGGATATTTGTGATGACAAAGGTCATGGAGCATTTTGATGGCAAGGGCATTGTGCATTGTGATGAGAAGTGCAGGGAGCATTTTGATGACAGGTTCATGGAGCAATTTGATGAAAAGTGTCAAGGAACATTTTGATGACAGGGGTTATGGAACATTGTGATGTCAGGGGTCATCGAACATTGTGATGATAAGTGCATGTAGCATTGTGATGACAGGAATCATGGATCATTGTGATGACAGAGGTGAGGGAGTATTGTGACGAATAGTGATGTAACATTGTGATATCAGTGGTGAGAGAGCATTTTGAGGAGAAGTGCATGGAGCATTGTGATGACAAGACTGTGGAGCACTGTGATGACAAGCGCATGGTGCATTGTGATGATATGTGTCATGGAGCATTGTGCTGACAAGCGCATGGAGCATTGTGATGACCAGGGTCATGGAGCATTGTGCTGAGAAAGGCATAAAGCATTGTGATTACAAGGGTCAAAGAGCAGTGTGATGAAAAGTTCATGGAGCATTGTGGTTAAAAAGGTCACAAAGACTGTTGATGACGAGGGCATGGACCATTGTGATGACAAAAGTCATGAAGCATTGTGATGACTGGAGTCACGGAGCATTGTGATGACAGGGGTCATGGAACATTGTGATAACAAGGACATGGAGCATTGTGATGACAAGCGCATGGAACATTGGTATAGTAAGCTTCATGGATTATTGCGATGACAGTTGGAATGGCGCATTGTGATGACAAGGGCATGGAGCATTGTGATGACCAGGTCATGCAGTACTGTGAAGACAGGTGTCAGGGAGCAATTTGATGACATGTGTAATGGCCCATTGTGATGACAATGGCATGGAGCATTGTGATGCCAAGTGACATGGAGGATTCAGATGACAAAGGTAATGGAGCACTGTGATGACAATGGCTTGGAACATTGTGATGACAAGGGTCAGGGAGCATTGTGCTGACAAGTGCATGGAGAATTGTGATGACAAGGGTCATGGAGCATTTTGATGACAGGGCTTATGGAACATTGTGATGTCAGAGGTCATGGAACATTGTGATGATAAGGGGATGTAGCATTGTGATGACAGGGTCATGGAACATTGTGATTCCAGGGGTGAGGGAGTATTGTGATGACTAGTGATGGAACATTGTGATATCTCTGGTGAGAGAACATTTTGATGAGAAGTGCATGGACCACTGTGATTACAAAGTTTATGGAGCATTGCAATGATAAGGTTGTGGACCGTTGTGATGAAATGCGCGTGGCACATTGTGATGACAATGGTCATGGAGCATTGTTCTGACAAAGACATGGAGCATTGTGATGACAAGGGTGACAGAGAATTGTGATGAAAAGTTCATGGAGCATTGTGATTACAAAGGTCACAGAGCCTTGTGATGACGCTGGCAAGGACCATTGTGATGACAAACGTTATGAAGCATTGTGATGACTGGAATCACGGAGCATTGTGATGACAGGTGTCATGGAGCATTGTGATGACAAGGGCATGGAGCATTGTGAGGAGAAGGCCAAGGAGCATTCTGAAGACATACGTCATTGAGCTTTGTGATGACAAGGGCATGGAGCTTTGTGATTACAGGGGTCTTGAAGCATTGTGATGAAAAATGCAAGGATCATTGTGATAAAAAAGGAATGGAGACTTGTCATGACAGGGTTCAAGGAGCATACAGACAAGGGTCAGGGAGCATATTGATGACAAGTGTATTGATCATTGTGATGACAAAGGTCATGGAGCATTGTGATGAGAAGACCATGGATAATTGTGATGATGAGCTTCATGGGGCATTGTGATGACAAGTGTTATGGAATATTGTGATCACAAGGGTTTGGAGCATTGTTATGTCAGATGTCATGGAGCCTTTTGATTTCATTGTGATGACAATAGCATGAAGCATTATGATGATGGACATGGTGCATTGTGATGACAGGGTTCATGGATCATTGAGATGAAAACGGGCATGGAGCATTGTGATTACAGGGATCATGGATCATTGAGATGAAACTGGGCATGGAGCATTGTGATTACAGTGGTCTTGGATCAATGTGATGAGAAGGGTCATGGAGCCTTGTGATGACAAATCCATGGAACATCGTGATCGCAGGTGTCATGGAGCATTGTTATGACAGGGGTAATGGAGCATTTTGATGGAAAGGGCATGGAGCATTGTGATGAGAAGTCCATGGAGCATTCTGATGACATGTGTCATGGAGCTTAATGATGACAAGGGCATGGAGCAATGTGATGCCAAGGGTCATGGATATTTGTGATGACAAAGGTCATGGAGCATTTTGATGGCAAGGGCATTGTGCATTGTGATGAGAAGTGCAGGGAGCATTTTGATGACAGGTTCATGGAGCAATTTGATGAAAAGTGTCAAGGAACATTTTGATGACAGGGGTTATGGAACATTGTGATGTCAGGGGTCATCGAACATTGTGATGATAAGTGCATGTAGCATTGTGATGACAGGAATCATGGATCATTGTGATGACAGAGGTGAGGGAGTATTGTGACGAATAGTGATGTAACATTGTGATATCAGTGGTGAGAGAGCATTTTGAGGAGAAGTGCATGGAGCATTGTGATGACAAGACTGTGGAGCACTGTGATGACAAGCGCATGGTGCATTGTGATGATATGTGTCATGGAGCATTGTGCTGACAAGCGCATGGAGCATTGTGATGACCAGGGTCATGGAGCATTGTGCTGAGAAAGGCATAAAGCATTGTGATTACAAGGGTCAAAGAGCAGTGTGATGAAAAGTTCATGGAGCATTGTGGTTAAAAAGGTCACAAAGACTGTTGATGACGAGGGCATGGACCATTGTGATGACAAAAGTCATGAAGCATTGTGATGACTGGAGTCACGGAGCATTGTGATGACAGGGGTCATGGAACATTGTGATAACAAGGACATGGAGCATTGTGATGACAAGGGCATGGAACATTGGTATAGTAAGCTTCATGGATTATTGCGATGACAGTTGGAATGGCGCATTGTGATGACAAGGGCATGGAGCATTGTGATGACCAGGTCATGCAGTACTGTGAAGACAGGTGTCAGGGAGCAATTTGATGACATATGTAATGGCCCATTGTGATGACAATGGCATGGAGCATTGTGATGCCAAGTGACATGGAGGATTCAGATGACAAAGGTAATGGAGCACTGTGATGACAATGGCTTGGAACATTGTGATGACAAGGGTCAGGGAGCATTGTGCTGACAAGTGCATGGAGAATTGTGATGACAAGGGTCATGGAGCATTTTGATGACAGGGCTTATGGAACATTGTGATGTCAGAGGTCATGGAACATTGTGATGATAAGGGGATGAAGCATTGTGATGACAGGGTCATGGAACACTGTGATTCCAGGGGTGAGGGAGTATTGTGATGACTAGTGATGGAACATTGTGATATCTCTGGTGAGAGAACATTTTGATGAGAAGTGCATGGACCACTGTGATTACAAAGTTTATGGAGCATTGCAATGATAAGGTTGTGGACCGTTGTGATGAAATGCGCGTGGCACATTGTGATGACAATGGTCATGGAGCATTGTTCTGACAAAGACATGGAGCATTGTGATGACAAGGGTGACAGAGAATTGTGATGAAAAGTTCATGGAGCATTGTGATTACAAAGGTCACAGAGCCTTGTGATGACGCTGGCAAGGACCATTGTGATGACAAACGTTATGAAGCATTGTGATGACTGGAATCACGGAGCATTGTGATGACAGGTGTCATGGAGCATTGTGATGACAAGGGCATGGAGCATTGTGAGGAGAAGGCCAAGGAGCATTCTGAAGACATACGTCATTGAGCTTTGTGATGACAAGGGCATGGAGCTTTGTGATTACAGGGGTCTTGAAGCATTGTGATGAAAAATGCAAGGATCATTGTGATAAAAAAGGAATGGAGACTTGTCATGACAGGGTTCAAGGAGCATACAGACAAGGGTCAGGGAGCATATTGATGACAAGTGTATTGATCATTGTGATGACAAAGGTCATGGAGCATTGTGATGAGAAGACCATGGATAATTGTGATGATGAGCTTCATGGGGCATTGTGATGACAAGTGTTATGGAATATTGTGATCACAAGGGTTTGGAGCATTGTTATGTCAGATGTCATGGAGCCATTTGATTTCATTGTGATGACAATAGCATGAAGCATTATGATGATGGGCATGGTGCATTGTGATGACAGGGTTCATGGATCATTGAGATGAAAACGGGCATGGAGCATTGTGATTACAGGGATCATGGATCATTGAGATGAAACTGGGCATGGAGCATTGTGATTACAGTGGTCTTGGATCAATGTGATGAGAAGGGTCATGGAGCCTTGTGATGACAAATCCATGGAACATCGTGATCGCAGGTGTCATGGAGCATTGTTATGACAGGGGTAATGGAGCATTTTGATGGAAAGGGCATGGAGCATTGTGATGAGAAGTCCATGGAGCATTCTGATGACATGTGTCATGGAGCTTAATGATGACAAGGGCATGGAGCAATGTGATGCCAAGGGTCATGGATATTTGTGATGACAAAGGTCATGGAGCATTTTGATGGCAAGGGCATTGTGCATTGTGATGAGAAGTGCAGGGAGCATTTTGATGACAGGTTCATGGAGCAATTTGATGAAAAGTGTCAAGGAACATTTTGATGACAGGGGTTATGGAACATTGTGATGTCAGGGGTCATCGAACATTGTGATGATAAGTGCATGTAGCATTGTGATGACAGGAATCATGGATCATTGTGATGACAGAGGTGAGGGAGTATTGTGACGAATAGTGATGTAACATTGTGATATCAGTGGTGAGAGAGCATTTTGAGGAGAAGTGCATGGAGCATTGTGATGACAAGACTGTGGAGCACTGTGATGACAAGCGCATGGTGCATTGTGATGATATGTGTCATGGAGCATTGTGCTGACAAGCGCATGGAGCATTGTGATGACCAGGGTCATGGAGCATTGTGCTGAGAAAGGCATAAAGCATTGTGATTACAAGGGTCAAAGAGCAGTGTGATGAAAAGTTCATGGAGCATTGTGGTTAAAAAGGTCACAAAGACTGTTGATGACGAGGGCATGGACCATTGTGATGACAAAAGTCATGAAGCATTGTGATGACTGGAGTCACGGAGCATTGTGATGACAGGGGTCATGGAACATTGTGATAACAAGGACATGGAGCATTGTGATGACAAGGGCATGGAACATTGGTATAGTAAGCTTCATGGATTATTGCGATGACAGTTGGAATGGCGCATTGTGATGACAAGGGCATGGAGCATTGTGATGACCAGGTCATGCAGTACTGTGAAGACAGGTGTCAGGGAGCAATTTGATGACATATGTAATGGCCCATTGTGATGACAATGGCATGGAGCATTGTGATGCCAAGTGACATGGAGGATTCAGATGACAAAGGTAATGGAGCACTGTGATGACAATGGCTTGGAACATTGTGATGACAAGGGTCAGGGAGCATTGTGCTGACAAGTGCATGGAGAATTGTGATGACAAGGGTCATGGAGCATTTTGATGACAGGGCTTATGGAACATTGTGATGTCAGAGGTCATGGAACATTGTGATGATAAGGGGATGTAGCATTGTGATGACAGGGTCATGGAACGTTGTGATTCCAGGGGTGAGGGAGTATTGTGATGACTAGTGATGGAACATTGTGATATCTCTGGTGAGAGAACATTTTGATGAGAAGTGCATGGACCACTGTGATTACAAAGTTTATGGAGCATTGCAATGATAAGGTTGTGGACCGTTGTGATGAAATGCGCGTGGCACATTGTGATGACAATGGTCATGGAGCATTGTTCTGACAAAGACATGGAGCATTGTGATGACAAGGGTGACAGAGAATTGTGATGAAAAGTTCATGGAGCATTGTGATTACAAAGGTCACAGAGCCTTGTGATGACGCTGGCAAGGACCATTGTGATGACAAACGTTATGAAGCATTGTGATGACTGGAATCACGGAGCATTGTGATGACAGGTGTCATGGAGCATTGTGATGACAAGGGCATGGAGCATTGTGAGGAGAAGGCCAAGGAGCATTCTGAAGACATACGTCATTGAGCTTTGTGATGACAAGGGCATGGAGCTTTGTGATTACAGGGGTCTTGAAGCATTGTGATGAAAAATGCAAGGATCATTGTGATAAAAAAGGAATGGAGACTTGTCATGACAGGGTTCAAGGAGCATACAGACAAGGGTCAGGGAGCATATTGATGACAAGTGTATTGATCATTGTGATGACAAAGGTCATGGAGCATTGTGATGAGAAGACCATGGATAATTGTGATGATGAGCTTCATGGGGCATTGTGATGACAAGTGTTATGGAATATTGTGATCACAAGGGTTTGGAGCATTGTTATGTCAGATGTCATGGAGCCTTTTGATTTCATTGTGATGACAATAGCATGAAGCATTATGATGATGGACATGGTGCATTGTGATGACAGGGTTCATGGATCATTGAGATGAAAACGGGCATGGAGCATTGTGATTACAGGGATCATGGATCATTGAGATGAAACTGGGCATGGAGCATTGTGATTACAGTGGTCTTGGATCAATGTGATGAGAAGGGTCATGGAGCCTTGTGATGACAAATCCATGGAACATCGTGATCGCAGGTGTCATGGAGCATTGTTATGACAGGGGTAATGGAGCATTTTGATGGAAAGGGCATGGAGCATTGTGATGAGAAGTCCATGGAGCATTCTGATGACATGTGTCATGGAGCTTAATGATGACAAGGGCATGGAGCAATGTGATGCCAAGGGTCATGGATATTTGTGATGACAAAGGTCATGGAGCATTTTGATGGCAAGGGCATTGTGCATTGTGATGAGAAGTGCAGGGAGCATTTTGATGACAGGTTCATGGAGCAATTTGATGAAAAGTGTCAAGGAACATTTTGATGACAGGGGTTATGGAACATTGTGATGTCAGGGGTCATCGAACATTGTGATGATAAGTGCATGTAGCATTGTGATGACAGGAATCATGGATCATTGTGATGACAGAGGTGAGGGAGTATTGTGACGAATAGTGATGTAACATTGTGATATCAGTGGTGAGAGAGCATTTTGAGGAGAAGTGCATGGAGCATTGTGATGACAAGACTGTGGAGCACTGTGATGACAAGCGCATGGTGCATTGTGATGATATGTGTCATGGAGCATTGTGCTGACAAGCGCATGGAGCATTGTGATGACCAGGGTCATGGAGCATTGTGCTGAGAAAGGCATAAAGCATTGTGATTACAAGGGTCAAAGAGCAGTGTGATGAAAAGTTCATGGAGCATTGTGGTTAAAAAGGTCACAAAGACTGTTGATGACGAGGGCATGGACCATTGTGATGACAAAAGTCATGAAGCATTGTGATGACTGGAGTCACGGAGCATTGTGATGACAGGGGTCATGGAACATTGTGATAACAAGGACATGGAGCATTGTGATGACAAGGGCATGGAACATTGGTATAGTAAGCTTCATGGATTATTGCGATGACAGTTGGAATGGCGCATTGTGATGACAAGGGCATGGAGCATTGTGATGACCAGGTCATGCAGTACTGTGAAGACAGGTGTCAGGGAGCAATTTGATGACATATGTAATGGCCCATTGTGATGACAATGGCATGGAGCATTGTGATGCCAAGTGACATGGAGGATTCAGATGACAAAGGTAATGGAGCACTGTGATGACAATGGCTTGGAACATTGTGATGACAAGGGTCAGGGAGCATTGTGCTGACAAGTGCATGGAGAATTGTGATGACAAGGGTCATGGAGCATTTTGATGACAGGGCTTATGGAACATTGTGATGTCAGAGGTCATGGAACATTGTGATGATAAGGGGATGAAGCATTGTGATTACAGGGTCATGGAACACTGTGATTCCAGGGGTGAGGGAGTATTGTGATGACTAGTGATGGAACATTGTGATATCTCTGGTGAGAGAACATTTTGATGAGAAGTGCATGGACCACTGTGATTACAAAGTTTATGGAGCATTGCAATGATAAGGTTGTGGACCGTTGTGATGAAATGCGCGTGGCACATTGTGATGACAATGGTCATGGAGCATTGTTCTGACAAAGACATGGAGCATTGTGATGACAAGGGTGACAGAGAATTGTGATGAGAAGTTCATGGAGCATTGTGATTACAAAGGTCACAGAGCCTTGTGATGACGCTGGCAAGGACCATTGTGATGACAAACGTTATGAAGCATTGTGATGACTGGAATCACGGAGCATTGTGATGACAGGTGTCATGGAGCATTGTGATGACAAGGGCATGGAGCATTGTGAGGAGAAGGCCAAGGAGCATTCTGAAGACATACGTCATTGAGCTTTGTGATGACAAGGGCATGGAGCTTTGTGATTACAGGGGTCTTGAAGCATTGTGATGAAAAATGCAAGGATCATTGTGATAAAAAAGGAATGGAGACTTGTCATGACAGGGTTCAAGGAGCATACAGACAAGGGTCAGGGAGCATATTGATGACAAGTGTATTGATCATTGTGATGACAAAGGTCATGGAGCATTGTGATGAGAAGACCATGGATAATTGTGATGATGAGCTTCATGGGGCATTGTGATGACAAGTGTTATGGAATATTGTGATCACAAGGGTTTGGAGCATTGTTATGTCAGATGTCATGGAGCCTTTTGATTTCATTGTGATGACAATAGCATGAAGCATTATGATGATGGACATGGTGCATTGTGATGACAGGGTTCATGGATCATTGAGATGAAAACGGGCATGGAGCATTGTGATTACAGGGATCATGGATCATTGAGATGAAACTGGGCATGGAGCATTGTGATTACAGTGGTCTTGGATCAATGTGATGAGAAGGGTCATGGAGCCTTGTGATGACAAATCCATGGAACATCGTGATCGCAGGTGTCATGGAGCATTGTTATGACAGGGGTAATGGAGCATTTTGATGGAAAGGGCATGGAGCATTGTGATGAGAAGTCCATGGAGCATTCTGATGACATGTGTCATGGAGCTTAATGATGACAAGGGCATGGAGCAATGTGATGCCAAGGGTCATGGATATTTGTGATGACAAAGGTCATGGAGCATTTTGATGGCAAGGGCATTGTGCATTGTGATGAGAAGTGCAGGGAGCATTTTGATGACAGGTTCATGGAGCAATTTGATGAAAAGTGTCAAGGAACATTTTGATGACAGGGGTTATGGAACATTGTGATGTCAGGGGTCATCGAACATTGTGATGATAAGTGCATGTAGCATTGTGATGACAGGAATCATGGATCATTGTGATGACAGAGGTGAGGGAGTATTGTGACGAATAGTGATGTAACATTGTGATATCAGTGGTGAGAGAGCATTTTGAGGAGAAGTGCATGGAGCATTGTGATGACAAGACTGTGGAGCACTGTGATGACAAGCGCATGGTGCATTGTGATGATATGTGTCATGGAGCATTGTGCTGACAAGCGCATGGAGCATTGTGATGACCAGGGTCATGGAGCATTGTGCTGAGAAAGGCATAAAGCATTGTGATTACAAGGGTCAAAGAGCAGTGTGATGAAAAGTTCATGGAGCATTGTGGTTAAAAAGGTCACAAAGACTGTTGATGACGAGGGCATGGACCATTGTGATGACAAAAGTCATGAAGCATTGTGATGACTGGAGTCACGGAGCATTGTGATGACAGGGGTCATGGAACATTGTGATAACAAGGACATGGAGCATTGTGATGACAAGGGCATGGAACATTGGTATAGTAAGCTTCATGGATTATTGCGATGACAGTTGGAATGGCGCATTGTGATGACAAGGGCATGGAGCATTGTGATGACCAGGTCATGCAGTACTGTGAAGACAGGTGTCAGGGAGCAATTTGATGACATATGTAATGGCCCATTGTGATGACAATGGCATGGAGCATTGTGATGCCAAGTGACATGGAGGATTCAGATGACAAAGGTAATGGAGCACTGTGATGACAATGGCTTGGAACATTGTGATGACAAGGGTCAGGGAGCATTGTGCTGACAAGTGCATGGAGAATTGTGATGACAAGGGTCATGGAGCATTTTGATGACAGGGCTTATGGAACATTGTGATGTCAGAGGTCATGGAACATTGTGATGATAAGGGGATGTAGCATTGTGATGACAGGGTCATGGAACATTGTGATTCCAGGGGTGAGGGAGTATTGTGATGACTAGTGATGGAACATTGTGATATCTCTGGTGAGAGAACATTTTGATGAGAAGTGCATGGACCACTGTGATTACAAAGTTTATGGAGCATTGCAATGATAAAGTTGTGGACCGTTGTGATGAAATGCGCGTGGCACATTGTGATGACAATGGTCATGGAGCATTGTTCTGACAAAGACATGGAGCATTGTGATGACAAGGGTGACAGAGAATTGTGATGAAAAGTTCATGGAGCATTGTGATTACAAAGGTCACAGAGCCTTGTGATGACGCTGGCAAGGACCATTGTGATGACAAACGTTATGAAGCATTGTGATGACTGGAATCACGGAGCATTGTGATGACAGGTGTCATGGAGCATTGTGATGACAAGGGCATGGAGCATTGTGAGGAGAAGGCCAAGGAGCATTCTGAAGACATACGTCATTGAGCTTTGTGATGACAAGGGCATGGAGCTTTGTGATTACAGGGGTCTTGAAGCATTGTGATGAAAAATGCAAGGATCATTGTGATAAAAAAGGAATGGAGACTTGTCATGACAGGGTTCAAGGAGCATACAGACAAGGGTCAGGGAGCATATTGATGACAAGTGTATTGATCATTGTGATGACAAAGGTCATGGAGCATTGTGATGAGAAGACCATGGATAATTGTGATGATGAGCTTCATGGGGCATTGTGATGACAAGTGTTATGGAATATTGTGATCACAAGGGTTTGGAGAATTGTTATGTCAGAGGTCATGGAGCCATTTGATTTCATTGTGATGACAATAGCATGAAGCATTATGATGATGGGCATGGTGCATTGTGATGACAGGGTTCATGGATCATTGAGATGAAAACGGGCATGGAGCATTGTGATTACACTGTTCTTGGAGCTTTGTGATGAGAAGGGTCATGGAGCCTTGTGATGACAAGGCCATGGAACATCGTGATTACAGGGTTCAGGGATCATTGTTATGACATGGGTAATGGAACATTGTGATGGCAAGGGCATGGAGCATTGTGATGAGAAGGCCATGGAGCATTCTGATGACATGTGTCATGGAGGTTTGTGATGACAAGGACATGGAGCAATGTGATGTGAACCTTCATGGTGCATTGTGATTACAATGACATGGAGCATTGTGATGCCAAGGGTCATGGATCTTTGTGATGACAAAGGTCATGGAGCATTTTGATGACAAGGGCATTGTGCATTGTGATGAGAAGGGTAGGGAGCATTGTGATGACAGGGTCATGGAGCAATTTGATGAAAACCGTCATTGAGCATTTTGATGACAGATGTTATGGAACATTGTGATGCCAGGGGTCATCGAACATTGTGATGATAAGTGCATGTAGCAATGTGATGACAGGAGTCATGGAACATTGTAATGACAGGGGTGAGGGAGTATTGTGACAAATAGTGATGTACCATTGTGATACCAGTGGTGAGAGAGCATTTTGATGAGAAGTGCATGGAGTATTGTGATGACAAGGGTCAAAGAACATTTTGATGAAAAGTTCAAGTAGCATTGTTGTTAAAAAGGTCACAGAGACTCTTGATGATGAGGGCATGGACCATTGTTATGACAAAGGTCATGAAGCATTGTGATAACTGGAGTCACGGAGCATTGTGAGGACAGGGGTCATGGAGCATTGTGATAACAAGGGCATGGAGCATTGTGATGACCAGGTCATGCAGTATTGTGAACACAGGTGTCAGGGAGCAATTTGATGACATATGTAATGGCCCATTGTGATGACAATGGCATGGAGCATTGTGATGCCAAGTGACATGGAGGATTCAGATGACAAAGGTAATGGAGCACTGTGAAGACAATGGCTTGGAACATTGTGATGGCAAGGGTCATGGTGCATTGTAATGACAGGTTTAATGGAGCATTTTGACGAGAAGGGCATGGAACATTGGTCTGAAGTGTTTCATTGATTATTGTGATGAGAGTGGGCATGGAGCGTTGTGATGATTAGGGCACGGAATCTGGTTGATACCGGGTTCATGGAGGATTGTAATGACATGGGCATGGAGCATTGTGATGACAAGGGCTTCGAGCATTGTGATGACAAGTGTCATGGAGCTCTGCGATGACAAGAGCATGGAGCAGTGTGATGAGAGGGTTCATGGAGCATTGTGATGAAAATGGCATGGATCATTGTGATGAAAATGGCATGGAGCCTTTTCATGACGGGGTTCAAGGAGCATATTGACGACAAGTGTCAGGGAGCATTGTGATGACAAGTCATGGAGCATTTTGATGACAAGGGCATGGTGCACTGTGATGAGAAGTGCAGGGAGCATTTGGTTGACCAGGTTATGCAGCAATTTAATAAAAATTGTAATGGAATATTTTGATGGCACGGGTTATAGAACATTGTGATGTCAGGGGTCTTGGAAGTTTGGGATGAAAAGGGTCATGGAGCATTTTGATGACAGGGGTTATGGAACATTGTGATGTCAGGGGTCATGGAACATTGTGATGATAAGGGGATGTAGCATTGTGATGACAGGGTCCTGGAACATTGTGATTACAGGGGTGAGGGAGTATTGTGATGACTAGTGATGGAACATTGTGATATCTCTGGTGATAGAGCATTTTGATGAGAAGTGCATGGACCATTGTGATTACAAGGTTTATGGAGCATAGCAATGACAAGGATGTGGACCGTTGTGAAGAAATGCGCGTGGCACATTGTGATGACAATGGTCACTGAACATTGTTCTGACAAAGACATGGAGCTTTGTGATGACAAGGGCATGGAGCATTGTGATTACATGTGTCTGGGAGCATTGTGATGAAAAGGACATGGGTCATTGTGATGACAATGGCATGGAGCCTTGTCATGACAGGTTTCAAGGAGCATATTGATGACAAGTGTCAGGGAGCATTGTGATGACAAGTCTATTTGAGAAGTGTGATGAAAAATATCATGGAGCATTGTGATGAGAAGACCATGGATAATTGTGATGACGAGTGTCATGGGGCATTGTGATGATAATGGTCATGGACCATTTTGATGCGAAGGTCATGGAGCATTGGGTTGAAAATATTCATGGAGTATTGTGATGACAGGGGTCATGGAGCATTTTGATGACTAGGGAATGGAGCATGGTGATGGCACGGTCCTGGAGCATTGTGATGAGATGACGATGGAGACTTGTGATGACAAGTCTCATGGAGCATTCTGATGAAACGGGGCATGGAGCATTGTGATTACAGGGGTCTTGGAGCACTGTGATGACAAGGGCATGCCTCATTTTGATGAGCGGGCCATGGAACATTCTGATGACATGTGTCATGGAGCTTTTTGATGACAAGGGCATGGAGAATTGTGATTACAGGGGTCTTGGAGCATTGTGATGACAATTGTCATGGAGCCTTGTGATGACAAGACCGTGGAACATTGTGATGGCTGGGGTCATGGATCATTGTTATGACCGGGGTAATGGAGCACTGTGATGAGAAGGGCATGGAGCATTGAGATTACAATATTTATGGAGCATTGCGATGACAAATTTGTGGACCGTTGTGATGAAAAGCGCGAGGCACATTTTGATGACAAGGGTCATGGAGTAATTTTCTGACAAAGGCATTGAACATTGTGATGACAAGTTCATGGAGCATTGTGGTAACAAAGGTAACAGAGCCTTGTGATGATGCGGGCATGGACCATTGTGATGACAAATGTTATGAAGCATTGTGATGACGGGAGTCACAGAGCATTGTGATGACAGGGGTCATGAAGCTCTCTGATGACAAGGGCAAGGAGCATTGTGCTTAGAAAGGCATAGAGCATTGTGATGACAAGGGTCAAAGAGCATTGTGATAAAAAGTTAATGGAACATTGTGGCTAAAAAGGTCACAGAGACTGTTGATGATGAGGGCATGGACCATTGTGATGACAAAGTTCATGAAGCATTGTGATGACTGGAGTCATGGAGCATTGTGATAAAAATTTAATGGAACATTGTGGCTAAAAAGGTCACAGAGACTGTTGATGATGAGGGCATGGACCATTGTGATGACAAAGTTCATGAAGCATTGTGATGACTGGAGTCATGGAGCATTGTGATAAAAAGGGCATGGAGAATTGTGATGACAAGGGCATGGAGCATTTGTCTAATAAGTTTCATGGATTATTGCGATGACAGTTGGAATGGCGCATTGTGATGAGAAGGGCATGGAGCATTGTGATGACCAGGTCATGCAGTATTGTGAAGACAGGTGTCAGGGATAATTGTGATGACATATGTAATGGCCCATTGTGATGACAATGGCATGGAGCATTGTGATGCCAAGTGTCATGGAGGATTCTGATGACAAAGGTAATGGAGCATTGTGATGACAATGGCTTGGAGCATTGTAATGACAAGGGTCAGGGAGCATTCTGATGACAAGCTTGTGGAGTATTTTGATGACAATGGCATGGAGCATTGTGATGAAAACAGCATGGGGCATTGTGATGAAAATGGCATGGAGCCTTTTCGTGACAGGTTTCAAGGAGCATGCTGACGACAAGTTTCAGGAAGCATTGTAATGACAAGTGTATTTAGAATTGTGATGACAAAGGTCATGGAGCATTGTGATGAAAAGTCCATGGAGTATTGTGATGACAGGCATCATGGAGCGTTGTGATGACAAGTGTTATGGAACATTGTGATCACAAGGGTTTGGAGCATTGTGATGACAGAGGTCATGGATCATTTTGATTTCAAGGAGCATGGAGCATTGTGATGACAAGGGCATGAAGCAATGTGATCCCAAGGTTCATGGAGGATTGTGTTGACAATGGTAATTCAGTATTGTGATGACAAGCACATAGAGCATTGTAATGACAAGGTCATGTAGCATTTTGCTGACAAAGGCATGGAGCATTGTGATTACAGTGGTCTTGGAGCATTGTGATGAGAAGGGTCATGGAGCTTTGTGATGACAGGCCATGGAACATCGTGATGGCAGGGGTCATGGAGCATTGCTATGTCTTGTGTAATGGAGCATTGTGATGGCAAGGGCATGGAGCATTGTGATGAGAAGGCCATGGAGCATTCTGATGACATGTGTCATGGAGCTTTGTGAAGACAAATGCATGTAGCAATGTGATGAGAGCGTTCATGGAGCATTGTGATGACAATGACATTGAGCATTGTGATGCCAAGGGTCATGGATCTTTATGATGACAAAGGTCATGGAGCATTTTGATGGCAAGGGCGTTGTGCATTGTGATGAGAAGGGCAGGGAGCATTGTGATGACAGGGTCATGGAGCAATTTGATGAAAAGTGTCAAGGAACATTTTGATGACAGGGGTTATGGAACATTGTGATGTCAGGGGTCATCGAACATTGTGATGATAAGTGCATGTAGCATTGTGATGACAGGAGTCATGGAACATTGTGATGACAGAGGTGAGGGAGTATTGTGACGAATAGTGATGTAACATTGTGATATCAGTGGTGAGAGAGCATTTTGATGAGAAGTGCATGGAGCATTGTGATGACAAGGTTTATGGAGCATTGTGATGACAAGATTGTGGAGCACTGTGATGACAATGGCTTGGAACATTGTGATGACAAGGGTCAGGGAGCATTGTGCTGACAAGTGCATGGAGAATTGTGATGACAAGGGTCATGGAGCATTTTGATGACAGGGCTTATGGAACATTGTGATGTCAGGGGTCATGGAACATTGTGATGATAAGGGGATGTAGCATTGTGATGACAGGGTCATGGAACATTGTGATTCCAGGGGTGAGGGAGTATTGTGATGACTAGTGATGGAAGATTGTGATATCTCTGGTGAGAGAGCATTTTGATGAGAAGGGCATGGACCATTGTGATTACAAAGTTTATGGAGCATTGCAATGATAAGGTTGTGGACCATTGTGATGAAATGTGCATGGCACATTGTGATGACAATGGTCATGGAGCATTGTTCTGACAAAGACATGGAGCATTGTGATGACAAGTGTCAAAGAGAATTGTGATGAAAAGTTCATGGAGCATTGTGGTTACAAAGGTCACAGAGCCTTGTGATGACGCTGGCATGGACCATTGTGATGACAAACGTTATGAAGCATTGTGATGACTGGAATCACGGAGCATTGTGATGACAGGGGTCATGGAGCATTGTGATGAAAAGGGCATGGAGCATTGTGAGGAGAAGGCCAAGGAGCATTCTGAAGACATACATCATTGAGGGTTGTGATGACAAGGGCATGGCGCTTTGTGATTACAGGGGTCTTGGAGCATTGTGATGAAAAGTGCATGGATCATTGTGATGAAAAAGGCATGGAGCATTCTAATGACAGGGTTCAAGGAGCATACAGACAACAAGTGGCAGGGAGCATTGTGATGACAAGTGTATTGATCATTGTGTGACAAAGGTCATGGAGCATTGTGATGAGAAGACCATGGATAATTGTGATGACGAGCTTCATGGGGCATTGTGATGACAAGTGTTATGGAATATTGTGATCACAAGGGTTTGGAGCATTGTTATGACAGAGGTCATGTAGCATTTTGATTTCATTGTGATGACAATAGCATGAAGCATTATGATGATGGGCATGGTGCATTGTGATGACAGGGTTCATGGATCATTGAGATGAAAACGGGCATGGAGCATTGTGATTACAGGGGTCTTGGAGCATTGTGATGAGAAGAGTCATGGAGCCTTGTGATGACAAGGCCATGGAACATCGTGATAACAGGGTTCATGGAGCATTGTTATGAGAGGGGTAATGGAGCATTGTGATGGCAAGGGCATGGAGCATTGTCATGAGAAGGCCATGGAGCATTCTGATGACATGTGTCATGGAGCTTTGTGATGACAAGGACATGGAGCAATGTGATGAGAACCTTCATGGAGCATTGTGATGACAATGACATGGAGCATTGTGATGCCAAAGGTCATGGATCTTTGTGATGACAAAGGTCATGGAGCATTTTGATGACAAGGGAGTTGTGCATTGTGATGAGAACGGTAGGTAGCATTGTGATGACAGGGTCATGGAGCAATTTGATGAAAAGGGTCATGGAACATTTTGATGACAGGGGTTATGGAAGATTGTGATGCCAGGGGTCATCGAACATTGTGATGATAAGTGCATGTAGCATTGTGATGACAGGAGTCATGGCACATTTTGATGACAGAGGTGAGGGAATATTGTGACGAATAGTCATGTAACATTGTCATATCAGAGGTCAGAGAGCATTTTGATGAGAAGTGCATGGATCATTGTGATGACAAGGGTCAAAGAGGATTTTGATGAAAATTTCATATAGCATTGTGGTTAAAAAGGTCACAGAGACTGTTGATGACGAGGGCATGGACCATTGTGGTGACAAAGGTCATGAAGCATTGTGATAACTGGAGTCACGGAGCATTGTGCGGACAGGGGTCATGGAGCATTGTGATAACAAGGGCATGGAGCATTGTGATGACAAGGGCATGGAGCATTGGCCTAATAAGTTGCATGGATTATTGCAATGACAGTTGGAATGGCACATTGTGATGACAAGGGCATGGAGCATTGTGATGACCAGGTCATGCAGTATTGTGAACACAGGTGTCAGGGAGCATTGTGATGACATATGTAATGGCCCATTGTGATGACAATGGCATGGAGCATTGTGATGCCAACTGTCATGGAGGATTCTGATGACAAAGGTAATGGAGCATTGTGATGGCAATGGCTTGGAGCCTTGTTATGACAAAGGTCAGGGAGCATTGTGCTGACAAGTGCATGGAGAATTGTGATGACATGTGTCATGGAGCATTCTGATAACAAGCTTGTGGGGTATTTTGATGACAATGGCATGGAGCATTGTGATGAAAACGGCATGGGGCATTCTGATGAAAAAGGCATGGAGCCTTTTTGTGACAGGGTTCAAGGAGCATTCTGATGACCAGTGTCAGGGAGCATTGCGATGACAAGTGTATTGAGAATTGTGATGACAAATGTCATGGAGCATTGTGATGAAAAGGTCATGGAGTATTGTGATGACAGGCATCATGGAGCGTTGTGATGACAAGTGTTATGGAACATTGTGATCACAAGTGTTTGGAGCATTGTGATGACAGAGGTCATGGATCATATTGATTTCAAGGAACATGGAGCACTGTGATGACAAGAGCATGAAGCAATGTGATCCCAAGTTTCATGGAGGATTGTGATGACAATGGAAATGGAGTATTGTGATGACAAGCGCATAGAGCATTGAAATGACAAGGTCATGTAGCATTTTGCTGACAAAATCATGGAGCATTGTGATGACAGGTGTCATGGAGCACTGTGATGACAAGCGTCACGGAGCATTGTGAATACAGGGGTCATGGAGCATTGGGATGACAAGGGCATGGATGATTGTGATGACAATGTTCATGGAGCATTGGGCTGAAAATATTCATGGAGTATTGTGATGACAGGGGTCATGGAGCATTGTGATGACAGAGGTCATGGAGAATTTTGATTTCATTGTGCTGACAATAGCCGGAAGTATTATGATGATGGGCATGATGCATTGTGATGACAGTGGTCATGGAGCATTGTGATGACAAGGGCATGGAGAATTGTGGTGACAGGGCCATGGAGCATTGGTCTGACAAGTTTCATAGATTATTGTGATGACAGTGGACATGGTGCATTGTGATGACAAGGGCATGGATCATGG
This sequence comes from Mesoplodon mirus, assembly GCF_964341445.2. Taxonomy (NCBI): domain Eukaryota; kingdom Metazoa; phylum Chordata; class Mammalia; order Artiodactyla; family Ziphiidae; genus Mesoplodon; species Mesoplodon mirus. Next base: position 2,819,291 of record NW_028295774.1, on the reverse strand, counting down.
TGATGAGAAGGTCATGGAGTATTGTGAAGACAGGTGTCAGGGAGCATTGTGATGACATATGTCATGGTTCATTGCAATGACAATGTCATGGAGCATTGTGATGCCAAATGTAATGGAGGATTGTGATGACAAATACAATGGAGCATTGTGTTGACTAGGGCTTGGAGCACTATGATGACAAGGTCCATTAGAGAATTGTCATGACAAGTTCGTGAAGCATTGTGATGACAAGGTCCTGGAGCATTGTGATGAGAAATCCATGGAGCCTTGTGATGACAAGTCTCATATAGCATACTGATGAAAAGGAGCATGGACCATTGTGATTACTGGGGTCTTGGAACATTGTGATGAAAATGGCATGGAGCATTGTGAAAAGAAGGCCAAGGAGCATTCTGAGGACAGGCGTCATTGAGCTTTGTGATGACAAGTGCATGGAGCATTGTGATTACAGGGGTCTTGGAGCACTGTGATGAAAAGGGCATGGAGCCTTGTCATGACAGGGTTCAAGGAGCATACAGACCACAAGTGTCAGGGAGCATATTGATGACAAGTGTATAGAGCATTGTGATGACAAAGGTCATGGAGCATTGTGATGAGAAGACCATGGATAATTGTGATGACGAGTGTCATGGGGCATTGTGATGACAAGTGTTATGGAATATTGTGATCACAAGGGTTTTGAGCATTGTTATGACAGAGGTCATGGAGCATTTTGAATTCATTGTGATGACAATAGCATGAAGCATTATGATGATGAGCATGGTGCATTGTGATCACAGGGTTCATGGATCATTGAGATGAAAAGGGGCATGGAGCATTGTGATTACAGGGATCATGGATCATTGAGATGAAACTGGGCATGGAGCATTGTGATTACAGTGGTCTTGGATCAATGTGATGAGAAGGGTCATGGAGCCTTGTGATGACAAATCCATGGAACATCGTGATCGCAGGTGTCATGGAGCATTGTTATGACAGGGGTAATGGAGCATTTTGATGGAAAGGGCATGGAGCATTGTGATGAGAAGTCCATGGAGCATTCTGATGACATGTGTCATGGAGCTTAATGATGACAAGGGCATGGAGCAATGTGATGCCAAGGGTCATGGATATTTGTGATGACAAAGGTCATGGAGCATTTTGATGGCAAGGGCATTGTGCATTGTGATGAGAAGTGCAGGGAGCATTTTGATGACAGGTTCATGGAGCAATTTGATGAAAAGTGTCAAGGAACATTTTGATGACAGGGGTTATGGAACATTGTGATGTCAGGGGTCATCGAACATTGTGATGATAAGTGCATGTAGCATTGTGATGACAGGAATCATGGATCATTGTGATGACAGAGGTGAGGGAGTATTGTGACGAATAGTGATGTAACATTGTGATATCAGTGGTGAGAGAGCATTTTGAGGAGAAGTGCATGGAGCATTGTGATGACAAGACTGTGGAGCACTGTGATGACAAGCGCATGGTGCATTGTGATGATATGTGTCATGGAGCATTGTGCTGACAAGCGCATGGAGCATTGTGATGACCAGGGTCATGGAGCATTGTGCTGAGAAAGGCATAAAGCATTGTGATTACAAGGGTCAAAGAGCAGTGTGATGAAAAGTTCATGGAGCATTGTGGTTAAAAAGGTCACAAAGACTGTTGATGACGAGGGCATGGACCATTGTGATGACAAAAGTCATGAAGCATTGTGATGACTGGAGTCACGGAGCATTGTGATGACAGGGGTCATGGAACATTGTGATAACAAGGACATGGAGCATTGTGATGACAAGGGCATGGAACATTGGTATAGTAAGCTTCATGGATTATTGCGATGACAGTTGGAATGGCGCATTGTGATGACAAGGGCATGGAGCATTGTGATGACCAGGTCATGCAGTACTGTGAAGACAGGTGTCAGGGAGCAATTTGATGACATATGTAATGGCCCATTGTGATGACAATGGCATGGAGCATTGTGATGCCAAGTGACATGGAGGATTCAGATGACAAAGGTAATGGAGCACTGTGATGACAATGGCTTGGAACATTGTGATGACAAGGGTCAGGGAGCATTGTGCTGACAAGTGCATGGAGAATTGTGATGACAAGGGTCATGGAGCATTTTGATGACAGGGCTTATGGAACATTGTGATGTCAGAGGTCATGGAACATTGTGATGATAAGGGGATGTAGCATTGTGATGACAGGGTCATGGAACATTGTGATTCCAGGGGTGAGGGAGTATTGTGATGACTAGTGATGGAACATTGTGATATCTCTGGTGAGAGAACATTTTGATGAGAAGTGCATGGACCACTGTGATTACAAAGTTTATGGAGCATTGCAATGATAAGGTTGTGGACCGTTGTGATGAAATGCGCGTGGCACATTGTGATGACAATGGTCATGGAGCATTGTTCTGACAAAGACATGGAGCATTGTGATGACAAGGGTGACAGAGAATTGTGATGAAAAGTTCATGGAGCATTGTGATTACAAAGGTCACAGAGCCTTGTGATGACGCTGGCAAGGACCATTGTGATGACAAACGTTATGAAGCATTGTGATGACTGGAATCACGGAGCATTGTGATGACAGGTGTCATGGAGCATTGTGATGACAAGGGCATGGAGCATTGTGAGGAGAAGGCCAAGGAGCATTCTGAAGACATACGTCATTGAGCTTTGTGATGACAAGGGCATGGAGCTTTGTGATTACAGGGGTCTTGAAGCATTGTGATGAAAAATGCAAGGATCATTGTGATAAAAAAGGAATGGAGACTTGTCATGACAGGGTTCAAGGAGCATACAGACAAGGGTCAGGGAGCATATTGATGACAAGTGTATTGATCATTGTGATGACAAAGGTCATGGAGCATTGTGATGAGAAGACCATGGATAATTGTGATGATGAGCTTCATGGGGCATTGTGATGACAAGTGTTATGGAATATTGTGATCACAAGGGTTTGGAGCATTGTTATGTCAGAGGTCATGGAGCCTTTTGATTTCATTGTGATGACAATAGCATGAAGCATTATGATGATGGGCATGGTGCATTGTGATGACAGGGTTCATGGATCATTGAGATGAAAACGGGCATGGAGCATTGTGATTACAGGGATCATGGATCATTGAGATGAAACTGGGCATGGAGCATTGTGATTACAGTGGTCTTGGATCAATGTGATGAGAAGGGTCATGGAGCCTTGTGATGACAAATCCATGGAACATCGTGATCGCAGGTGTCATGGGGCATTGTTATGACAGGGGTAATGGAGCATTTTGATGGAAAGGGCATGGAGCATTGTGATGAGAAGTCCATGGAGCATTCTGATGACATGTGTCATGGAGCTTAATGATGACAAGGGCATGGAGCAATGTGATGCCAAGGGTCATGGATATTTGTGATGACAAAGGTCATGGAGCATTTTGATGGCAAGGGCATTGTGCATTGTGATGAGAAGTGCAGGGAGCATTTTGATGACAGGTTCATGGAGCAATTTGATGAAAAGTGTCAAGGAACATTTTGATGACAGGGGTTATGGAACATTGTGATGTCAGGGGTCATCGAACATTGTGATGATAAGTGCATGTAGCATTGTGATGACAGGAATCATGGATCATTGTGATGACAGAGGTGAGGGAGTATTGTGACGAATAGTGATGTAACATTGTGATATCAGTGGTGAGAGAGCATTTTGAGGAGAAGTGCATGGAGCATTGTGATGACAAGACTGTGGAGCACTGTGATGACAAGCGCATGGTGCATTGTGATGATATGTGTCATGGAGCATTGTGCTGACAAGCGCATGGAGCATTGTGATGACCAGGGTCATGGAGCATTGTGCTGAGAAAGGCATAAAGCATTGTGATTACAAGGGTCAAAGAGCAGTGTGATGAAAAGTTCATGGAGCATTGTGGTTAAAAAGGTCACAAAGACTGTTGATGACGAGGGCATGGACCATTGTGATGACAAAAGTCATGAAGCATTGTGATGACTGGAGTCACGGAGCATTGTGATGACAGGGGTCATGGAACATTGTGATAACAAGGACATGGAGCATTGTGATGACAAGGGCATGGAACATTGGTATAGTAAGCTTCATGGATTATTGCGATGACAGTTGGAATGGCGCATTGTGATGACAAGGGCATGGAGCATTGTGATGACCAGGTCATGCAGTACTGTGAAGACAGGTGTCAGGGAGCAATTTGATGACATATGTAATGGCCCATTGTGATGACAATGGCATGGAGCATTGTGATGCCAAGTGACATGGAGGATTCAGATGACAAAGGTAATGGAGCACTGTGATGACAATGGCTTGGAACATTGTGATGACAAGGGTCAGGGAGCATTGTGCTGACAAGTGCATGGAGAATTGTGATGACAAGGGTCATGGAGCATTTTGATGACAGGGCTTATGGAACATTGTGATGTCAGAGGTCATGGAACATTGTGATGATAAGGGGATGTAGCATTGTGATGACAGGGTCATGGAACATTGTGATTCCAGGGGTGAGGGAGTATTGTGATGACTAGTGATGGAACATTGTGATATCTCTGGTGAGAGAACATTTTGATGAGAAGTGCATGGACCACTGTGATTACAAAGTTTATGGAGCATTGCAATGATAAGGTTGTGGACCGTTGTGATGAAATGCGCGTGGCACATTGTGATGACAATGGTCATGGAGCATTGTTCTGACAAAGACATGGAGCATTGTGATGACAAGGGTGACAGAGAATTGTGATGAAAAGTTCATGGAGCATTGTGATTACAAAGGTCACAGAGCCTTGTGATGACGCTGGCAAGGACCATTGTGATGACAAACGTTATGAAGCATTGTGATGACTGGAATCACGGAGCATTGTGATGACAGGTGTCATGGAGCATTGTGATGACAAGGGCATGGAGCATTGTGAGGAGAAGGCCAAGGAGCATTCTGAAGACATACGTCATTGAGCTTTGTGATGACAAGGGCATGGAGCTTTGTGATTACAGGGGTCTTGAAGCATTGTGATGAAAAATGCAAGGATCATTGTGATAAAAAAGGAATGGAGACTTGTCATGACAGGGTTCAAGGAGCATACAGACAAGGGTCAGGGAGCATATTGATGACAAGTGTATTGATCATTGTGATGACAAAGGTCATGGAGCATTGTGATGAGAAGACCATGGATAATTGTGATGATGAGCTTCATGGGGCATTGTGATGACAAGTGTTATGGAATATTGTGATCACAAGGGTTTGGAGAATTGTTATGTCAGAGGTCATGGAGCCATTTGATTTCATTGTGATGACAATAGCATGAAGCATTATGATGATGGGCATGGTGCATTGTGATGACAGGGTTCATGGATCATTGAGATGAAAACGGGCATGGAGCATTGTGATTACACTGTTCTTGGAGCTTTGTGATGAGAAGGGTCATGGAGCCTTGTGATGACAAGGCCATGGAACATCGTGATTACAGGGTTCAGGGATCATTGTTATGACATGGGTAATGGAACATTGTGATGGCAAGGGCATGGAGCATTGTGATGAGAAGGCCATGGAGCATTCTGATGACATGTGTCATGGAGGTTTGTGATGACAAGGACATGGAGCAATGTGATGTGAACCTTCATGGTGCATTGTGATTACAATGACATGGAGCATTGTGATGCCAAGGGTCATGGATCTTTGTGATGACAAAGGTCATGGAGCATTTTGATGACAAGGGCATTGTGCATTGTGATGAGAAGGGTAGGGAGCATTGTGATGACAGGGTCATGGAGCAATTTGATGAAAACCGTCATTGAGCATTTTGATGACAGATGTTATGGAACATTGTGATGCCAGGGGTCATCGAACATTGTGATGATAAGTGCATGTAGCAATGTGATGACAGGAGTCATGGAACATTGTAATGACAGGGGTGAGGGAGTATTGTGACAAATAGTGATGTACCATTGTGATACCAGTGGTGAGAGAGCATTTTGATGAGAAGTGCATGGAGTATTGTGATGACAAGGGTCAAAGAGCATTTTGATGAAAAGTTCAAGTAGCATTGTTGTTAAAAAGGTCACAGAGACTCTTGATGATGAGGGCATGGACCATTGTTATGACAAAGGTCATGAAGCATTGTGATAACTGGAGTCACGGAGCATTGTGAGGACAGGGGTCATGGAGCATTGTGATAACAAGGGCATGGAGCATTGTGATGACCAGGTCATGCAGTATTGTGAACACAGGTGTCAGGGAGCAATTTGATGACATATGTAATGGCCCATTGTGATGACAATGGCATGGAGCATTGTGATGCCAAGTGACATGGAGGATTCAGATGACAAAGGTAATGGAGCACTGTGAAGACAATGGCTTGGAACATTGTGATGGCAAGGGTCATGGTGCATTGTAATGACAGGTTTAATGGAGCATTTTGACGAGAAGGGCATGGAACATTGGTCTGAAGTGTTTCATTGATTATTGTGATGAGAGTGGGCATGGAGCGTTGTGATGATTAGGGCACGGAATCTGGTTGATACCGGGTTCATGGAGGATTGTAATGACATGGGCATGGAGCATTGTGATGACAAGGGCTTCGAGCATTGTGATGACAAGTGTCATGGAGCTCTGCGATGACAAGAGCATGGAGCAGTGTGATGAGAGGGTTCATGGAGCATTGTGATGAAAATGGCATGGATCATTGTGATGAAAATGGCATGGAGCCTTTTCATGACGGGGTTCAAGGAGCATATTGACGACAAGTGTCAGGGAGCATTGTGATGACAAGTCATGGAGCATTTTGATGACAAGGGCATGGTGCACTGTGATGAGAAGTGCAGGGAGCATTTGGTTGACCAGGTTATGCAGCAATTTAATAAAAATTGTAATGGAATATTTTGATGGCACGGGTTATAGAACATTGTGATGTCAGGGGTCTTGGAAGTTTGGGATGAAAAGGGTCATGGAGCATTTTGATGACAGGGGTTATGGAACATTGTGATGTCAGGGGTCATGGAACATTGTGATGATAAGGGGATGTAGCATTGTGATGACAGGGTCCTGGAACATTGTGATTACAGGGGTGAGGGAGTATTGTGATGACTAGTGATGGAACATTGTGATATCTCTGGTGATAGAGCATTTTGATGAGAAGTGCATGGACCATTGTGATTACAAGGTTTATGGAGCATAGCAATGACAAGGATGTGGACCGTTGTGAAGAAATGCGCGTGGCACATTGTGATGACAATGGTCACTGAACATTGTTCTGACAAAGACATGGAGCTTTGTGATGACAAGGGCATGGAGCATTGTGATTACATGTGTCTGGGAGCATTGTGATGAAAAGGACATGGGTCATTGTGATGACAATGGCATGGAGCCTTGTCATGACAGGTTTCAAGGAGCATATTGATGACAAGTGTCAGGGAGCATTGTGATGACAAGTCTATTTGAGAAGTGTGATGAAAAATATCATGGAGCATTGTGATGAGAAGACCATGGATAATTGTGATGACGAGTGTCATGGGGCATTGTGATGATAATGGTCATGGACCATTTTGATGCGAAGGTCATGGAGCATTGGGTTGAAAATATTCATGGAGTATTGTGATGACAGGGGTCATGGAGCATTTTGATGACTAGGGAATGGAGCATGGTGATGGCACGGTCCTGGAGCATTGTGATGAGATGACGATGGAGACTTGTGATGACAAGTCTCATGGAGCATTCTGATGAAACGGGGCATGGAGCATTGTGATTACAGGGGTCTTGGAGCACTGTGATGACAAGGGCATGCCTCATTTTGATGAGCGGGCCATGGAACATTCTGATGACATGTGTCATGGAGCTTTTTGATGACAAGGGCATGGAGAATTGTGATTACAGGGGTCTTGGAGCATTGTGATGACAATTGTCATGGAGCCTTGTGATGACAAGACCGTGGAACATTGTGATGGCTGGGGTCATGGATCATTGTTATGACCGGGGTAATGGAGCACTGTGATGAGAAGGGCATGGAGCATTGAGATTACAATATTTATGGAGCATTGCGATGACAAATTTGTGGACCGTTGTGATGAAAAGCGCGAGGCACATTTTGATGACAAGGGTCATGGAGTAATTTTCTGACAAAGGCATTGAACATTGTGATGACAAGTTCATGGAGCATTGTGGTAACAAAGGTAACAGAGCCTTGTGATGATGCGGGCATGGACCATTGTGATGACAAATGTTATGAAGCATTGTGATGACGGGAGTCACAGAGCATTGTGATGACAGGGGTCATGAAGCTCTCTGATGACAAGGGCAAGGAGCATTGTGCTTAGAAAGGCATAGAGCATTGTGATGACAAGGGTCAAAGAGCATTGTGATAAAAAGTTAATGGAACATTGTGGCTAAAAAGGTCACAGAGACTGTTGATGATGAGGGCATGGACCATTGTGATGACAAAGTTCATGAAGCATTGTGATGACTGGAGTCATGGAGCATTGTGATAAAAATTTAATGGAACATTGTGGCTAAAAAGGTCACAGAGACTGTTGATGATGAGGGCATGGACCATTGTGATGACAAAGTTCATGAAGCATTGTGATGACTGGAGTCATGGAGCATTGTGATAAAAAGGGCATGGAGAATTGTGATGACAAGGGCATGGAGCATTTGTCTAATAAGTTTCATGGATTATTGCGATGACAGTTGGAATGGCGCATTGTGATGAGAAGGGCATGGAGCATTGTGATGACCAGGTCATGCAGTATTGTGAAGACAGGTGTCAGGGATAATTGTGATGACATATGTAATGGCCCATTGTGATGACAATGGCATGGAGCATTGTGATGCCAAGTGTCATGGAGGATTCTGATGACAAAGGTAATGGAGCATTGTGATGACAATGGCTTGGAGCATTGTAATGACAAGGGTCAGGGAGCATTCTGATGACAAGCTTGTGGAGTATTTTGATGACAATGGCATGGAGCATTGTGATGAAAACAGCATGGGGCATTGTGATGAAAATGGCATGGAGCCTTTTCGTGACAGGTTTCAAGGAGCATGCTGACGACAAGTTTCAGGAAGCATTGTAATGACAAGTGTATTTAGAATTGTGATGACAAAGGTCATGGAGCATTGTGATGAAAAGTCCATGGAGTATTGTGATGACAGGCATCATGGAGCGTTGTGATGACAAGTGTTATGGAACATTGTGATCACAAGGGTTTGGAGCATTGTGATGACAGAGGTCATGGATCATTTTGATTTCAAGGAGCATGGAGCATTGTGATGACAAGGGCATGAAGCAATGTGATCCCAAGGTTCATGGAGGATTGTGTTGACAATGGTAATTCAGTATTGTGATGACAAGCACATAGAGCATTGTAATGACAAGGTCATGTAGCATTTTGCTGACAAAGGCATGGAGCATTGTGATTACAGTGGTCTTGGAGCATTGTGATGAGAAGGGTCATGGAGCTTTGTGATGACAGGCCATGGAACATCGTGATGGCAGGGGTCATGGAGCATTGCTATGTCTTGTGTAATGGAGCATTGTGATGGCAAGGGCATGGAGCATTGTGATGAGAAGGCCATGGAGCATTCTGATGACATGTGTCATGGAGCTTTGTGAAGACAAATGCATGTAGCAATGTGATGAGAGCGTTCATGGAGCATTGTGATGACAATGACATTGAGCATTGTGATGCCAAGGGTCATGGATCTTTATGATGACAAAGGTCATGGAGCATTTTGATGGCAAGGGCGTTGTGCATTGTGATGAGAAGGGCAGGGAGCATTGTGATGACAGGGTCATGGAGCAATTTGATGAAAAGTGTCAAGGAACATTTTGATGACAGGGGTTATGGAACATTGTGATGTCAGGGGTCATCGAACATTGTGATGATAAGTGCATGTAGCATTGTGATGACAGGAGTCATGGAACATTGTGATGACAGAGGTGAGGGAGTATTGTGACGAATAGTGATGTAACATTGTGATATCAGTGGTGAGAGAGCATTTTGATGAGAAGTGCATGGAGCATTGTGATGACAAGGTTTATGGAGCATTGTGATGACAAGATTGTGGAGCACTGTGATGACAATGGCTTGGAACATTGTGATGACAAGGGTCAGGGAGCATTGTGCTGACAAGTGCATGGAGAATTGTGATGACAAGGGTCATGGAGCATTTTGATGACAGGGCTTATGGAACATTGTGATGTCAGGGGTCATGGAACATTGTGATGATAAGGGGATGTAGCATTGTGATGACAGGGTCATGGAACATTGTGATTCCAGGGGTGAGGGAGTATTGTGATGACTAGTGATGGAAGATTGTGATATCTCTGGTGAGAGAGCATTTTGATGAGAAGGGCATGGACCATTGTGATTACAAAGTTTATGGAGCATTGCAATGATAAGGTTGTGGACCATTGTGATGAAATGTGCATGGCACATTGTGATGACAATGGTCATGGAGCATTGTTCTGACAAAGACATGGAGCATTGTGATGACAAGTGTCAAAGAGAATTGTGATGAAAAGTTCATGGAGCATTGTGGTTACAAAGGTCACAGAGCCTTGTGATGACGCTGGCATGGACCATTGTGATGACAAACGTTATGAAGCATTGTGATGACTGGAATCACGGAGCATTGTGATGACAGGGGTCATGGAGCATTGTGATGAAAAGGGCATGGAGCATTGTGAGGAGAAGGCCAAGGAGCATTCTGAAGACATACATCATTGAGGGTTGTGATGACAAGGGCATGGCGCTTTGTGATTACAGGGGTCTTGGAGCATTGTGATGAAAAGTGCATGGATCATTGTGATGAAAAAGGCATGGAGCATTCTAATGACAGGGTTCAAGGAGCATACAGACAACAAGTGGCAGGGAGCATTGTGATGACAAGTGTATTGATCATTGTGTGACAAAGGTCATGGAGCATTGTGATGAGAAGACCATGGATAATTGTGATGACGAGCTTCATGGGGCATTGTGATGACAAGTGTTATGGAATATTGTGATCACAAGGGTTTGGAGCATTGTTATGACAGAGGTCATGTAGCATTTTGATTTCATTGTGATGACAATAGCATGAAGCATTATGATGATGGGCATGGTGCATTGTGATGACAGGGTTCATGGATCATTGAGATGAAAACGGGCATGGAGCATTGTGATTACAGGGGTCTTGGAGCATTGTGATGAGAAGAGTCATGGAGCCTTGTGATGACAAGGCCATGGAACATCGTGATAACAGGGTTCATGGAGCATTGTTATGAGAGGGGTAATGGAGCATTGTGATGGCAAGGGCATGGAGCATTGTCATGAGAAGGCCATGGAGCATTCTGATGACATGTGTCATGGAGCTTTGTGATGACAAGGACATGGAGCAATGTGATGAGAACCTTCATGGAGCATTGTGATGACAATGACATGGAGCATTGTGATGCCAAAGGTCATGGATCTTTGTGATGACAAAGGTCATGGAGCATTTTGATGACAAGGGCGTTGTGCATTGTGATGAGAACGGTAGGTAGCATTGTGATGACAGGGTCATGGAGCAATTTGATGAAAAGGGTCATGGAACATTTTGATGACAGGGGTTATGGAAGATTGTGATGCCAGGGGTCATCGAACATTGTGATGATAAGTGCATGTAGCATTGTGATGACAGGAGTCATGGCACATTTTGATGACAGAGGTGAGGGAATATTGTGACGAATAGTCATGTAACATTGTCATATCAGAGGTCAGAGAGCATTTTGATGAGAAGTGCATGGATCATTGTGATGACAAGGGTCAAAGAGGATTTTGATGAAAATTTCATATAGCATTGTGGTTAAAAAGGTCACAGAGACTGTTGATGACGAGGGCATGGACCATTGTGGTGACAAAGGTCATGAAGCATTGTGATAACTGGAGTCACGGAGCATTGTGCGGACAGGGGTCATGGAGCATTGTGATAACAAGGGCATGGAGCATTGTGATGACAAGGGCATGGAGCATTGGCCTAATAAGTTGCATGGATTATTGCAATGACAGTTGGAATGGCACATTGTGATGACAAGGGCATGGAGCATTGTGATGACCAGGTCATGCAGTATTGTGAACACAGGTGTCAGGGAGCATTGTGATGACATATGTAATGGCCCATTGTGATGACAATGGCATGGAGCATTGTGATGCCAACTGTCATGGAGGATTCTGATGACAAAGGTAATGGAGCATTGTGATGGCAATGGCTTGGAGCCTTGTTATGACAAAGGTCAGGGAGCATTGTGCTGACAAGTGCATGGAGAATTGTGATGACATGTGTCATGGAGCATTCTGATAACAAGCTTGTGGGGTATTTTGATGACAATGGCATGGAGCATTGTGATGAAAACGGCATGGGGCATTCTGATGAAAAAGGCATGGAGCCTTTTTGTGACAGGGTTCAAGGAGCATTCTGATGACCAGTGTCAGGGAGCATTGCGATGACAAGTGTATTGAGAATTGTGATGACAAATGTCATGGAGCATTGTGATGAAAAGGTCATGGAGTATTGTGATGACAGGCATCATGGAGCGTTGTGATGACAAGTGTTATGGAACATTGTGATCACAAGTGTTTGGAGCATTGTGATGACAGAGGTCATGGATCATATTGATTTCAAGGAACATGGAGCACTGTGATGACAAGAGCATGAAGCAATGTGATCCCAAGTTTCATGGAGGATTGTGATGACAATGGAAATGGAGTATTGTGATGACAAGCGCATAGAGCATTGAAATGACAAGGTCATGTAGCATTTTGCTGACAAAATCATGGAGCATTGTGATGACAGGTGTCATGGAGCACTGTGATGACAAGCGTCACGGAGCATTGTGAATACAGGGGTCATGGAGCATTGGGATGACAAGGGCATGGATGATTGTGATGACAATGTTCATGGAGCATTGGGCTGAAAATATTCATGGAGTATTGTGATGACAGGGGTCATGGAGCATTGTGATGACAGAGGTCATGGAGAATTTTGATTTCATTGTGCTGACAATAGCCGGAAGTATTATGATGATGGGCATGATGCATTGTGATGACAGTGGTCATGGAGCATTGTGATGACAAGGGCATGGAGAATTGTGGTGACAGGGCCATGGAGCATTGGTCTGACAAGTTTCATAGATTATTGTGATGACAGTGGACATGGTGCATTGTGATGACAAGGGCATGGATCATGGTGATGAGAAGGTCATGGAGTATTGTGAAGACAGGTGTCAGGGAGCATTGTGATGACATATGTCATGGTTCATTGCAATGACAATGTCATGGAGCATTGTGATGCCAAATGTAATGGAGGATTGTGATGACAAATACAATGGAGCATTGTGTTGACTAGGGCTTGGAGCACTATGATGACAAGGTCCATTAGAGAATTGTCATGACAAGTTCGTGAAGCATTGTGATGACAAGGTCCTGGAGCATTGTGATGAGAAATCCATGGAGCCTTGTGATGACAAGTCTCATATAGCATACTGATGAAAAGGAGCATGGACCATTGTGATTACTGGGGTCTTGGAACATTGTGATGAAAATGGCATGGAGCATTGTGAAAAGAAGGCCAAGGAGCATTCTGAGGACAGGCGTCATTGAGCTTTGTGATGACAAGTGCATGGAGCATTGTGATTACAGGGGTCTTGGAGCACTGTGATGAAAAGGGCATGGAGCCTTGTCATGACAGGGTTCAAGGAGCATACAGACCACAAGTGTCAGGGAGCATATTGATGACAAGTGTATAGAGCATTGTGATGACAAAGGTCATGGAGCATTGTGATGAGAAGACCATGGATAATTGTGATGACGAGTGTCATGGGGCATTGTGATGACAAGTGTTATGGAATATTGTGATCACAAGGGTTTTGAGCATTGTTATGACAGAGGTCATGGAGCATTTTGAATTCATTGTGATGACAATAGCATGAAGCATTATGATGATGAGCATGGTGCATTGTGATCACAGGGTTCATGGATCATTGAGATGAAAAGGGGCATGGAGCATTGTGATTACAGGGATCATGGATCATTGAGATGAAACTGGGCATGGAGCATTGTGATTACAGTGGTCTTGGATCAATGTGATGAGAAGGGTCATGGAGCCTTGTGATGACAAATCCATGGAACATCGTGATCGCAGGTGTCATGGAGCATTGTTATGACAGGGGTAATGGAGCATTTTGATGGAAAGGGCATGGAGCATTGTGATGAGAAGTCCATGGAGCATTCTGATGACATGTGTCATGGAGCTTAATGATGACAAGGGCATGGAGCAATGTGATGCCAAGGGTCATGGATATTTGTGATGACAAAGGTCATGGAGCATTTTGATGGCAAGGGCATTGTGCATTGTGATGAGAAGTGCAGGGAGCATTTTGATGACAGGTTCATGGAGCAATTTGATGAAAAGTGTCAAGGAACATTTTGATGACAGGGGTTATGGAACATTGTGATGTCAGGGGTCATCGAACATTGTGATGATAAGTGCATGTAGCATTGTGATGACAGGAATCATGGATCATTGTGATGACAGAGGTGAGGGAGTATTGTGACGAATAGTGATGTAACATTGTGATATCAGTGGTGAGAGAGCATTTTGAGGAGAAGTGCATGGAGCATTGTGATGACAAGACTGTGGAGCACTGTGATGACAAGCGCATGGTGCATTGTGATGATATGTGTCATGGAGCATTGTGCTGACAAGCGCATGGAGCATTGTGATGACCAGGGTCATGGAGCATTGTGCTGAGAAAGGCATAAAGCATTGTGATTACAAGGGTCAAAGAGCAGTGTGATGAAAAGTTCATGGAGCATTGTGGTTAAAAAGGTCACAAAGACTGTTGATGACGAGGGCATGGACCATTGTGATGACAAAAGTCATGAAGCATTGTGATGACTGGAGTCACGGAGCATTGTGATGACAGGGGTCATGGAACATTGTGATAACAAGGACATGGAGCATTGTGATGACAAGGGCATGGAACATTGGTATAGTAAGCTTCATGGATTATTGCGATGACAGTTGGAATGGCGCATTGTGATGACAAGGGCATGGAGCATTGTGATGACCAGGTCATGCAGTACTGTGAAGACAGGTGTCAGGGAGCAATTTGATGACATATGTAATGGCCCATTGTGATGACAATGGCATGGAGCATTGTGATGCCAAGTGACATGGAGGATTCAGATGACAAAGGTAATGGAGCACTGTGATGACAATGGCTTGGAACATTGTGATGACAAGGGTCAGGGAGCATTGTGCTGACAAGTGCATGGAGAATTGTGATGACAAGGGTCATGGAGCATTTTGATGACAGGGCTTATGGAACATTGTGATGTCAGAGGTCATGGAACATTGTGATGATAAGGGGATGTAGCATTGTGATGACAGGGTCATGGAACATTGTGATTCCAGGGGTGAGGGAGTATTGTGATGACTAGTGATGGAACATTGTGATATCTCTGGTGAGAGAACATTTTGATGAGAAGTGCATGGACCACTGTGATTACAAAGTTTATGGAGCATTGCAATGATAAGGTTGTGGACCGTTGTGATGAAATGCGCGTGGCACATTGTGATGACAATGGTCATGGAGCATTGTTCTGACAAAGACATGGAGCATTGTGATGACAAGGGTGACAGAGAATTGTGATGAAAAGTTCATGGAGCATTGTGATTACAAAGGTCACAGAGCCTTGTGATGACGCTGGCAAGGACCATTGTGATGACAAACGTTATGAAGCATTGTGATGACTGGAATCACGGAGCATTGTGATGACAGGTGTCATGGAGCATTGTGATGACAAGGGCATGGAGCATTGTGAGGAGAAGGCCAAGGAGCATTCTGAAGACATACGTCATTGAGCTTTGTGATGACAAGGGCATGGAGCTTTGTGATTACAGGGGTCTTGAAGCATTGTGATGAAAAATGCAAGGATCATTGTGATAAAAAAGGAATGGAGACTTGTCATGACAGGGTTCAAGGAGCATACAGACAAGGGTCAGGGAGCATATTGATGACAAGTGTATTGATCATTGTGATGACAAAGGTCATGGAGCATTGTGATGAGAAGACCATGGATAATTGTGATGATGAGCTTCATGGGGCATTGTGATGACAAGTGTTATGGAATATTGTGATCACAAGGGTTTGGAGCATTGTTATGTCAGAGGTCATGGAGCCTTTTGATTTCATTGTGATGACAATAGCATGAAGCATTATGATGATGGGCATGGTGCATTGTGATGACAGGGTTCATGGATCATTGAGATGAAAACGGGCATGGAGCATTGTGATTACAGGGATCATGGATCATTGAGATGAAACTGGGCATGGAGCATTGTGATTACAGTGGTCTTGGATCAATGTGATGAGAAGGGTCATGGAGCCTTGTGATGACAAATCCATGGAACATCGTGATCGCAGGTGTCATGGGGCATTGTTATGACAGGGGTAATGGAGCATTTTGATGGAAAGGGCATGGAGCATTGTGATGAGAAGTCCATGGAGCATTCTGATGACATGTGTCATGGAGCTTAATGATGACAAGGGCATGGAGCAATGTGATGCCAAGGGTCATGGATATTTGTGATGACAAAGGTCATGGAGCATTTTGATGGCAAGGGCATTGTGCATTGTGATGAGAAGTGCAGGGAGCATTTTGATGACAGGTTCATGGAGCAATTTGATGAAAAGTGTCAAGGAACATTTTGATGACAGGGGTTATGGAACATTGTGATGTCAGGGGTCATCGAACATTGTGATGATAAGTGCATGTAGCATTGTGATGACAGGAATCATGGATCATTGTGATGACAGAGGTGAGGGAGTATTGTGACGAATAGTGATGTAACATTGTGATATCAGTGGTGAGAGAGCATTTTGAGGAGAAGTGCATGGAGCATTGTGATGACAAGACTGTGGAGCACTGTGATGACAAGCGCATGGTGCATTGTGATGATATGTGTCATGGAGCATTGTGCTGACAAGCGCATGGAGCATTGTGATGACCAGGGTCATGGAGCATTGTGCTGAGAAAGGCATAAAGCATTGTGATTACAAGGGTCAAAGAGCAGTGTGATGAAAAGTTCATGGAGCATTGTGGTTAAAAAGGTCACAAAGACTGTTGATGATGAGGGCATGGACCATTGTGATGACAAAAGTCATGAAGCATTGTGATGACTGGAGTCACGGAGCATTGTGATGACAGGGGTCATGGAACATTGTGATAACAAGGACATGGAGCATTGTGATGACAAGGGCATGGAACATTGGTATAGTAAGCTTCATGGATTATTGCGATGACAGTTGGAATGGCGCATTGTGATGACAAGGGCATGGAGCATTGTGATGACCAGGTCATGCAGTACTGTGAAGACAGGTGTCAGGGAGCAATTTGATGACATATGTAATGGCCCATTGTGATGACAATGGCATGGAGCATTGTGATGCCAAGTGACATGGAGGATTCAGATGACAAAGGTAATGGAGCACTGTGATGACAATGGCTTGGAACATTGTGATGACAAGGGTCAGGGAGCATTGTGCTGACAAGTGCATGGAGAATTGTGATGACAAGGGTCATGGAGCATTTTGATGACAGGGCTTATGGAACATTGTGATGTCAGAGGTCATGGAACATTGTGATGATAAGGGGATGTAGCATTGTGATGACAGGGTCATGGAACTTTGTGATTCCAGGGGTGAGGGAGTATTGTGATGACTAGTGATGGAACATTGTGATATCTCTGGTGAGAGAACATTTTGATGAGAAGTGCATGGACCACTGTGATTACAAAGTTTATGGAGCATTGCAATGATAAGGTTGTGGACCGTTGTGATGAAATGCGCGTGGCACATTGTGATGACAATGGTCATGGAGCATTGTTCTGACAAAGACATGGAGCATTGTGATGACAAGGGTGACAGAGAATTGTGATGAAAAGTTCATGGAGCATTGTGATTACAAAGGTCACAGAGCCTTGTGATGACGCTGGCAAGGACCATTGTGATGACAAACGTTATGAAGCATTGTGATGACTGGAATCACGGAGCATTGTGATGACAGGTGTCATGGAGCATTGTGATGACAAGGGCATGGAGCATTGTGAGGAGAAGGCCAAGGAGCATTCTGAAGACATACGTCATTGAGCTTTGTGATGACAAGGGCATGGAGCTTTGTGATTACAGGGGTCTTGAAGCATTGTGATGAAAAATGCAAGGATCATTGTGATAAAAAAGGAATGGAGACTTGTCATGACAGGGTTCAAGGAGCATACAGACAAGGGTCAGGGAGCATATTGATGACAAGTGTATTGATCATTGTGACGACAAAGGTCATGGAGCATTGTGATGAGAAGACCATGGATAATTGTGATGATGAGCTTCATGGGGCATTGTGATGACAAGTGTTATGGAATATTGTGATCACAAGGGTTTGGAGCATTGTTATGTCAGATGTCATGGAGCCTTTTGATTTCATTGTGATGACAATAGCATGAAGCATTATGATGATGGGCATGGTGCATTGTGATGACAGGGTTCATGGATCATTGAGATGAAAACGGGCATGGAGCATTGTGATTACAGGGATCATGGATCATTGAGATGAAACTGGGCATGGAGCATTGTGATTACAGTGGTCTTGGATCAATGTGATGAGAAGGGTCATGGAGCCTTGTGATGACAAATCCATGGAACATCGTGATCGCAGGTGTCATGGAGCATTGTTATGACAGGGGTAATGGAGCATTTTGATGGAAAGGGCATGGAGCATTGTGATGAGAAGTCCATGGAGCATTCTGATGACATGTGTCATGGAGCTTAATGATGACAAGGGCATGGAGCAATGTGATGCCAAGGGTCATGGATATTTGTGATGACAAAGGTCATGGAGCATTTTGATGGCAAGGGCATTGTGCATTGTGATGAGAAGTGCAGGGAGCATTTTGATGACAGGTTCATGGAGCAATTTGATGAAAAGTGTCAAGGAACATTTTGATGACAGGGGTTATGGAACATTGTGATGTCAGGGGTCATCGAACATTGTGATGATAAGTGCATGTAGCATTGTGATGACAGGAATCATGGATCATTGTGATGACAGAGGTGAGGGAGTATTGTGACGAATAGTGATGTAACATTGTGATATCAGTGGTGAGAGAGCATTTTGAGGAGAAGTGCATGGAGCATTGTGATGACAAGACTGTGGAGCACTGTGATGACAAGCGCATGGTGCATTGTGATGATATGTGTCATGGAGCATTGTGCTGACAAGCGCATGGAGCATTGTGATGACCAGGGTCATGGAGCATTGTGCTGAGAAAGG
Organism: Mesoplodon mirus; assembly: GCF_964341445.2. Lineage (NCBI taxonomy): Eukaryota > Metazoa > Chordata > Mammalia > Artiodactyla > Ziphiidae > Mesoplodon > Mesoplodon mirus. Next base: position 2,799,941 of record NW_028295774.1, on the reverse strand, counting down.
CATAAAGCATTGTGATTACAAGGGTCAAAGAGCAGTGTGATGAAAAGTTCATGGAGCATTGTGGTTAAAAAGGTCACAAAGACTGTTGATGACGAGGGCATGGACCATTGTGATGACAAAAGTCATGAAGCATTGTGATGACTGGAGTCACGGAGCATTGTGATGACAGGGGTCATGGAACATTGTGATAACAAGGACATGGAGCATTGTGATGACAAGGGCATGGAACATTGGTATAGTAAGCTTCATGGATTATTGCGATGACAGTTGGAATGGCGCATTGTGATGACAAGGGCATGGAGCATTGTGATGACCAGGTCATGCAGTACTGTGAAGACAGGTGTCAGGGAGCAATTTGATGACATATGTAATGGCCCATTGTGATGACAATGGCATGGAGCATTGTGATGCCAAGTGACATGGAGGATTCAGATGACAAAGGTAATGGAGCACTGTGATGACAATGGCTTGGAACATTGTGATGACAAGGGTCAGGGAGCATTGTGCTGACAAGTGCATGGAGAATTGTGATGACAAGGGTCATGGAGCATTTTGATGACAGGGCTTATGGAACATTGTGATGTCAGAGGTCATGGAACATTGTGATGATAAGGGGATGTAGCATTGTGATGACAGGGTCATGGAACATTGTGATTCCAGGGGTGAGGGAGTATTGTGATGACTAGTGATGGAACATTGTGATATCTCTGGTGAGAGAACATTTTGATGAGAAGTGCATGGACCACTGTGATTACAAAGTTTATGGAGCATTGCAATGATAAGGTTGTGGACCGTTGTGATGAAATGCGCGTGGCACATTGTGATGACAATGGTCATGGAGCATTGTTCTGACAAAGACATGGAGCATTGTGATGACAAGGGTGACAGAGAATTGTGATGAAAAGTTCATGGAGCATTGTGATTACAAAGGTCACAGAGCCTTGTGATGACGCTGGCAAGGACCATTGTGATGACAAACGTTATGAAGCATTGTGATGACTGGAATCACGGAGCATTGTGATGACAGGTGTCATGGAGCATTGTGATGACAAGGGCATGGAGCATTGTGAGGAGAAGGCCAAGGAGCATTCTGAAGACATACGTCATTGAGCTTTGTGATGACAAGGGCATGGAGCTTTGTGATTACAGGGGTCTTGAAGCATTGTGATGAAAAATGCAAGGATCATTGTGATAAAAAAGGAATGGAGACTTGTCATGACAGGGTTCAAGGAGCATACAGACAAGGGTCAGGGAGCATATTGATGACAAGTGTATTGATCATTGTGATGACAAAGGTCATGGATCATTGTGATGAGAAGACCATGGATAATTGTGATGATGAGCTTCATGGGGCATTGTGATGACAAGTGTTATGGAATATTGTGATCAGAAGGGTTTGAAGCATTTTTATGTCAGATGTCATGGAGCCTTTTGATTTCATTGTGATGACAATAGCATGAAGCATTATGATGATGGGCATGGTGCATTGTGATGACAGCGTTCATGGATCATTGAGATGAAAACGGGCATGGAGCATTGTGATTACACTGTTCTTGGAGCTTTGTGATGAGAAGGGTCATGGAGCCTTGTGATGACAAGGCCATGGAACATCGTGATTACAGGGTTCAGGGATCATTGTTATGACATGGGTAATGGAACATTGTGATGGCAAGGGCATGGAGCATTGTGATGAGAAGGCCATGGAGCATTCTGATGACATGTGTCATGGAGGTTTGTGATGACAAGGACATGGAGCAATGTGATGTGAACCTTCATGGTGCATTGTGATTACAATGACATGGAGCATTGTGATGCCAAGGGTCATGGATCTTTGTGATGACAAAGGTCATGGAGCATTTTGATGACAAGGGCATTGTGCATTGTGATGAGAAGGGTAGGGAGCATTGTGATGACTGGGTCATGGAGCAATTTGATGAAAACCGTCATGGAGCATTTTGATGACAGATGTTATGGAACATTGTGATGCCAGGGGTCATCGAACATTGTGATGATAAGTGCATGTAGCAATGTGATGACAGGAGTCATGGAACATTGTAATGACAGGGGTGAGGGAGTATTGTGACAAATAGTGATGTACCATTGTGATACCAGTGGTGAGAGAGCATTTTGATGAGAAGTGCATGGAGTATTGTGATGACAAGGGTCAAAGAGCATTTTGATGAAAAGTTCAAGTAGCATTGTTGTTAAAAAGGTCACAGAGACTCTTGATGATGAGGGCATGGACCATTGTTATGACAAAGGTCATGAAGCATTGTGATAACTGGAGTCACGGAGCATTGTGAGGACAGGGGTCATGGAGCATTGTGATAACAAGGGCATGGAGCATTGTGATGACCAGGTCATGCAGTATTGTGAACACAGGTGTCAGGGAGCAATTTGATGACATATGTAATGGCCCATTGTGATGACAATGGCATGGAGCATTGTGATGCCAAGTGACATGGAGGATTCAGATGACAAAGGTAATGGAGCACTGTGAAGACAATGGCTTGGAACATTGTGATGGCAAGGGTCATGGTGCATTGTAATGACAGGTTTAATGGAGCATTTTGACGAGAAGGGCATGGAACATTGGTCTGAAGTGTTTCATTGATTATTGTGATGAGAGTGGGCATGGAGCGTTGTGATGATTAGGGCACGGAATCTGGTTGATACCGGGTTCATGGAGGATTGTAATGACATGGGCATGGAGCATTGTGATGACAAGGGCTTCGAGCATTGTGATGACAAGTGTCATGGAGCTCTGCGATGACAAGAGCATGGAGCAGTGTGATGAGAGGGTTCATGGAGCATTGTGATGAAAATGGCATGGATCATTGTGATGAAAATGGCATGGAGCCTTTTCATGACGGGGTTCAAGGAGCATATTGACGACAAGTGTCAGGGAGCATTGTGATGACAAGTCATGGAGCATTTTGATGACAAGGGCATGGTGCACTGTGATGAGAAGTGCAGGGAGCATTTGGTTGACCAGGTTATGCAGCAATTTAATAAAAATTGTAATGGAATATTTTGATGGCACGGGTTATAGAACATTGTGATGTCAGGGGTCTTGGAATTTTGGGATGAAAAGGGTCATGGAGCATTTTGATGACAGGGGTTATGGAACATTGTGATGTCAGGGGTCATGGAACATTGTGATGATAAGGGGATGTAGCATTGTGATGACAGGGTCCTGGAACATTGTGATTACAGGGGTGAGGGAGTATTGTGATGACTAGTGATGGAACATTGTGATATCTCTGGTGATAGAGCATTTTGATGAGAAGTGCATGGACCATTGTGATTACAAGGTTTATGGAGCATAGCAATGACAAGGATGTGGACCATTGTGAAGAAATGCGCGTGGCACATTGTGATGACAATGGTCACTGAACATTGTTCTGACAAAGACATGGAGCTTTGTGATGACAAGGGCATGGAGCATTGTGATTACATGTGTCTGGGAGCATTGTGATGAAAAGGACATGGGTCATTGTGATGACAATGGCATGGAGCCTTGTCATGACAGGTTTCAAGGAGCATATTGATGACAAGTGTCAGGGAGCATTGTGATGACAAGTCTATTTGAGAAGTGTGATGAAAAATATCATGGAGCATTGTGATGAGAAGACCATGGATAATTGTGATGACGAGTGTCATGGGGCATTGTGATGATAATGGTCATGGACCATTTTGATGCGAAGGTCATGGAGCATTGGGTTGAAAATATTCATGGAGTATTGTGATGACAGGGGTCATGGAGCATTTTGATGACTAGGGAATGGAGCATGGTGATGGCACGGTCCTGGAGCATTGTGATGAGATGACGATGGAGACTTGTGATGACAAGTCTCATGGAGCATTCTGATGAAACGGGGCATGGAGCATTGTGATTACAGGGGTCTTGGAGCACTGTGATGACAAGGGCATGCCTCATTTTGATGAGCGGGCCATGGAACATTCTGATGACATGTGTCATGGAGCTTTTTGATGACAAGGGCATGGAGAATTGTGATTACAGGGGTCTTGGAGCATTGTGATGACAATTGACATGGAGCCTTGTGATGACAAGACCGTGGAACATTGTGATGGCTGGGGTCATGGATCATTGTTATGACCGGGGTAATGGAGCACTGTGATGAGAAGGGCATGGAGCATTGAGATTACAATATTTATGGAGCATTGCGATGACAAATTTGTGGACCGTTGTGATGAAAAGCGCGTGGCACATTTTGATGACAAGGGTCATGGAGTAATTTTCTGACAAAGGCATTGAACATTGTGATGACAAGTTCATGGAGCATTGTGGTAACAAAGGTAACAGAGCCTTGTGATGATGCGGGCATGGACCATTGTGATGACAAATGTTATGAAGCATTGTGATGACGGGAGTCACAGAGCATTGTGATGACAGGGGTCATGAAGCTCTCTGATGACAAGGGCAAGGAGCATTGTGCTTAGAAAGGCATAGAGCATTGTGATGACAAGGGTCAAAGAGCATTGTGATAAAAAGTTAATGGAACATTGTGGCTAAAAAGGTCACAGAGACTGTTGATGATGAGGGCATGGACCATTGTGATGACAAAGTTCATGAAGCATTGTGATGACTGGAGTCATGGAGCATTGTGATAAAAAGGGCATGGAGAATTGTGATGACAAGGGCATGGAGCATTTGTCTAATAAGTTTCATGGATTATTGCGATGACAGTTGGAATGGCGCATTGTGATGAGAAGGGCATGGAGCATTTTGATGACCAGGTCATGCAGTATTGTGAAGACAGGTGTCAGGGATAATTGTGATGAGATATGTAATGGCCCATTGTGATGACAATGGCATGGAGCATTGTGATGCCAAGTGTCATGGAGGATTCTGATGACAAAGGTAATGGAGCATTGTGATGACAATGGCTTGGAGCATTGTAATGACAAGGGTCAGGGAGCATTCTGATGACAAGCTTGTGGAGTATTTTGATGACAATGGCATGGAGCATTGTGATGAAAACAGCATGGGGCATTGTGATGAAAATGGCATGGAGCCTTTTCGTGACAGGTTTCAAGGAGCATTCTGACGACAAGTTTCAGGAAGCATTGTAATGACAAGTGTATTTAGAATTGTGAAGACAAAGGTCATGGAGCATTGTGATGAAAAGTCCATGGAGTATTGTGATGACAGGCATCATGGAGCGTTGTGATGACAAGTGTTATGGAACATTGTGATCACAAGGGTTTGGAGCATTGTGATGACAGAGGTCATGGATCATTTTGATTTCAAGGAGCATGGAGCATTTTGATGACAAGGGCATGAAGCAATGAGATCCCAAGTTTCATGGAGGATTGTGATGAGAATGGAAATGGAGTATTGTGATGACAAGCGCATAGAGCATTGTAATGAGAAGGTCATGTAGCATTTTGCTGACAAAGGCATGGAGCATTGTGATTACAGGGGTCTTGGAGCATTGTGATGAGAAGGGTCATGGAGCTTTGTGATGACAAGGCCATGGAATATCGTGATGGCAGGGGTCATGGAGCATTGCTATGTCTTGTGTAATGGAGCATTGTGATGGCAAGGGCATGGAGCATTGTGATGAGAAGGCCATGGAGCATTCTGATGACATGTGTCATGGAGCTTTGTGAAGACAAATGCATGGAGCAATGTGATGAGAGCGTTCATGGAGCATTGTGATGACAATGACATTGAGCATTGTGATGCCAAGGGTCATGGATCTTTATGATGACAAAGGTCATGGAGCATTTTGATGGCAAGGGCGTTGTGCATTGTGATGAGAAGGGCAGGGAGCATTGTGATGACAGGGTCATGGAGCAATTTGATGAAAAGTGTCAAGGAACATTTTGATGACAGGGGTTATGGAACATTGTGATGTCAGGGGTCATCGAACATTGTGATGATAAGTGCATGTAGCATTGTGATGACAGGAGTCATGGAACATTGTGATGACAGAGGTGAGGGAGTATTGTGACGAATAGTGATGTAACATTGTGATATCAGTGGTGAGAGAGCATTTTGATGAGAAGTGCATGGAGCATTGTGATGACAAGGTTTATGGAGCATTGTGATGACAAGATTGTGGAGCACTGTGATGACAATGGCTTGGAACATTGTGATGACAAGGGTCAGGGAGCATTGTGCTTACAAGTGCATGGAGAATTGTGATGACAAGGGTCATGGAGCATTTTGATGACAGGGCTTATGGAACATTGTGATGTCAGGGGTCATGGAACATTGTGATGATAAGGGGATGTAGCATTGTGATGACAGGGTCATGGAACATTGTGATTCCAGGGGTGAGGGAGTATTGTGATGACTAGTGATGGAAGATTGTGATATCTCTGGTGAGAGAGCATTTTGATGAGAAGGGCATGGACCACTGTGATTACAAAGTTTATGGAGCATTGCAATGATAAGGTTGTGGACCGTTGTGATGAAATGTGCATGGCACATTGTGATGACAATGGTCATGGAGCATTGTTCTGACAAAGACATGGAGCATTGTGATGACAAGTGTCAAAGAGAATTGTGATGAAAAGTTCATGGAGCATTGTGGTTACAAAGGTCACAGAGCCTTGTGATGATGCTGGCATGGACCATTGTGATGACAAACGTTATGAAGCATTGTGATGACTGGAATCACGGAGCATTGTGATGACAGGGGTCATGGAGCATTGTGATGAAAAGGGCATGGAGCATTGTGAGGAGAAGGCCAAGGAGCATTCTGAAGACATACATCATTGAGGGTTGTTATGACAAGGGCATGGCGCTTTGTGATTACAGGGGTCTTGGAGCATTGTGATGAAAAGTGCATGGATCATTGTGATGAAAAAGGCATGGAGCATTCTAATGACAGGGTTCAAGGAGCATACAGACAACAAGTGGCAGGGAGCATTGTGATGACAAGTGTATTGATCATTGTGTGACAAAGGTCATGGAGCATTGTGATGAGAAGACCATGGATAATTGTGATGACGAGCTTCATGGGGCATTGTGATGACAAGTGTTATGGAATATTGTGATCACAAGGGTTTGGAGCATTGTTATGACAGAGGTCATGTAGCATTTTGATTTCATTGTGATGACAATAGCATGAAGCATTATGATGATGGGCATGGTGCATTGTGATGACAGGGTTCATGGATCATTGAGATGAAAACGGGCATGGAGCATTGTGATTACAGGGGTCTTGGAGCATTGTGATGAGAAGAGTCATGGAGCCTTGTGATGACAAGGCCATGGAACATCGTGATAACAGGGTTCATGGAGCATTGTTATGAGAGGGGTAATGGAGCATTGTGATGGCAAGGGCATGGAGCATTGTCATGAGAAGGCCATGGAGCATTCTGATGACATGTGTCATGGAGCTTTGTGATGACAAGGACATGGAGCAATGTGATGAGAACCTTCATGGAGCATTGTGATGACAATGACATGGAGCATTGTGATGCCAAAGGTCATGGATCTTTGTGATGACAAAGGTCATGGAGCATTTTGATGACAAGGGCGTTGTGCATTGTGATGAGAACGGTAGGTAGCATTGTGATGACAGGGTCATGGAGCAATTTGATGAAAAGGGTCATGGAACATTTTGATGACAGGGGTTATGGAAGATTGTGATGCCAGGGGTCATCGAACATTGTGATGATAAGTGCATGTAGCATTGTGATGACAGGAGTCATGGCACATTTTGATGACAGAGGTGAGGGAATATTGTGACGAATAGTCATGTAACATTGTCATATCAGAGGTCAGAGAGCATTTTGATGAGAAGTGCATGGATCATTGTGATGACAAGGGTCAAAGAGGATTTTGATGAAAATTTCATATAGCATTGTGGTTAAAAAGGTCACAGAGACTGTTGATGACGAGGGCATGGACCACTGTGATGACAAAGGTCATGAAGCATTGTGATAACTGGAGTCACGGAGCATTGTGCGGACAGGGGTCATGGAGCATTGTGATAACAAGGGCATGGAGCATTGTGATGACAAGGGCATGGAGCATTGGCCTAATAAGTTGCATGGATTATTGCAATGACAGTTGGAATGGCGCATTGTGATGACAAGGGCATGGAGCATTGTGATGACCAGGTCATGCAGTATTGTGAACACAGGTGTCAGGGAGCATTGTGATGACATATGTAATGGCCCATTGTGATGACAATGGCATGGAGCATTGTGATGCCAACTGTCATGGAGGATTCTGATGACAAAGGTAATGGAGCATTGTGATGGCAATGGCTTGGAGCCTTGTTATGACAAAGGTCAGGGAGCATTGTGCTGACAAGTGCATGGAGAATTGTGATGACATGTGTCATGGAGCATTCTGATAACAAGCTTGTGGAGTATTTTGATGACAATGGCATGGAGCATTGTGATGAAAACGGCATGGGGCATTCTGATGAAAAAGGCATGGAGCCTTTTTGTGACAGGGTTCAAGGAGCATTCTGATGACCAGTGTCAGGGAGCATTGCGATGACAAGTGTATTGAGAATTGTGATGACAAATGTCATGGAGCATTGTGATGAAAAGGTCATGGAGTATTGTGATGACAGGCATCATGGAGCGTTGTGATGACAAGTGTTATGGAACATTGTGATCACAAGTGTTTGGAGCATTGTGATGACAGAGGTCATGGATCATATTGATTTCAAGGAACATGGAGCATTGTGATGACAAGAGCATGAAGCAATGTGATCCCAAGTTTCATGGAGGATTGTGATGACAATGGAAATGGAGTATTGTGATGACAAGCGCATAGAGCATTGAAATGACAAGGTCATGTAGCATTTTGCTGACAAAATCATGGAGCATTGTGATGACAGGTGTCATGGAGCACTGTGATGACAAGCGTCACGGAGCATTGTGAATACAGGGGTCATGGAGCATTGGGATGACAAGGGCATGGATGATTGTGATGACAATGTTCATGGAGCATTGGGCTGAAAATATTCATGGAGTATTGTGATGACAGGGGTCATGGAGCATTGTGATGACAGAGGTCATGGAGAATTTTGATTTCATTGTGCTGACAATAGCCGGAAGTATTATGATGATGGGCATGATGCATTGTGATGACAGTGGTCATGGAGCATTGTGATGACAAGGGCATGGAGAATTGTGGTGACAGGGCCATGGAGCATTGGTCTGACAAGTTTCATAGATTATTGTGATGACAGTGGACATGGTGCATTGTGATGACAAGGGCATGGATCATGGTGATGAGAAGGTCATGGAGTATTGTGAAGACAGGTGTCAGGGAGCATTGTGATGACATATGTCATGGTTCATTGCAATGACAATGTCATGGAGCATTGTGATGCCAAATGTAATGGAGGATTGTGATGACAAATACAATGGAGCATTGTGTTGACTAGGGCTTGGAGCACTATGATGACAAGGTCCATTAGAGAATTGTCATGACAAGTTCGTGAAGCATTGTGATGACAAGGTCCTGGAGCATTGTGATGAGAAATCCATGGAGCCTTGTGATGACAAGTCTCATATAGCATACTGATGAAAAGGAGCATGGACCATTGTGATTACTGGGGTCTTGGAACATTGTGATGAAAATGGCATGGAGCATTGTGAAAAGAAGGCCAAGGAGCATTCTGAGGACAGGCGTCATTGAGCTTTGTGATGACAAGTGCATGGAGCATTGTGATTACAGGGGTCTTGGAGCACTGTGATGAAAAGGGCATGGAGCCTTGTCATGACAGGGTTCAAGGAGCATACAGACCACAAGTGTCAGGGAGCACATTGATGACAAGTGTATAGAGCATTGTGATGACAAAGGTCATGGAGCATTGTGATGAGAAGACCATGGATAATTGTGATGACGAGTGTCATGGGGCATTGTGATGACAAGTGTTATGGAATATTGTGATCACAAGGGTTTTGAGCATTGTTATGACAGAGGTCATGGAGCATTTTGAATTCATTGTGATGACAATAGCATGAAGCATTATGATGATGAGCATGGTGCATTGTGATCACAGGGTTCATGGATCATTGAGATGAAAAGGGGCATGGAGCATTGTGATTACAGGGATCATGGATCATTGAGATGAAACTGGGCATGGAGCATTGTGATTACAGTGGTCTTGGATCAATGTGATGAGAAGGGTCATGGAGCCTTGTGATGACAAATCCATGGAACATCGTGATCGCAGGTGTCATGGGGCATTGTTATGACAGGGGTAATGGAGCATTTTGATGGAAAGGGCATGGAGCATTGTGATGAGAATTCCATGGAGCATTCTGATGACATGTGTCATGGAGCTTAATGATGACAAGGGCATGGAGCAATGTGATGCCAAGGGTCATGGATATTTGTGATGACAAAGGTCATGGAGCATTTTGATGGCAAGGGCATTGTGCATTGTGATGAGAAGTGCAGGGAGCATTTTGATGACAGGTTCATGGAGCAATTTGATGAAAAGTGTCAAGGAACATTTTGATGACAGGGGTTATGGAACATTGTGATGTCAGGGGTCATCGAACATTGTGATGATAAGTGCATGTAGCATTGTGATGACAGGAATCATGGATCATTGTGATGACAGAGGTGAGGGAGTATTGTGACGAATAGTGATGTAACATTGTGATATCAGTGGTGAGAGAGCATTTTGAGGAGAAGTGCATGGAGCATTGTGATGACAAGACTGTGGAGCACTGTGATGACAAGCGCATGGTGCATTGTGATGATATGTGTCATGGAGCATTGTGCTGACAAGCGCATGGAGCATTGTGATGACCAGGGTCATGGAGCATTGTGCTGAGAAAGGCATAAAGCATTGTGATTACAAGGGTCAAAGAGCAGTGTGATGAAAAGTTCATGGAGCATTGTGGTTAAAAAGGTCACAAAGACTGTTGATGACGAGGGCATGGACCATTGTGATGACAAAAGTCATGAAGCATTGTGATGACTGGAGTCACGGAGCATTGTGATGACAGGGGTCATGGAACATTGTGATAACAAGGACATGGAGCATTGTGATGACAAGGGCATGGAACATTGGTATAGTAAGCTTCATGGATTATTGCGATGACAGTTGGAATGGCGCATTGTGATGACAAGGGCATGGAGCATTGTGATGACCAGGTCATGCAGTACTGTGAAGACAGGTGTCAGGGAGCAATTTGATGACATATGTAATGGCCCATTGTGATGACAATGGCATGGAGCATTGTGATGCCAAGTGACATGGAGGATTCAGATGACAAAGGTAATGGAGCACTGTGATGACAATGGCTTGGAACATTGTGATGACAAGGGTCAGGGAGCATTGTGCTGACAAGTGCATGGAGAATTGTGATGACAAGGGTCATGGAGCATTTTGATGACAGGGCTTATGGAACATTGTGATGTCAGAGGTCATGGAACATTGTGATGATAAGGGGATGTAGCATTGTGATGACAGGGTCATGGAACATTGTGATTCCAGGGGTGAGGGAGTATTGTGATGACTAGTGATGGAACATTGTGATATCTCTGGTGAGAGAACATTTTGATGAGAAGTGCATGGACCACTGTGATTACAAAGTTTATGGAGCATTGCAATGATAAGGTTGTGGACCGTTGTGATGAAATGCGCGTGGCACATTGTGATGACAATGGTCATGGAGCATTGTTCTGACAAAGACATGGAGCATTGTGATGACAAGGGTGACAGAGAATTGTGATGAAAAGTTCATGGAGCATTGTGATTACAAAGGTCACAGAGCCTTGTGATGACGCTGGCAAGGACCATTGTGATGACAAACGTTATGAAGCATTGTGATGACTGGAATCACGGAGCATTGTGATGACAGGTGTCATGGAGCATTGTGATGACAAGGGCATGGAGCATTGTGAGGAGAAGGCCAAGGAGCATTCTGAAGACATACGTCATTGAGCTTTGTGATGACAAGGGCATGGAGCTTTGTGATTACAGGGGTCTTGAAGCATTGTGATGAAAAATGCAAGGATCATTGTGATAAAAAAGGAATGGAGACTTGTCATGACAGGGTTCAAGGAGCATACAGACAAGGGTCAGGGAGCATATTGATGACAAGTGTATTGATCATTGTGATGACAAAGGTCATGGAGCATTGTGATGAGAAGACCATGGATAATTGTGATGATGAGCTTCATGGGGCATTGTGATGACAAGTGTTATGGAATATTGTGATCACAAGGGTTTGGAGAATTGTTATGTCAGATGTCATGGAGCCTTTTGATTTCATTGTGATGACAATAGCATGAAGCATTATGATGATGGGCATGGTGCATTGTGATGACAGCGTTCATGGATCATTGAGATGAAAACGGGCATGGAGCATTGTGATTACACTGTTCTTGGAGCTTTGTGATGAGAAGGGTCATGGAGCCTTGTGATGACAAGGCCATGGAACATCGTGATTACAGGGTTCATGGAGCATTGTTATGACATGGGTAATGGAACATTGTGATGGCAAGGGCATGGAGCATTGTGATGAGAAGGCCATGGAGCATTCTGATGACATGTGTCATGGAGGTTTGTGATGACAAGGACATGGAGCAATGTGATGTGAACCTTCATGGTGCATTGTGATGACAGTGACATGGAGCATTGTGATGCCAAGGGTCATGGATCTTTGTGATGACAAAGGTCATGGAGCATTTTGATGACAAGGGCATTGTGCATTGTGATGAGAAGGGTAGGGAGCATTGTGATGACAGGGTCATGGAGCAATTTGATGAAAACGGTCATGGAACATTTTGATGACAGATGTTATGGAACATTGTGATGCCAGGGGTCATCGAACATTGTGATGATAAGTGCATGTAGCAATGTGATGACAGGAGTCATGGAACATTGTGATGACAGGGGTGAGGGAGTATTGTGACAAATAGTGATGTACCATTGTGATACCAGTGGTGAGAGAGCATTTTGATGAGAAGTGCATGGAGTATTGTGATGACAAGGGTCAAAGAGCATTTTGATGAAAAGTTCAAGTAGCATTGTTGTTAAAAAGGTCACAGAGACTCTTGATGATGAGGGCATGGACCATTGTTATGACAAAGGTCATGAAGCATTGTGATAACTGGAGTCACGGAGCATTGTGAGGACAGGGGTCATGGAGCATTGTGATAACAAGGGCATGGAGCATTGTGATGACCAGGTCATGCAGTATTATGAACACAGGTGTCAGGGAGCAATTTGATGACATATGTAATGGCCCATTGTGATGACAATGGCATGGAGCATTGTGATGCCAAGTGACATGGAGGATTCAGATGACAAAGGTAATGGAGCACTGTGATGACAATGGCTTGGAACATTGTGATGGCAAGGGTCATGGTGCATTGTAATGACAGGTTTAATGGAGCATTTTGACGAGAAGGGCATGGAACATTGGTCTGAAGTGTTTCATGGATTATTGTGATGAGAGTGGGCATGGAGCCTTGTGATGATTAGGGCACGGAACCTGGGTGATACCGGGTTCATGGAGGATTGTAATGACATGGGCATGGAGCATTGTGATGACAAGGGCTTCGAGCATTGTGATGACAAGTGTCATGGAGCTCTGCAATGACAAGAGCATGGAGCAGTGTGATGAGAGGGTTCATGGAGCATTGTGATGAAAATGGCATGGATCATTGTGATGAAAATGGCATGGAGCCTTTTCATGACGGGGTTCAAGGAGCATATTGACGACAAGTGTCAGGGAGCATTGTGATGACAAGTCATGGAGCATTTTGATGACATGGGCATGGTGCACTGTGATGAGAAGTGCAGGGAGCATTTTGTTGACCAGGTTATGCAGCAATTTAATAAAAATTGTAATGGAATATTTTGATGGCACGGGTTATAGAACATTGTGATGTCAGGGGTCTTGGAAGTTTGGGATGAAAAGGGTCATGGAGCATTTTGATGACAGGGGTTATGGAACATTGTGATGTCAGGGGTCATGGAACATTGTGATGATAAGGGGATGTAGCATTGTGATGACAGGGTCCTGGAACATTGTGATTACAGGGGTGAGGGAGTATTGTGATGACTAGTGATGGAACATTGTGATATCTCTGGTGATAGAGCATTTTGATGAGAAGTGCATGGACCATTGTGATTACAAGGTTTATGGAGCATAGCAATGACAAGGATGTGGACCGTTGTGAAGAAATGCGCGTGGCACATTGTGATGACAATGGTCACTGAACATTGTTCTGACAAAGATATGGAGCTTTGTGATGACAAGGGCATGGAGCATTGTGATTACATGTGTCTGGGAGCATTGTGATGAAAAGGACATGGGTCATTGTGATGACAATGGCATGGAGCCTTGTCATGACAGGTTTCAAGGAGCATATTGATGACAAGTGTCAGGGAGCATTGTGATGACAAGTCTATTTGAGAAGTGTGATGAAAAATATCATGGAGCATTGTGATGAGAAGACCATGGATAATTGTGATGATGAGTGTCATGGGGCATTGTGATGATAATGGTCATGGACCATTTTGATGCGAAGGTCATGGAGCATTGGGTTGAAAATATTCATGGAGTATTGTGATGACAGGGGTCATGGAGCATTTTGATGACTAGGGAATGGAGCATGGTGATGGCACGGTCCTGGAGCATTGTGATGAGATGACGATGGAGACTTGTGATGACAAGTCTCATGGAGCATTCTGATGAAACGGGGCATGGAGCATTGTGATTACAGGGGTCTTGGAGCACTGTGATGACAAGGGCATGCCTCATTTTGATGAGCGGGCCATGGAACATTCTGATGACATGTGTCATGGAGCTTTTTGATGACAAGGGCATGGAGAATTGTGATTACAGGGGTCTTGGAGCATTGTGATGACAATTGTCATGGAGCCTTGTGATGACAAGACCGTGGAACATTGTGATGGCTGGGGTCATGGATCATTGTTATGACCGGGGTAATGGAGCACTGTGATGAGAAGGGCATGGAGCATTGAGATTACAATATTTATGGAGCATTGCGATGACAAATTTGTGGACCGTTGTGATGAAAAGCGCGAGGCACATTTTGATGACAAGGGTCATGGAGTAATTTTCTGACAAAGGCATTGAACATTGTGATGACAAGTTCATGGAGCATTGTGGTAACAAAGGTAACAGAGCCTTGTGATGATGCGGGCATGGACCATTGTGATGACAAATGTTATGAAGCATTGTGATGACGGGAGTCACAGAGCATTGTGATGACAGGGGTCATGAAGCTCTCTGATGACAAGGGCAAGGAGCATTGTGCTTAGAAAGGCATAGAGCATTGTGATGACAAGGGTCAAAGAGCATTGTGATAAAAAGTTAATGGAACATTGTGGCTAAAAAGGTCACAGAGACTGTTGATGATGAGGGCATGGACCATTGTGATGACAAAGTTCATGAAGCATTGTGATGACTGGAGTCATGGAGCATTGTGATAAAAAGGGCATGGAGAATTGTGATGACAAGGGCATGGAGCATTTGTCTAATAAGTTTCATGGATTATTGCGATGACAGTTGGAATGGCGCATTGTGATGAGAAGGGCATGGAGCATTGTGATGACCAGGTCATGCAGTATTGTGAAGACAGGTGTCAGGGATAATTGTGATGACATATGTAATGGCCCATTGTGATGACAATGGCATGGAGCATTGTGATGCCAAGTGTCATGGAGGATTCTGATGACAAAGGTAATGGAGCATTGTGATGACAATGGCTTGGAGCATTGTAATGACAAGGGTCAGGGAGCATTCTGATGACAAGCTTGTGGAGTATTTTGATGACAATGGCATGGAGCATTGTGATGAAAACAGCATGGGGCATTGTGATGAAAATGGCATGGAGCCTTTTCGTGACAGGTTTCAAGGAGCATTCTGACGACAAGTTTCAGGAAGCATTGTAATGACAAGTGTATTTAGAATTGTGATGACAAAGGTCATGGAGCATTGTGATGAAAAGTCCATGGAGTATTGTGATGACAGGCATCATGGAGCGTTGTGATGACAAGTGTTATGGAACATTGTGATCACAAGGGTTTGGAGCATTGTGATGACAGAGGTCATGGATCATTTTGATTTCAAGGAGCATGGAGCATTGTGATGACAAGGGCATGAAGCAATGTGATCCCAAGGTTCATGGAGGATTGTGTTGACAATGGTAATTCAGTATTGTGATGACAAGCACATAGAGCATTGTAATGACAAGGTCATGTAGCATTTTGCTGACAAAGGCATGGAGCATTGTGATTACAGGGGTCTTGGAGCATTGTGATGAGAAGGGTCATGGAGCTTTGTGATGACAGGCCATGGAACATCGTGATGGCAGGGGTCATGGAGCATTGCTATGTCTTGTGTAATGGAGCATTGTGATGGCAAGGGCATGGAGCATTGTGATGAGAAGGCCATGGAGCATTCTGATGACATGTGTCATGGAGCTTTGTGAAGACAAATGCATGTAGCAATGTGATGAGAGCGTTCATGGTGCATTGTGATGACAATGACATTGAGCATTGTGATGCCAAGGGTCATGGATCTTTATGATGACAAAGGTCATGGAGCATTCTGATGGCAAGGGCGTTGTGCATTGTGATGAGAAGGGCAGGGAGCATTGTGATGACAGGGTCATGGAGCAATTTGATGAAAAGTGTCAAGGAACATTTTGATGACAGGGGTTATGGAACATTGTGATGTCAGGGGTCATCGAACATTGTGATGATAAGTGCATGTAGCATTGTGATGACAGGAGTCATGGAACATTGTGATGACAGAGGTGAGGGAGTATTGTGACGAATAGTGATGTAACATTGTGATATCAGTGGTGAGAGAGCATTTTGATGAGAAGTGCATGGAGCATTGTGATGACAAGGTTTATGGAGCATTGTGATGACAAGATTGTGGAGCACTGTGATGACAATGGCTTGGAACATTGTGATGACAAGGGTCAGGGAGCATTGTGCTGACAAGTGCATGGAGTATTGTGATGACAAGGGGCATGGAGCATTTTGATGACAGGGCTTATGGAACATTGTGATGTCAGGGGTCATGGAACATTGTGATGATAAGGGGATGTAGCATTGTGATGACAGTGTCATGGAACATTGTGATTCCAGGGGTGAGGGATTATTGTGATGACTAGTGATGGAAGATTGTGATATCTCTGGTGATAGAGCATTTTGATGAGAAGGGCATGGACCATTGTGATTACAAAGTTTATGGAGCATTGCAATGATAAGGTTGTGGACCGTTGTGATGAAATGTGCATGGCACATTGTGATGACAATGGTCATGGAGCATTGTTCTGACAAAGACATGGAGCATTGTGATGACAAGTGTCAAAGAGAATTGTGATGAAAAGTTCATGGAGCATTGTGGTTACAAAGGTCACAGAGCCTTGTGATGACGCTGGCATGGACCATTGTGATGACAAACGTTATGAAGCATTGTGATGACTGGAATCACGGAGCATTGTGATGACAGGGGTCATGGAGCATTGTGATGAAAAGGGCATGGAGCATTGTGAGGAGAAGGCCAAGGAGCATTCTGAAGACATACATCATTGAGGGTTGTGATGACAAGGGCATGGCGCTTTGTGATTACAGGGGTCTTGGAGCATTGTGATGAAAAGTGCATGGATCATTGTGATGAAAAAGGCATGGAGCATTCTAATGACAGGGTTCAAGGAGCATACAGACAACAAGTGGCAGGGAGCATTGTGATGACAAGTGTATTGATCATTGTGATGACAAAGGTCATGGAGCATTGTGATGAGAAGACCATGGATAATTGTGATGACGAGCTTCATGGGGCATTGTGATGACAAGTGTTATGGAATATTGTGATCACAAGGGTTTGGAGCATTGTTATGACAGAGGTCATGTAGCATTTTGATTTCATTGTGATGACAATAGCATGAAGCATTATGATGATGGGCATGGTGCATTGTGATGACAGGGTTCATGGATCATTGAGATGAAAACGGGCATGGAGCATTGTGATTACAGGGGTCTTGGAGCATTGTGATGAGAAGAGTCATGGAGCCTTGTGATGACAAGGCCATGGAACATCGTGATAACAGGGTTCATGGAGCATTGTTATGAGAGGGGTAATGGAGCATTGTGATGGCAAGGGCATGGAGCATTGTCATGAGAAGGCCATGGAGCATTCTGATGACATGTGTCATGGAGGTTTGTGATGACAAGGACATGGAGCAATGTGATGAGAACCTTCATGGAGCATTGTGATGACAATGACATGGAGCATTGTGATGCCAAAGGTCATGGATCTTTGTGATGACAAAGGTCATGGAGCATTTTGATGACAAGGGCGTTGTGCATTGTGATGAGAACGGTAGGTAGCATTGTGATGACAGGGTCATGGAGCAATTTGATGAAAAGGGTCATGGAACATTTTGATGACAGGGGTTATGGAAGATTGTGATGCCAGGGGTCATCGAACATTGTGATGATAAGTGCATGTAGCATTGTGATGACAGGAGTCATGGCACATTTTGATGACAGAGGTGAGGGAATATTGTGACGAATAGTCATGTAACATTGTCATATCAGAGGTCAGAGAGCATTTTGATGAGAAGTGCATGGATCATTGTGATGACAAGGGTCAAAGAGGATTTTGATGAAAATTTCATATAGCATTGTGGTTAAAAAGGTCACAGAGACTGTTGATGATGAGGGCATGGACCACTGTGATGACAAAGGTCATGAAGCATTGTGATAACTGGAGTCACGGAGCATTGTGCGGACAGGGGTCATGGAGCATTGTGATAACAAGGGCATGGAGCATTGTGATGACAAGGGCATGGAGCATTGGCCTAATAAGTTGCATGGATTATTGCAATGACAGTTGGAATGGCGCATTGTGATGACAAGGGCATGGAGCATTGTGATGACCAGGTCATGCAGTATTGTGAACACAGGTGTCAGGGAGCATTGTGATGACATATGTAATGGCCCATTGTGATGACAATGGCATGGAGCATTGTGATGCCAACTGTCATGGAGGATTCTGATGACAAAGGTAATGGAGCATTGTGATGGCAATGGCTTGGAGCCTTGTTATGACAAAGGTCAGGGAGCATTGTGCTGACAAGTGCATGGAGAATTGTGATGACATGTGTCATGGAGCATTCTGATAACAAGCTTGTGGAGTATTTTGATGACAATGGCATGGAGCATTGTGATGAAAACGGCATGGGGCATTCTGATGAAAAAGGCATGGAGCCTTTTTGTGACAGGGTTCAAGGAGCATTCTGATGACCAGTGTCAGGGAGCATTGCGATGACAAGTGTATTGAGAATTGTGATGACAAATGTCATGGAGCATTGTGATGAAAAGGTCATGGAGTATTGTGATGACAGGCATCATGGAGCGTTGTGATGACAAGTGTTATGGAACATTGTGATCACAAGTGTTTGGAGCATTGTGATGACAGAGGTCATGGATCATATTGATTTCAAGGAACATGGAGCATTGTGATGACAAGAGCATGAAGCAATGTGATCCCAAGTTTCATGGAGGATTGTGATGACAATGGAAATGGAGTATTGTGATGACAAGCGCATAGAGCATTGAAATGACAAGGTCATGTAGCATTTTGCTGACAAAATCATGGAGCATTGTGATGACAGGTGTCATGGAGCACTGTGATGACAAGCGTCACGGAGCATTGTGAATACAGGGGTCATGGAGCATTGGGATGACAAGGGCATGGATGATTGTGATGACAATGTTCATGGAGCATTGGGCTGAAAATATTCATGGAGTATTGTGATGACAGGGGTCATGGAGCATTGTGATGACAGAGGTCATGGAGAATTTTGATTTCATTGTGCTGACAATAGCCGGAAGTATTATGATGATGGGCATGATGCATTGTGATGACAGTGGTCATGGAGCATTGTGATGACAAGGGCATGGAGAATTGTGGTGACAGGGCCATGGAGCATTGGTCTGACAAGTTTCATAGATTATTGTGATGACAGTGGACATGGTGCATTGTGATGACAAGGGCATGGATCATGGTGATGAGAAGGTCATGGAGTATTGTGAAGACAGGTGTCAGGGAGCATTGTGATGACATATGTCATGGTTCATTGCAATGACAATGTCATGGAGCATTGTGATGCCAAATGTAATGGAGGATTGTGATGACAAATACAATGGAGCATTGTGTTGACTAGGGCTTGGAGCACTATGATGACAAGGTCCATTAGAGAATTGTCATGACAAGTTCGTGAAGCATTGTGATGACAAGGTCCTGGAGCATTGTGATGAGAAATCCATGGAGCCTTGTGATGACAAGTCTCATATAGCATACTGATGAAAAGGAGCATGGACCATTGTGATTACTGGGGTCTTGGAACATTGTGATGAAAATGGCATGGAGCATTGTGAAAAGAAGGCCAAGGAGCATTCTGAGGACAGGCGTCATTGAGCTTTGTGATGACAAGTGCATGGAGCATTGTGATTACAGGGGTCTTGGAGCACTGTGATGAAAAGGGCATGGAGCCTTGTCATGACAGGGTTCAAGGAGCATACAGACCACAAGTGTCAGGGAGCACATTGATGACAAGTGTATAGAGCATTGTGATGACAAAGGTCATGGAGCATTGTGATGAGAAGACCATGGATAATTGTGATGACGAGTGTCATGGGGCATTGTGATGACAAGTGTTATGGAATATTGTGATCACAAGGGTTTTGAGCATTGTTATGACAGAGGTCATGGAGCATTTTGAATTCATTGTGATGACAATAGCATGAAGCATTATGATGATGAGCATGGTGCATTGTGATCACAGGGTTCATGGATCATTGAGATGAAAAGGGGCATGGAGCATTGTGATTACAGGGATCATGGATCATTGAGATGAAACTGGGCATGGAGCATTGTGATTACAGTGGTCTTGGATCAATGTGATGAGAAGGGTCATGGAGCCTTGTGATGACAAATCCATGGAACATCGTGATCGCAGGTGTCATGGGGCATTGTTATGAGAGGGGTAATGGAGCATTTTGATGGAAAGGGCATGGAGCATTGTGATGAGAATTCCATGGAGCATTCTGATGACATGTGTCATGGAGCTTAATGATGACAAGGGCATGGAGCAATGTGATGCCAAGGGTCATGGATATTTGTGATGACAAAGGTCATGGAGCATTTTGATGGCAAGGGCATTGTGCATTGTGATGAGAAGTGCAGGGAGCATTTTGATGACAGGTTCATGGAGCAATTTGATGAAAAGTGTCAAGGAACATTTTGATGACAGGGGTTATGGAACATTGTGATGTCAGGGGTCATCGAACATTGTGATGATAAGTGCATGTAGCATTGTGATGACAGGAATCATGGATCATTGTGATGACAGAGGTGAGGGAGTATTGTGACGAATAGTGATGTAACATTGTGATATCAGTGGTGAGAGAGCATTTTGAGGAGAAGTGCATGGAGCATTGTGATGACAAGACTGTGGAGCACTGTGATGACAAGCGCATGGTGCATTGTGATGATATGTGTCATGGAGCATTGTGCTGACAAGCGCATGGAGCATTGTGATGACCAGGGTCATGGAGCATTGTGCTGAGAAAGGCATAAAGCATTGTGATTACAAGGGTCAAAGAGCAGTGTGATGAAAAGTTCATGGAGCATTGTGGTTAAAAAGGTCACAAAGACTGTTGATGACGAGGGCATGGACCATTGTGATGACAAAAGTCATGAAGCATTGTGATGACTGGAGTCACGGAGCATTGTGATGACAGGGGTCATGGAACATTGTGATAACAAGGACATGGAGCATTGTGATGACAAGGGCATGGAACATTGGTATAGTAAGCTTCATGGATTATTGCGATGACAGTTGGAATGGCGCATTGTGATGACAAGGGCATGGAGCATTGTGATGACCAGGTCATGCAGTACTGTGAAGACAGGTGTCAGGGAGCAATTTGATGACATATGTAATGGCCCATTGTGATGACAATGGCATGGAGCATTGTGATGCCAAGTGACATGGAGGATTCAGATGACAAAGGTAATGGAGCACTGTGATGACAATGGCTTGGAACATTGTGATGACAAGGGTCAGGGAGCATTGTGCTGACAAGTGCATGGAGAATTGTGATGACAAGGGTCATGGAGCATTTTGATGACAGGGCTTATGGAACATTGTGATGTCAGAGGTCATGGAACATTGTGATGATAAGGGGATGTAGCATTGTGATGACAGGGTCATGGAACATTGTGATTCCAGGGGTGAGGGAGTATTGTGATGACTAGTGATGGAACATTGTGATATCTCTGGTGAGAGAACATTTTGATGAGAAGTGCATGGACCACTGTGATTACAAAGTTTATGGAGCATTGCAATGATAAGGTTGTGGACCGTTGTGATGAAATGCGCGTGGCACATTGTGATGACAATGGTCATGGAGCATTGTTCTGACAAAGACATGGAGCATTGTGATGACAAGGGTGACAGAGAATTGTGATGAAAAGTTCATGGAGCATTGTGATTACAAAGGTCACAGAGCCTTGTGATGACGCTGGCAAGGACCATTGTGATGACAAACGTTATGAAGCATTGTGATGACTGGAATCACGGAGCATTGTGATGACAGGTGTCATGGAGCATTGTGATGACAAGGGCATGGAGCATTGTGAGGAGAAGGCCAAGGAGCATTCTGAAGACATACGTCATTGAGCTTTGTGATGACAAGGGCATGGAGCTTTGTGATTACAGGGGTCTTGAAGCATTGTGATGAAAAATGCAAGGATCATTGTGATAAAAAAGGAATGGAGACTTGTCATGACAGGGTTCAAGGAGCATACAGACAAGGGTCAGGGAGCATATTGATGACAAGTGTATTGATCATTGTGATGACAAAGGTCATGGAGCATTGTGATGAGAAGACCATGGATAATTGTGATGATGAGCTTCATGGGGCATTGTGATGACAAGTGTTATGGAATATTGTGATCACAAGGGTTTGGAGAATTGTTATGTCAGATGTCATGGAGCCTTTTGATTTCATTGTGATGACAATAGCATGAAGCATTATGATGATGGGCATGGTGCATTGTGATGACAGCGTTCATGGATCATTGAGATGAAAACGGGCATGGAGCATTGTGATTACACTGTTCTTGGAGCTTTGTGATGAGAAGGGTCATGGAGCCTTGTGATGACAAGGCCATGGAACATCGTGATTACAGGGTTCATGGAGCATTGTTATGACATGGGTAATGGAACATTGTGATGGCAAGGGCATGGAGCATTGTGATGAGAAGGCCATGGAGCATTCTGATGACATGTGTCATGGAGGTTTGTGATGACAAGGACATGGAGCAATGTGATGTGAACCTTCATGGTGCATTGTGATGACAGTGACATGGAGCATTGTGATGCCAAGGGTCATGGATCTTTGTGATGACAAAGGTCATGGAGCATTTTGATGACAAGGGCATTGTGCATTGTGATGAGAAGGGTAGGGAGCATTGTGATGACAGGGTCATGGAGCAATTTGATGAAAACGGTCATGGAACATTTTGATGACAGATGTTATGGAACATTGTGATGCCAGGGGTCATCGAACATTGTGATGATAAGTGCATGTAGCAATGTGATGACAGGAGTCATGGAACATTGTGATGACAGGGGTGAGGGAGTATTGTGACAAATAGTGATGTACCATTGTGATACCAGTGGTGAGAGAGCATTTTGATGAGAAGTGCATGGAGTATTGTGATGACAAGGGTCAAAGAGCATTTTGATGAAAAGTTCAAGTAGCATTGTTGTTAAAAAGGTCACAGAGACTCTTGATGATGAGGGCATGGACCATTGTTATGACAAAGGTCATGAAGCATTGTGATAACTGGAGTCACGGAGCATTGTGAGGACAGGGGTCATGGAGCATTGTGATAACAAGGGCATGGAGCATTGTGATGACCAGGTCATGCAGTATTATGAACACAGGTGTCAGGGAGCAATTTGATGACATATGTAATGGCCCATTGTGATGACAATGGCATGGAGCATTGTGATGCCAAGTGACATGGAGGATTCAGATGACAAAGGTAATGGAGCACTGTGATGACAATGGCTTGGAACATTGTGATGGCAAGGGTCATGGTGCATTGTAATGACAGGTTTAATGGAGCATTTTGACGAGAAGGGCATGGAACATTGGTCTGAAGTGTTTCATGGATTATTGTGATGAGAGTGGGCATGGAGCCTTGTGATGATTAGGGCACGGAACCTGGGTGATACCGGGTTCATGGAGGATTGTAATGACATGGGCATGGAGCATTGTGATGACAAGGGCTTCGAGCATTGTGATGACAAGTGTCATGGAGCTCTGCAATGACAAGAGCATGGAGCAGTGTGATGAGAGGGTTCATGGAGCATTGTGATGAAAATGGCATGGATCATTGTGATGAAAATGGCATGGAGCCTTTTCATGACGGGGTTCAAGGAGCATATTGACGACAAGTGTCAGGGAGCATTGTGATGACAAGTCATGGAGCATTTTGATGACATGGGCATGGTGCACTGTGATGAGAAGTGCAGGGAGCATTTTGTTGACCAGGTTATGCAGCAATTTAATAAAAATTGTAATGGAATATTTTGATGGCACGGGTTATAGAACATTGTGATGTCAGGGGTCTTGGAAGTTTGGGATGAAAAGGGTCATGGAGCATTTTGATGACAGGGGTTATGGAACATTGTGATGTCAGGGGTCATGGAACATTGTGATGATAAGGGGATGTAGCATTGTGATGACAGGGTCCTGGAACATTGTGATTACAGGGGTGAGGGAGTATTGTGATGACTAGTGATGGAACATTGTGATATCTCTGGTGATAGAGCATTTTGATGAGAAGTGCATGGACCATTGTGATTACAAGGTTTATGGAGCATAGCAATGACAAGGATGTGGACCGTTGTGAAGAAATGCGCGTGGCACATTGTGATGACAATGGTCACTGAACATTGTTCTGACAAAGATATGGAGCTTTGTGATGACAAGGGCATGGAGCATTGTGATTACATGTGTCTGGGAGCATTGTGATGAAAAGGACATGGGTCATTGTGATGACAATGGCATGGAGCCTTGTCATGACAGGTTTCAAGGAGCATATTGATGACAAGTGTCAGGGAGCATTGTGATGACAAGTCTATTTGAGAAGTGTGATGAAAAATATCATGGAGCATTGTGATGAGAAGACCATGGATAATTGTGATGATGAGTGTCATGGGGCATTGTGATGATAATGGTCATGGACCATTTTGATGCGAAGGTCATGGAGCATTGGGTTGAAAATATTCATGGAGTATTGTGATGACAGGGGTCATGGAGCATTTTGATGACTAGGGAATGGAGCATGGTGATGGCACGGTCCTGGAGCATTGTGATGAGATGACGATGGAGACTTGTGATGACAAGTCTCATGGAGCATTCTGATGAAACGGGGCATGGAGCATTGTGATTACAGGGGTCTTGGAGCACTGTGATGACAAGGGCATGCCTCATTTTGATGAGCGGGCCATGGAACATTCTGATGACATGTGTCATGGAGCTTTTTGATGACAAGGGCATGGAGAATTGTGATTACAGGGGTCTTGGAGCATTGTGATGACAATTGTCATGGAGCCTTGTGATGACAAGACCGTGGAACATTGTGATGGCTGGGGTCATGGATCATTGTTATGACCGGGGTAATGGAGCACTGTGATGAGAAGGGCATGGAGCATTGAGATTACAATATTTATGGAGCATTGCGATGACAAATTTGTGGACCGTTGTGATGAAAAGCGCGAGGCACATTTTGATGACAAGGGTCATGGAGTAATTTTCTGACAAAGGCATTGAACATTGTGATGACAAGTTCATGGAGCATTGTGGTAACAAAGGTAACAGAGCCTTGTGATGATGCGGGCATGGACCATTGTGATGACAAATGTTATGAAGCATTGTGATGACGGGAGTCACAGAGCATTGTGATGACAGGGGTCATGAAGCTCTCTGATGACAAGGGCAAGGAGCATTGTGCTTAGAAAGGCATAGAGCATTGTGATGACAAGGGTCAAAGAGCATTGTGATAAAAAGTTAATGGAACATTGTGGCTAAAAAGGTCACAGAGACTGTTGATGATGAGGGCATGGACCATTGTGATGACAAAGTTCATGAAGCATTGTGATGACTGGAGTCATGGAGCATTGTGATAAAAAGGGCATGGAGAATTGTGATGACAAGGGCATGGAGCATTTGTCTAATAAG
Organism: Mesoplodon mirus; assembly: GCF_964341445.2. Classification (NCBI taxonomy): domain Eukaryota; kingdom Metazoa; phylum Chordata; class Mammalia; order Artiodactyla; family Ziphiidae; genus Mesoplodon; species Mesoplodon mirus. The sequence continues at coordinate 2,773,656 of NW_028295774.1, read as the reverse complement.
TTTCATGGATTATTGCGATGACAGTTGGAATGGCGCATTGTGATGAGAAGGGCATGGAGCATTGTGATGACCAGGTCATGCAGTATTGTGAAGACAGGTGTCAGGGATAATTGTGATGAGATATGTAATGGCCCATTGTGATGACAATGGCATGGAGCATTGTGATGCCAAGTGTCATGGAGGATTCTGATGACAAAGGTAATGGAGCATTGTGATGACAATGGCTTGGAGCATTGTAATGACAAGGGTCAGGGAGCATTCTGATGACAAGCTTGTGGAGTATTTTGATGACAATGGCATGGAGCATTGTGATGAAAACAGCATGGGGCATTGTGATGAAAATGGCATGGAGCCTTTTCGTGACAGGTTTCAAGGAGCATTCTGACGACAAGTTTCAGGAAGCATTGTAATGACAAGTGTATTTAGAATTGTGATGACAAAGGTCATGGAGCATTGTGATGAAAAGTCCATGGAGTATTGTGATGACAGGCATCATGGAGCGTTGTGATGACAAGTGTTATGGAACATTGTGATCACAAGGGTTTGGAGCATTGTGATGACAGAGGTCATGGATCATTTTGATTTCAAGGAGCATGGAGCATTGTGATGACAAGGGCATGAAGCAATGTGATCCCAAGGTTCATGGAGGATTGTGTTGACAATGGTAATTCAGTATTGTGATGACAAGCACATAGAGCATTGTAATGACAAGGTCATGTAGCATTTTGCTGACAAAGGCATGGAGCATTGTGATTACAGGGGTCTTGGAGCATTGTGATGAGAAGGGTCATGGAGCTTTGTGATGACAGGCCATGGAACATCGTGATGGCAGGGGTCATGGAGCATTGCTATGTCTTGTGTAATGGAGCATTGTGATGGCAAGGGCATGGAGCATTGTGATGAGAAGGCCATGGAGCATTCTGATGACATGTGTCATGGAGCTTTGTGAAGACAAATGCATGTAGCAATGTGATGAGAGCGTTCATGGTGCATTGTGATGACAATGACATTGAGCATTGTGATGCCAAGGGTCATGGATCTTTATGATGACAAAGGTCATGGAGCATTTTGATGGCAAGGGCGTTGTGCATTGTGATGAGAAGGGCAGGGAGCATTGTGATGACAGGGTCATGGAGCAATTTGATGAAAAGTGTCAAGGAACATTTTGATGACAGGGGTTATGGAACATTGTGATGTCAGGGGTCATCGAACATTGTGATGATAAGTGCATGTAGCATTGTGATGACAGGAGTCATGGAACATTGTGATGACAGAGGTGAGGGAGTATTGTGACGAATAGTGATGTAACATTGTGATATCAGTGGTGAGAGAGCATTTTGATGAGAAGTGCATGGAGCATTGTGATGACAAGGTTTATGGAGCATTGTGATGACAAGATTGTGGAGCACTGTGATGACAATGGCTTGGAACATTGTGATGACAAGGGTCAGGGAGCATTGTGCTGACAAGTGCATGGAGTATTGTGATGACAAGGGGCATGGAGCATTTTGATGACAGGGCTTATGGAACATTGTGATGTCAGGGGTCATGGAACATTGTGATGATAAGGGGATGTAGCATTGTGATGACAGTGTCATGGAACATTGTGATTCCAGGGGTGAGGGATTATTGTGATGACTAGTGATGGAAGATTGTGATATCTCTGGTGATAGAGCATTTTGATGAGAAGGGCATGGACCATTGTGATTACAAAGTTTATGGAGCATTGCAATGATAAGGTTGTGGACCGTTGTGATGAAATGTGCATGGCACATTGTGATGACAATGGTCATGGAGCATTGTTCTGACAAAGACATGGAGCATTGTGATGACAAGTGTCAAAGAGAATTGTGATGAAAAGTTCATGGAGCATTGTGGTTACAAAGGTCACAGAGCCTTGTGATGACGCTGGCATGGACCATTGTGATGACAAACGTTATGAAGCATTGTGATGACTGGAATCACGGAGCATTGTGATGACAGGGGTCATGGAGCATTGTGATGAAAAGGGCATGGAGCATTGTGAGGAGAAGGCCAAGGAGCATTCTGAAGACATACATCATTGAGGGTTGTGATGACAAGGGCATGGCGCTTTGTGATTACAGGGGTCTTGGAGCATTGTGATGAAAAGTGCATGGATCATTGTGATGAAAAAGGCATGGAGCATTCTAATGACAGGGTTCAAGGAGCATACAGACAACAAGTGGCAGGGAGCATTGTGATGACAAGTGTATTGATCATTGTGATGACAAAGGTCATGGAGCATTGTGATGAGAAGACCATGGATAATTGTGATGACGAGCTTCATGGGGCATTGTGATGACAAGTGTTATGGAATATTGTGATCACAAGGGTTTGGAGCATTGTTATGACAGAGGTCATGTAGCATTTTGATTTCATTGTGATGACAATAGCATGAAGCATTATGATGATGGGCATGGTGCATTGTGATGACAGGGTTCATGGATCATTGAGATGAAAACGGGCATGGAGCATTGTGATTACAGGGGTCTTGGAGCATTGTGATGAGAAGAGTCATGGAGCCTTGTGATGACAAGGCCATGGAACATCGTGATAACAGGGTTCATGGAGCATTGTTATGAGAGGGGTAATGGAGCATTGTGATGGCAAGGGCATGGAGCATTGTCATGAGAAGGCCATGGAGCATTCTGATGACATGTGTCATGGAGGTTTGTGATGACAAGGACATGGAGCAATGTGATGAGAACCTTCATGGAGCATTGTGATGACAATGACATGGAGCATTGTGATGCCAAAGGTCATGGATCTTTGTGATGACAAAGGTCATGGAGCATTTTGATGACAAGGGCGTTGTGCATTGTGATGAGAACGGTAGGTAGCATTGTGATGACAGGGTCATGGAGCAATTTGATGAAAAGGGTCATGGAACATTTTGATGACAGGGGTTATGGAAGATTGTGATGCCAGGGGTCATCGAACATTGTGATGATAAGTGCATGTAGCATTGTGATGACAGGAGTCATGGCACATTTTGATGACAGAGGTGAGGGAATATTGTGACGAATAGTCATGTAACATTGTCATATCAGAGGTCAGAGAGCATTTTGATGAGAAGTGCATGGATCATTGTGATGACAAGGGTCAAAGAGGATTTTGATGAAAATTTCATATAGCATTGTGGTTAAAAAGGTCACAGAGACTGTTGATGACGAGGGCATGGACCACTGTGATGACAAAGGTCATGAAGCATTGTGATAACTGGAGTCACGGAGCATTGTGCGGACAGGGGTCATGGAGCATTGTGATAACAAGGGCATGGAGCATTGTGATGACAAGGGCATGGAGCATTGGCCTAATAAGTTGCATGGATTATTGCAATGACAGTTGGAATGGCGCATTGTGATGACAAGGGCATGGAGCATTGTGATGACCAGGTCATGCAGTATTGTGAACACAGGTGTCAGGGAGCATTGTGATGACATATGTAATGGCCCATTGTGATGACAATGGCATGGAGCATTGTGATGCCAACTGTCATGGAGGATTCTGATGACAAAGGTAATGGAGCATTGTGATGGCAATGGCTTGGAGCCTTGTTATGACAAAGGTCAGGGAGCATTGTGCTGACAAGTGCATGGAGAATTGTGATGACATGTGTCATGGAGCATTCTGATAACAAGCTTGTGGAGTATTTTGATGACAATGGCATGGAGCATTGTGATGAAAACGGCATGGGGCATTCTGATGAAAAAGGCATGGAGCCTTTTTGTGACAGGGTTCAAGGAGCATTCTGATGACCAGTGTCAGGGAGCATTGCGATGACAAGTGTATTGAGAATTGTGATGACAAATGTCATGGAGCATTGTGATGAAAAGGTCATGGAGTATTGTGATGACAGGCATCATGGAGCGTTGTGATGACAAGTGTTATGGAACATTGTGATCACAAGTGTTTGGAGCATTGTGATGACAGAGGTCATGGATCATATTGATTTCAAGGAACATGGAGCATTGTGATGACAAGAGCATGAAGCAATGTGATCCCAAGTTTCATGGAGGATTGTGATGACAATGGAAATGGAGTATTGTGATGACAAGCGCATAGAGCATTGAAATGACAAGGTCATGTAGCATTTTGCTGACAAAATCATGGAGCATTGTGATGACAGGTGTCATGGAGCACTGTGATGACAAGCGTCACGGAGCATTGTGAATACAGGGGTCATGGAGCATTGGGATGACAAGGGCATGGATGATTGTGATGACAATGTTCATGGAGCATTGGGCTGAAAATATTCATGGAGTATTGTGATGACAGGGGTCATGGAGCATTGTGATGACAGAGGTCATGGAGAATTTTGATTTCATTGTGCTGACAATAGCCGGAAGTATTATGATGATGGGCATGATGCATTGTGATGACAATGGTCATGGAGCATTGTGATGACAAGGGCATGGAGAATTGTGGTGACAGGTCCATGGAGCATTGGTCTGACAAGTTTCATAGATTATTGTGATGACAGTGGACATGGTGCATTGTGATGACAAGGGCATGGATCATGGTGATGAGAAGGTCATGGAGTATTGTGAAGACAGGTGTCAGGGAGCATTGTGATGACATATGTCATGGTTCATTGCAATGACAATGTCATGGAGCATTGTGATGCCAAATGTAATGGAGGATTGTGATGACAAATACAATGGAGCATTGTGTTGACTAGGGCTTGGAGCACTATGATGACAAGGTCCATTAGAGAATTGTCATGACAAGTTCGTGAAGCATTGTGATGACAAGGTCCTGGAGCATTGTGATGAGAAATCCATGGAGCCTTGTGATGACAAGTCTCATATAGCATACTGATGAAAAGGAGCATGGACCATTGTGATTACTGGGGTCTTGGAACATTGTGATGAAAATGGCATGGAGCATTGTGAAAAGAAGGCCAAGGAGCATTCTGAGGACAGGCGTCATTGAGCTTTGTGATGACAAGTGCATGGAGCATTGTGATTACAGGGGTCTTGGAGCACTGTGATGAAAAGGGCATGGAGCCTTGTCATGACAGGGTTCAAGGAGCATACAGACCACAAGTGTCAGGGAGCATATTGATGACAAGTGTATAGAGCATTGTGATGACAAAGGTCATGGAGCATTGTGATGAGAAGACCATGGATAATTGTGATGACGAGTGTCATGGGGCATTGTGATGACAAGTGTTATGGAATATTGTGATCACAAGGGTTTTGAGCATTGTTATGACAGAGGTCATGGAGCATTTTGAATTCATTGTGATGACAATAGCATGAAGCATTATGATGATGAGCATGGTGCATTGTGATCACAGGGTTCATGGATCATTGAGATGAAAAGGGGCATGGAGCATTGTGATTACAGGGATCATGGATCATTGAGATGAAACTGGGCATGGAGCATTGTGATTACAGTGGTCTTGGATCAATGTGATGAGAAGGGTCATGGAGCCTTGTGATGACAAATCCATGGAACATCGTGATCGCAGGTGTCATGGAGCATTGTTATGACAGGGGTAATGGAGCATTTTGATGGAAAGGGCATGGAGCATTGTGATGAGAAGTCCATGGAGCATTCTGATGACATGTGTCATGGAGCTTAATGATGACAAGGGCATGGAGCAATGTGATGCCAAGGGTCATGGATATTTGTGATGACAAAGGTCATGGAGCATTTTGATGGCAAGGGCATTGTGCATTGTGATGAGAAGTGCAGGGAGCATTTTGATGACAGGTTCATGGAGCAATTTGATGAAAAGTGTCAAGGAACATTTTGATGACAGGGGTTATGGAACATTGTGATGTCAGGGGTCATCGAACATTGTGATGATAAGTGCATGTAGCATTGTGATGACAGGAATCATGGATCATTGTGATGACAGAGGTGAGGGAGTATTGTGACGAATAGTGATGTAACATTGTGATATCAGTGGTGAGAGAGCATTTTGAGGAGAAGTGCATGGAGCATTGTGATGACAAGACTGTGGAGCACTGTGATGACAAGCGCATGGTGCATTGTGATGATATGTGTCATGGAGCATTGTGCTGACAAGCGCATGGAGCATTGTGATGACCAGGGTCATGGAGCATTGTGCTGAGAAAGGCATAAAGCATTGTGATTACAAGGGTCAAAGAGCAGTGTGATGAAAAGTTCATGGAGCATTGTGGTTAAAAAGGTCACAAAGACTGTTGATGACGAGGGCATGGACCATTGTGATGACAAAAGTCATGAAGCATTGTGATGACTGGAGTCACGGAGCATTGTGATGACAGGGGTCATGGAACATTGTGATAACAAGGACATGGAGCATTGTGATGACAAGGGCATGGAACATTGGTATAGTAAGCTTCATGGATTATTGCGATGACAGTTGGAATGGCGCATTGTGATGACAAGGGCATGGAGCATTGTGATGACCAGGTCATGCAGTACTGTGAAGACAGGTGTCAGGGAGCAATTTGATGACATATGTAATGGCCCATTGTGATGACAATGGCATGGAGCATTGTGATGCCAAGTGACATGGAGGATTCAGATGACAAAGGTAATGGAGCACTGTGATGACAATGGCTTGGAACATTGTGATGACAAGGGTCAGGGAGCATTGTGCTGACAAGTGCATGGAGAATTGTGATGACAAGGGTCATGGAGCATTTTGATGACAGGGCTTATGGAACATTGTGATGTCAGAGGTCATGGAACATTGTGATGATAAGGGGATGTAGCATTGTGATGACAGGGTCATGGAACATTGTGATTCCAGGGGTGAGGGAGTATTGTGATGACTAGTGATGGAACATTGTGATATCTCTGGTGAGAGAACATTTTGATGAGAAGTGCATGGACCACTGTGATTACAAAGTTTATGGAGCATTGCAATGATAAGGTTGTGGACCGTTGTGATGAAATGCGCGTGGCACATTGTGATGACAATGGTCATGGAGCATTGTTCTGACAAAGACATGGAGCATTGTGATGACAAGGGTGACAGAGAATTGTGATGAAAAGTTCATGGAGCATTGTGATTACAAAGGTCACAGAGCCTTGTGATGACGCTGGCAAGGACCATTGTGATGACAAACGTTATGAAGCACTGTGATGACTGGAATCACGGAGCATTGTGATGACAGGTGTCATGGAGCATTGTGATGACAAGGGCATGGAGCATTGTGAGGAGAAGGCCAAGGAGCATTCTGAAGACATACGTCATTGAGCTTTGTGATGACAAGGGCATGGAGCTTTGTGATTACAGGGGTCTTGAAGCATTGTGATGAAAAATGCAAGGATCATTGTGATAAAAAAGGAATGGAGACTTGTCATGACAGGGTTCAAGGAGCATACAGACAAGGGTCAGGGAGCATATTGATGACAAGTGTATTGATCATTGTGATGACAAAGGTCATGGATCATTGTGATGAGAAGACCATGGATAATTGTGATGACGAGTGTCATGGGGCATTGTGATGACAAGTGTTATGGAATATTGTGATCACAAGGGTTTTGAGCATTGTTATGACAGAGGTCATGGAGCATTTTGAATTCATTGTGATGACAATAGCATGAAGCATTATGATGATGAGCATGGTGCATTGTGATCACAGGGTTCATGGATCATTGAGATGAAAAGGGGCATGGAGCATTGTGATTACAGGGATCATGGATCATTGAGATGAAACTGGGCATGGAGCATTGTGATTACAGTGGTCTTGGATCAATGTGATGAGAAGGGTCATGGAGCCTTGTGATGACAAATCCATGGAACATCGTGATCGCAGGTGTCATGGAGCATTGTTATGACAGGGGTAATGGAGCATTTTGATGGAAAGGGCATGGAGCATTGTGATGAGAAGTCCATGGAGCATTCTGATGACATGTGTCATGGAGCTTAATGATGACAAGGGCATGGAGCAATGTGATGCCAAGGGTCATGGATATTTGTGATGACAAAGGTCATGGAGCATTTTGATGGCAAGGGCATTGTGCATTGTGATGAGAAGTGCAGGGAGCATTTTGATGACAGGTTCATGGAGCAATTTGATGAAAAGTGTCAAGGAACATTTTGATGACAGGGGTTATGGAACATTGTGATGTCAGGGATCATCGAACATTGTGATGATAAGTGCATGTAGCATTGTGATGACAGGAATCATGGATCATTGTGATGACAGAGGTGAGGGAGTATTGTGACGAATAGTGATGTAACATTGTGATATCAGTGGTGAGAGAGCATTTTGAGGAGAAGTGCATGGAGCATTGTGATGACAAGACTGTGGAACACTGTGATGACAAGCGCATGGTGCATTGTGATGATATGTGTCATGGATCATTGTGCTGACAAGCGCATGGAGCATTGTGATGACCAGGGTCATGGAGCATTGTGCTGAGAAAGGCATAAAGCATTGTGATTACAAGGGTCAAAGAGCAGTGTGATGAAAAGTTCATGGAGCATTGTGGTTAAAAAGGTCACAAAGACTGTTGATGACGAGGGCATGGACCATTGTGATGACAAAAGTCATGAAGCATTGTGATGACTGGAGTCACGGAGCATTGTGATGACAGGGGTCATGGAACATTGTGATAACAAGGACATGGAGCATTGTGATGACAAGGGCATGGAACATTGGTATAGTAAGCTTCATGGATTATTGCGATGACAGTTGGAATGGCGCATTGTGATGACAAGGGCATGGAGCATTGTGATGACCAGGTCATGCAGTACTGTGAAGACAGGTGTCAGGGAGCAATTTGATGACATATGTAATGGCCCATTGTGATGACAATGGCATGGAGCATTGTGATGCCAAGTGACATGGAGGATTCAGATGACAAAGGTAATGGAGCACTGTGATGACAATGGCTTGGAACATTGTGATGACAAGGGTCAGGGAGCATTGTGCTGACAAGTGCATGGAGAATTGTGATGACAAGGGTCATGGAGCATTTTGATGACAGGGCTTATGGAACATTGTGATGTCAGAGGTCATGGAACATTGTGATGATAAGGGGATGTAGCATTGTGATGACAGGGTCATGGAACATTGTGATTCCAGGGGTGAGGGAGTATTGTGATGACTAGTGATGGAACATTGTGATATCTCTGGTGAGAGAACATTTTGATGAGAAGTGCATGGACCACTGTGATTACAAAGTTTATGGAGCATTGCAATGATAAGGTTGTGGACCGTTGTGATGAAATGCGCGTGGCACATTGTGATGACAATGGTCATGGAGCATTGTTCTGACAAAGACATGGAGCATTGTGATGACAAGGGTGACAGAGAATTGTGATGAAAAGTTCATGGAGCATTGTGATTACAAAGGTCACAGAGCCTTGTGATGACGCTGGCAAGGACCATTGTGATGACAAACGTTATGAAGCATTGTGATGACTGGAATCACGGAGCATTGTGATGACAGGTGTCATGGAGCATTGTGATGACAAGGGCATGGAGCATTGTGAGGAGAAGGCCAAGGAGCATTCTGAAGACATACGTCATTGAGCTTTGTGATGACAAGGACATGGAGCTTTGTGATTACAGGGGTCTTGAAGCATTGTGATGAAAAATGCAAGGATCATTGTGATAAAAAAGGAATGGAGACTTGTCATGACAGGGTTCAAGGAGCATACAGACAAGGGTCAGGGAGCATATTGATGACAAGTGTATTGATCATTGTGATGACAAAGGTCATGGAGCATTGTGATGAGAAGACCATGGATAATTGTGATGATGAGCTTCATGGGGCATTGTGATGACAAGTGTTATGGAATATTGTGATCACAAGGGTTTGGAGCATTGTTATGTCAGATGTCATGGAGCCTTTTGATTTCATTGTGATGACAATAGCATGAAGCATTATGATGATGGGCATGGTGCATTGTGATGACAGGGTTCATGGATCATTGAGATGAAAACGGGCATGGAGCATTGTGATTACAGGGATCATGGATCATTGAGATGAAACTGGGCATGGAGCATTGTGATTACAGTGGTCTTGGATCAATGTGATGAGAAGGGTCATGGAGCCTTGTGATGACAAATCCATGGAACATTGTGATCGCAGGTGTCATGGAGCATTGTTATGACAGGGGTAATGGAGCATTTTGATGGAAAGGGCATGGAGCATTGTGATGAGAAGTCCATGGAGCATTCTGATGACATGTGTCATGGAGCTTAATGATGACAAGGGCATGGAGCAATGTGATGCCAAGGGTCATGGATATTTGTGATGACAAAGGTCATGGAGCATTTTGATGGCAAGGGCATTGTGCATTGTGATGAGAAGTGCAGGGAGCATTTTGATGACAGGTTCATGGAGCAATTTGATGAAAAGTGTCAAGGAACATTTTGATGACAGGGGTTATGGAACATTGTGATATCAGGGGTCATCAAACATTGTGATGATAAGTGCATGTAGCATTGTGATGACAGGAATCATGGATCATTGTGATGACAGAGGTGAGGGAGTATTGTGACAAATAGTGATGTAACATTGTGATATCAGTGGTGAGAGAGCATTTTGAGGAGAAGTGCATGGAGCATTGTGATGACAAGACTGTGGAGCACTGTGATGACAAGCGCATGGTGCATTGTGATGATATGTGTCATGGAGCATTGTGCTGACAAGCGCATGGAGCATTGTGATGACCAGGGTCATGGAGCATTGTGCTGAGAAAGGCATAAAGCATTGTGATTACAAGGGTCAAAGAGCAGTGTGATGAAAAGTTCATGGAGCATTGTGGTTAAAAAGGTCACAAAGACTGTTGATGACGAGGGCATGGACCATTGTGATGACAAAAGTCATGAAGCATTGTGATGACTGGAGTCACGGAGCATTGTGATGACAGGGGTCATGGAACATTGTGATAACAAGGACATGGAGCATTGTGATGACAAGGGCATGGAACATTGGTATAGTAAGCTTCATGGATTATTGCGATGACAGTTGGAATGGCGCATTGTGATGACAAGGGCATGGAGCATTGTGATGACCAGGTCATGCAGTACTGTGAAGACAGGTGTCAGGGAGCAATTTGATGACATATGTAATGGCCCATTGTGATGACAATGGCATGGAGCATTGTGATGCCAAGTGACATGGAGGATTCAGATGACAAAGGTAATGGAGCACTGTGATGACAATGGCTTGGAACATTGTGATGACAAGGGTCAGGGAGCATTGTGCTGACAAGTGCATGGAGAATTGTGATGACAAGGGTCATGGAGCATTTTGATGACAGGGCTTATGGAACATTGTGATGTCAGAGGTCATGGAACATTGTGATGATAAGGGGATGTAGCATTGTGATGACAGGGTCATGGAACATTGTGATTCCAGGGGTGAGGGAGTATTGTGATGACTAGTGATGGAACATTGTGATATCTCTGGTGAGAGAACATTTTGATGAGAAGTGCATGGACCACTGTGATTACAAAGTTTATGGAGCATTGCAATGATAAGGTTGTGGACCGTTGTGATGAAATGCGCGTGGCACATTGTGATGACAATGGTCATGGAGCATTGTTCTGACAAAGACATGGAGCATTGTGATGACAAGGGTGACAGAGAATTGTGATGAAAAGTTCATGGAGCATTGTGATTACAAAGGTCACAGAGCCTTGTGATGACGCTGGCAAGGACCATTGTGATGACAAACGTTATGAAGCATTGTGATGACTGGAATCACGGAGCATTGTGATGACAGGTGTCATGGAGCATTGTGATGACAAGGGCATGGAGCATTGTGAGGAGAAGGCCAAGGAGCATTCTGAAGACATACGTCATTGAGCTTTGTGATGACAAGGACATGGAGCTTTGTGATTACAGGGGTCTTGAAGCATTGTGATGAAAAATGCAAGGATCATTGTGATAAAAAAGGAATGGAGACTTGTCATGACAGGGTTCAAGGAGCATACAGACAAGGGTCAGGGAGCATATTGATGACAAGTGTATTGATCATTGTGACGACAAAGGTCATGGAGCATTGTGATGAGAAGACCATGGATAATTGTGATGATGAGCTTCATGGGGCATTGTGATGACAAGTGTTATGGAATATTGTGATCACAAGGGTTTGGAGCATTGTTATGTCAGATGTCATGGAGCCTTTTGATTTCATTGTGATGACAATAGCATGAAGCATTATGATGATGGGCATGGTGCATTGTGATGACAGGGTTCATGGATCATTGAGATGAAAACGGGCATGGAGCATTGTGATTACAGGGATCATGGATCATTGAGATGAAACTGGGCATGGAGCATTGTGATTACAGTGGTCTTGGATCAATGTGATGAGAAGGGTCATGGAGCCTTGTGATGACAAATCCATGGAACATTGTGATCGCAGGTGTCATGGAGCATTGTTATGACAGGGGTAATGGAGCATTTTGATGGAAAGGGCATGGAGCATTGTGATGAGAAGTCCATGGAGCATTCTGATGACATGTGTCATGGAGCTTAATGATGACAAGGGCATGGAGCAATGTGATGCCAAGGGTCATGGATATTTGTGATGACAAAGGTCATGGAGCATTTTGATGGCAAGGGCATTGTGCATTGTGATGAGAAGTGCAGGGAGCATTTTGATGACAGGTTCATGGAGCAATTTGATGAAAAGTGTCAAGGAACATTTTGATGACAGGGGTTATGGAACATTGTGATGTCAGGGGTCATCGAACATTGTGATGATAAGTGCATGTAGCATTGTGATGACAGGAATCATGGATCATTGTGATGACAGAGGTGAGGGAGTATTGTGACGAATAGTGATGTAACATTGTGATATCAGTGGTGAGAGAGCATTTTGAGGAGAAGTGCATGGAGCATTGTGATGACAAGACTGTGGAGCACTGTGATGACAAGCGCATGGTGCATTGTGATGATATGTGTCATGGAGCATTGTGCTGACAAGCGCATGGAGCATTGTGATGACCAGGGTCATGGAGCATTGTGCTGAGAAAGGCATAAAGCATTGTGATTACAAGGGTCAAAGAGCAGTGTGATGAAAAGTTCATGGAGCATTGTGGTTAAAAAGGTCACAAAGACTGTTGATGACAAGGGCATGGACCATTGTGATGACAAAAGTCATGAAGCATTGTGATGACTGGAGTCACGGAGCATTGTGATGACAGGGGTCATGGAACATTGTGATAACAAGGACATGGAGCATTGTGATGACAAGGGCATGGAACATTGGTATAGTAAGCTTCATGGATTATTGCGATGACAGTTGGAATGGCGCATTGTGATGACAAGGGCATGGAGCATTGTGATGACCAGGTCATGCAGTACTGTGAAGACAGGTGTCAGGGAGCAATTTGATGACATATGTAATGGCCCATTGTGATGACAATGGCATGGAGCATTGTGATGCCAAGTGACATGGAGGATTCAGATGACAAAGGTAATGGAGCACTGTGATGACAATGGCTTGGAACATTGTGATGACAAGGGTCAGGGAGCATTGTGCTGACAAGTGCATGGAGAATTGTGATGACAAGGGTCATGGAGCATTTTGATGACAGGGCTTATGGAACATTGTGATGTCAGAGGTCATGGAACATTGTGATGATAAGGGGATGTAGCATTGTGATGACAGGGTCATGGAACATTGTGATTCCAGGGGTGAGGGAGTATTGTGATGACTAGTGATGGAACATTGTGATATCTCTGGTGAGAGAACATTTTGATGAGAAGTGCATGGACCATTGTGATTACAAAGTTTATGGAGCATTGCAATGATAAGGTTGTGGACCGTTGTGATGAAATGCGCGTGGCACATTGTGATGACAATGGTCATGGAGCATTGTTCTGACAAAGACATGGAGCATTGTGATGACAAGGGTGACAGAGAATTGTGATGAAAAGTTCATGGAGCATTGTGATTACAAAGGTCACAGAGCCTTGTGATGACGCTGGCAAGGACCATTGTGATGACAAACGTTATGAAGCATTGTGATGACTGGAATCACGGAGCATTGTGATGACAGGTGTCATGGAGCATTGTGATGACAAGGGCATGGAGCATTGTGAGGAGAAGGCCAAGGAGCATTCTGAAGACATACGTCATTGAGCTTTGTGATGACAAGGGCATGGAGCTTTGTGATTACAGGGGTCTTGAAGCATTGTGATGAAAAATGCAAGGATCATTGTGATAAAAAAGGAATGGAGACTTGTCATGACAGGGTTCAAGGAGCATACAGACAAGGGTCAGGGAGCATATTGATGACAAGTGTATTGATCATTGTGATGACAAAGGTCATGGAGCATTGTGATGAGAAGACCATGGATAATTGTGATGATGAGCTTCATGGGGCATTGTGATGACAAGTGTTATGGAATATTGTGATCACAAGGGTTTGGAGCATTGTTATGACAGAGGTCATGGAGCATTTTGAATTCATTGTGATGACAATAGCATGAAGCATTATGATGATGAGCATGGTGCATTGTGATCACAGGGTTCATGGATCATTGAGATGAAAACGGGCATGGAGCATTGTGATTACAGGGATCATGGATCATTGAGATGAAACTGGGCATGGAGCATTGTGTTTACAGTGGTCTTGGATCAATGTGATGAGAAGGGTCATGGAGCCTTGTGATGACAAATCCATGGAACATCGTGATCGCAGGTGTCATGGAGCATTGTTATGACAGGGGTAATGGAGCATTTTGATGGAAAGGGCATGGAGCATTGTGATGAGAAGTCCATGGAGCATTCTGATGACATGTGTCATGGAGCTTAATGATGACAAGGGCATGGAGCAATGTGATGCCAAGGGTCATGGATATTTGTGATGACAAAGGTCATGGAGCATTTTGATGGCAAGGGCATTGTGCATTGTGATGAGAAGTGCAGGGAGCATTTTGATGACAGGTTCATGGAGCAATTTGATGAAAAGTGTCAAGGAACATTTTGATGACAGGGGTTATGGAACATTGTGATGTCAGGGGTCATCGAACATTGTGATGATAAGTGCATGTAGCATTGTGATGACAGGAATCATGGATCATTGTGATGACAGAGGTGAGGGAGTATTGTGACGAATAGTGATGTAACATTGTGATATCAGTGGTGAGAGAGCATTTTGAGGAGAAGTGCATGGAGCATTGTGATGACAAGACTGTGGAGCACTGTGATGACAAGCGCATGGTGCGTTGTGATGATATGTGTCATGGAGCATTGTGCTGACAAGCGCATGGAGCATTGTGATGACCAGGGTCATGGAGCATTGTGCTGAGAAAGGCATAAAGCATTGTGATTACAAGGGTCAAAGAGCAGTGTGATGAAAAGTTCATGGAGCATTGTGGTTAAAAAGGTCACAAAGACTGTTGATGACGAGGGCATGGACCATTGTGATGACAAAAGTCATGAAGCATTGTGATGACTGGAGTCACGGAGCATTGTGATGACAGGGGTCATGGAACATTGTGATAACAAGGACATGGAGCATTGTGATGACAAGGGCATGGAACATTGGTATAGTAAGCTTCATGGATTATTGCGATGACAGTTGGAATGGCGCATTGTGATGACAAGGGCATGGAGCATTGTGATGACCAGGTCATGCAGTACTGTGAAGACAGGTGTCAGGGAGCAATTTGATGACATATGTAATGGCCCATTGTGATGACAATGGCATGGAGCATTGTGATGCCAAGTGACATGGAGGATTCAGATGACAAAGGTAATGGAGCACTGTGATGACAATGGCTTGGAACATTGTGATGACAAGGGTCAGGGAGCATTGTGCTGACAAGTGCATGGAGAATTGTGATGACAAGGGTCATGGAGCATTTTGATGACAGGGCTTATGGAACATTGTGATGTCAGAGGTCATGGAACATTGTGATGATAAGGGGATGTAGCATTGTGATGACAGGGTCATGGAACATTGTGATTCCAGGGGTGAGGGAGTATTGTGATGACTAGTGATGGAACATTGTGATATCTCTGGTGAGAGAACATTTTGATGAGAAGTGCATGGACCACTGTGATTACAAAGTTTATGGAGCATTGCAATGATAAGGTTGTGGACCGTTGTGATGAAATGCGCGTGGCACATTGTGATGACAATGGTCATGGAGCATTGTTCTGACAAAGACATGGAGCATTGTGATGACAAGGGTGACAGAGAATTGTGATGAAAAGTTCATGGAGCATTGTGATTACAAAGGTCACAGAGCCTTGTGATGACGCTGGCAAGGACCATTGTGATGACAAACGTTATGAAGCATTGTGATGACTGGAATCACGGAGCATTGTGATGACAGGTGTCATGGAGCATTGTGATGACAAGGGCATGGAGCATTGTGAGGAGAAGGCCAAGGAGCATTCTGAAGACATACGTCATTGAGCTTTGTGATGACAAGGACATGGAGCTTTGTGATTACAGGGGTCTTGAAGCATTGTGATGAAAAATGCAAGGATCATTGTGATAAAAAAGGAATGGAGACTTGTCATGACAGGGTTCAAGGAGCATACAGACAAGGGTCAGGGAGCATATTGATGACAAGTGTATTGATCATTGTGACGACAAAGGTCATGGAGCATTGTGATGAGAAGACCATGGATAATTGTGATGATGAGCTTCATGGGGCATTGTGATGACAAGTGTTATGGAATATTGTGATCACAAGGGTTTGGAGCATTGTTATGTCAGATGTCATGGAGCCTTTTGATTTCATTGTGATGACAATAGCATGAAGCATTATGATGATGGGCATGGTGCATTGTGATGACAGGGTTCATGGATCATTGAGATGAAAACGGGCATGGAGCATTGTGATTACAGGGATCATGGATCATTGAGATGAAACTGGGCATGGAGCATTGTGATTACAGTGGTCTTGGATCAATGTGATGAGAAGGGTCATGGAGCCTTGTGATGACAAATCCATGGAACATTGTGATCGCAGGTGTCATGGAGCATTGTTATGACAGGGGTAATGGAGCATTTTGATGGAAAGGGCATGGAGCATTGTGATGAGAAGTCCATGGAGCATTCTGATGACATGTGTCATGGAGCTTAATGATGACAAGGGCATGGAGCAATGTGATGCCAAGGGTCATGGATATTTGTGATGACAAAGGTCATGGAGCATTTTGATGGCAAGGGCATTGTGCATTGTGATGAGAAGTGCAGGGAGCATTTTGATGACAGGTTCATGGAGCAATTTGATGAAAAGTGTCAAGGAACATTTTGATGACAGGGGTTATGGAACATTGTGATATCAGGGGTCATCAAACATTGTGATGATAAGTGCATGTAGCATTGTGATGACAGGAATCATGGATCATTGTGATGACAGAGGTGAGGGAGTATTGTGACAAATAGTGATGTAACATTGTGATATCAGTGGTGAGAGAGCATTTTGAGGAGAAGTGCATGGAGCATTGTGATGACAAGACTGTGGAGCACTGTGATGACAAGCGCATGGTGCATTGTGATGATATGTGTCATGGAGCATTGTGCTGACAAGCGCATGGAGCATTGTGATGACCAGGGTCATGGAGCATTGTGCTGAGAAAGGCATAAAGCATTGTGATTACAAGGGTCAAAGAGCAGTGTGATGAAAAGTTCATGGAGCATTGTGGTTAAAAAGGTCACAAAGACTGTTGATGACGAGGGCATGGACCATTGTGATGACAAAAGTCATGAAGCATTGTGATGACTGGAGTCACGGAGCATTGTGATGACAGGGGTCATGGAACATTGTGATAACAAGGACATGGAGCATTGTGATGACAAGGGCATGGAACATTGGTATAGTAAGCTTCATGGATTATTGCGATGACAGTTGGAATGGCGCATTGTGATGACAAGGGCATGGAGCATTGTGATGACCAGGTCATGCAGTACTGTGAAGACAGGTGTCAGGGAGCAATTTGATGACATATGTAATGGCCCATTGTGATGACAATGGCATGGAGCATTGTGATGCCAAGTGACATGGAGGATTCAGATGACAAAGGTAATGGAGCACTGTGATGACAATGGCTTGGAACATTGTGATGACAAGGGTCAGGGAGCATTGTGCTGACAAGTGCATGGAGAATTGTGATGACAAGGGTCATGGAGCATTTTGATGACAGGGCTTATGGAACATTGTGATGTCAGAGGTCATGGAACATTGTGATGATAAGGGGATGTAGCATTGTGATGACAGGGTCATGGAACATTGTGATTCCAGGGGTGAGGGAGTATTGTGATGACTAGTGATGGAACATTGTGATATCTCTGGTGAGAGAACATTTTGATGAGAAGTGCATGGACCACTGTGATTACAAAGTTTATGGAGCATTGCAATGATAAGGTTGTGGACCGTTGTGATGAAATGCGCGTGGCACATTGTGATGACAATGGTCATGGAGCATTGTTCTGACAAAGACATGGAGCATTGTGATGACAAGGGTGACAGAGAATTGTGATGAAAAGTTCATGGAGCATTGTGATTACAAAGGTCACAGAGCCTTGTGATGACGCTGGCAAGGACCATTGTGATGACAAACGTTATGAAGCATTGTGATGACTGGAATCACGGAGCATTGTGATGACAGGTGTCATGGAGCATTGTGATGACAAGGGCATGGAGCATTGTGAGGAGAAGGCCAAGGAGCATTCTGAAGACATACGTCATTGAGCTTTGTGATGACAAGGGCATGGAGCTTTGTGATTACAGGGGTCTTGAAGCATTGTGATGAAAAATGCAAGGATCATTGTGATAAAAAAGGAATGGAGACTTGTCATGACAGGGTTCAAGGAGCATACAGACAAGGGTCAGGGAGCATATTGATGACAAGTGTATTGATCATTGTGACGACAAAGGTCATGGAGCATTGTGATGAGAAGACCATGGATAATTGTGATGATGAGCTTCATGGGGCATTGTGATGACAAGTGTTATGGAATATTGTGATCACAAGGGTTTGGAGCATTGTTATGTCAGATGTCATGGAGCCTTTTGATTTCATTGTGATGACAATAGCATGAAGCATTATGATGATGGGCATGGTGCATTGTGATGACAGGGTTCATGGATCATTGAGATGAAAACGGGCATGGAGCATTGTGATTACAGGGATCATGGATCATTGAGATGAAACTGGGCATGGAGCATTGTGATTAGAGTGGTCTTGGATCAATGTGATGAGAAGGGTCATGGAGCCTTGTGATGACAAATCCATGGAAACTCGTGATCGCAGGTGTCATGGAGCATTGTTATGACAGGTGTAATGGAGCATTTTGATGGAAAGGGCATGGAGCATTGTGATGAGAAGTCCATGGAGCATTCTGATGACATGTGTCATGGAGCTTAATGATGACAAGGGCATGGAGCAATGTGATGCCAAGGGTCATGGATATTTGTGATGACAAAGGTCATGGAGCATTTTGATGGCAAGGGCATTGTGCATTGTGATGAGAAGTGCAGGGAGCATTTTGATGACAGGTTCATGGAGCAATTTGATGAAAAGTGTCAAGGAACATTTTGATGACAGGGGTTATGGAACATTGTGATGTCAGGGGTCATCAAACATTGTGATGATAAGTGCATGTAGCATTGTGATGACAGGAATCATGGATCATTGTGATGACAGAGGTGAGGGAGTATTGTGACGAATAGTGATGTAACATTGTGATATCAGTGGTGAGAGAGCATTTTGAGGAGAAGTGCATGGAGCATTGTGATGACAAGACTGTGGAACACTGTGATGACAAGCGCATGGTGCATTGTGATGATATGTGTCATGGATCATTGTGCTGACAAGCGCATGGAGCATTGTGATGACCAGGGTCATGGAGCATTGTGCTGAGAAAGGCATAAAGCATTGTGATTACAAGGGTCAAAGAGCAGTGTGATGAAAAGTTCATGGAGCATTGTGGTTAAAAAGGTCACAAAGACTGTTGATGACGAGGGCATGGACCATTGTGATGACAAAAGTCATGAAGCATTGTGATGACTGGAGTCACGGAGCATTGTGATGACAGGGGTCATGGAACATTGTGATAACAAGGACATGGAGCATTGTGATGACAAGGGCATGGAACATTGGTATAGTAAGCTTCATGGATTATTGCGATGACAGTTGGAATGGCGCATTGTGATGACAAGGGCATGGAGCATTGTGATGACCAGGTCATGCAGTACTGTGAAGACAGGTGTCAGGGAGCAATTTGATGACATATGTAATGGCCCATTGTGATGACAATGGCATGGAGCATTGTGATGCCAAGTGACATGGAGGATTCAGATGACAAAGGTAATGGAGCACTGTGATGACAATGGCTTGGAACATTGTGATGACAAGGGTCAGGGAGCATTGTGCTGACAAGTGCATGGAGAATTGTGATGACAAGGGTCATGGAGCATTTTGATGACAGGGCTTATGGAACATTGTGATGTCAGAGGTCATGGAACATTGTGATGATAAGGGGATGTAGCATTGTGATGACAGGGTCATGGAACATTGTGATTCCAGGGGTGAGGGAGTATTGTGATGACTAGTGATGGAACATTGTGATATCTCTGGTGAGAGAACATTTTGATGAGAAGTGCATGGACCACTGTGATTACAAAGTTTATGGAGCATTGCAATGATAAGGTTGTGGACCGTTGTGATGAAATGCGCGTGGCACATTGTGATGACAATGGTCATGGAGCATTGTTCTGACAAAGACATGGAGCATTGTGATGACAAGGGTGACAGAGAATTGTGATGAAAAGTTCATGGAGCATTGTGATTACAAAGGTCACAGAGCCTTGTGATGACGCTGGCAAGGACCATTGTGATGACAAACGTTATGAAGCATTGTGATGACTGGAATCACGGAGCATTGTGATGACAGGTGTCATGGAGCATTGTGATGACAAGGGCATGGAGCATTGTGAGGAGAAGGCCAAGGAGCATTCTGAAGACATACGTCATTGAGCTTTGTGATGACAAGGGCATGAGCTTTGTGATTACAGGGGTCTTGAAGCATTGTGATGAAAAATGCAAGGATCATTGTGATAAAAAAGGAATGGAGACTTGTCATGACAGGGTTCAAGGAGCATACAGACAAGGGTCAGGGAGCATATTGATGACAAGTGTATTGATCATTGTGATGACAAAGGTCATGGATCATTGTGATGAGAAGACCATGGATAATTGTGATGATGAGCTTCATGGGGCATTGTGATGACAAGTGTTATGGAATATTGTGATCACAAGGGTTTGGAGCATTGTTATGTCAAATGTCATGGAGCCTTTTGAATTCATTGTGATGACAATAGCATGAAGCATTATGATGATGGGCATGGTGCATTGTGATGACAGCGTTCATGGATCATTGAGATGAAAACGGGCATGGAGCATTGTGATTACACTGTTCTTGGAGCTTTGTGATGAGAAGGGTCATGGAGCCTTGTGATGACAAGGCCATGGAACATCGTGATTACAGGGTTCAGGGATCATTGTTATGACATGGGTAATGGAACATTGTGATGGCAAGGGCATGGAGCATTGTGATGAGAAGGCCATGGAGCATTCTGATGACATGTGTCATGGAGGTTTGTGATGACAAGGACATGGAGCCATGTGATGTGAACCTTCATGGTGCATTGTGATTACAATGACATGGAGCATTGTGATGCCAAGGGTCATGGATCTTTGTGATGACAAAGGTCATGGAGCATTTTGATGACAAGGGCATTGTGCATTGTGATGAGAAGGGTAGGGAGCATTGTGATGACAGGGTCATGGAGCAATTTGATGAAAACCGTCATGGAGCATTTTGATGACAGATGTTATGGAACATTGTGATGCCAGGGGTCATCGAACATTGTGATGATAAGTGCATGTAGCAATGTGATGACCGGAGTCATGGAACATTGTAATGACAGGGGTGAGGGAGTATTGTGACAAATAGTGATGTACCATTGTGATACCAGTGGTGAGAGAGCATTTTGATGAGAAGTGCATGGAGTATTGTTATGACAAGGGTCAAAGAGCATTTTGATGAAAAGTTCAAGTAGAATTGTTGTTAAAAAGGTCACAGAGACTCTTGATGATGAGGGCATGGACCATTGTTATGACAAAGGTCATGAAGCATTGTGATAACTGGAGTCACGGAGCATTGTGAGGACAGGGGTCATGGAGCATTGTGATAACAAGGGCATGGAGCATTGTGATGACCAGGTCATGCAGTATTGTGAACACAGGTGTCAGGGAGCAATTTGATGACATATGTAATGGCCCATTGTGATGACAATGGCATGGAGCATTGTGATGCCAAGTGACATGGAGGATTCAGATGACAAAGGTAATGGAGCACTGTGAAGACAATGGCTTGGAACATTGTGATGGCAAGGGTCATGGTGCATTGTAATGACAGGTTTAATGGAGCATTTTGACGAGAAGGGCATGGAACATTGGTCTGAAGTGTTTCATTGATTATTGTGATGAGAGTGGGCATGGAGCGTTGTGATGATTAGGGCACGGAATCTGGGTGATACCGGGTTCATGGAGGATTGTAATGACATGGGCATGGAGCATTGTGATGACAAGGGCTTCGAGCATTGTGATGACAAGTGTCATGGAGCTCTGCAATGACAAGAGCATGGAGCAGTGTGATGAGAGGGTTCATGGAGCATTGTGATGAAAATGGCATGGATCATTGTGATGAAAATGGCATGGAGCCTTTTCATGACGGGGTTCAAGGAGCATATTGACGACAAGTGTCAGGGAGCATTGTGATGACAAGTCATGGAGCATTTTGATGACAAGGGCATGGTGCACTGTGATGAGAAGTGCAGGGAGCATTTTGTTGACCAGGTTATGCAGCAATTTAATAAAAATTGTAATGGAATATTTTGATGGCACGGGTTATAGAACATTGTGATGTCAGGGGTCTTGGAATTTTGGGATGAAAAGGGTCATGGAGCATTTTGATGACAGGGGTTATGGAACATTGTGATGTCAGGGGTCATGGAACATTGTGATGATAAGGGGATGTAGCATTGTGATGACAGTGTCCTGGAACATTGTGATTACAGGGGTGAGGGAGTATTGTGATGACTAGTGATGGAACATTGTGATATCTCTGGTGATAGAGCATTTTGATGAGAAGTGCATGGACCATTGTGATTACAAGGTTTATGGAGCATAGCAATGACAAGGATGTGGACCGTTGTGAAGAAATGCGCGTGGCACATTGTGATGACAATGGTCACTGAACATTGTTCTGACAAAGACATGGAGCTTTGTGATGACAAGGGCATGGAGCATTGTGATTACATGTGTCTGGGAGCATTGTGATGAAAAGGACATGGGTCATTGTGATGACAATGGCATGGAGCCTTGTCATGACAGGTTTCAAGGAGCATATTGATGACAAGTGTCAGGGAGCATTGTGATGACAAGTCTATTTGAGAAGTGTGATGAAAAATATCATGGAGCATTGTGATGAGAAGACCATGGATAATTGTGATGACGAGTGTCATGGGGCATTGTGATGATAATGGTCATGGACCATTTTGATGCGAAGGTCATGGAGCATTGGGTTGAAAATATTCATGGAGTATTGTGATGACAGGGGTCATGGAGCATTTTGATGACTAGGGAATGGAGCATGGTGATGGCACGGTCCTGGAGCATTGTGATGAGATGACGATGGAGACTTGTGATGACAAGTCTCATGGAGCATTCTGATGAAACGGGGCATGGAGCATTGTGATTACAGGGGTCTTGGAGCACTGTGATGACAAGGGCATGCCTCATTTTGATGAGCGGGCCATGGAACATTCTGATGACATGTGTCATGGAGCTTTTTGATGACAAGGGCATGGAGAATTGTGATTACAGGGGTCTTGGAGCATTGTGATGACAATTGTCATGGAGCCTTGTGATGACAAGACCGTGGAACATTGTGATGGCTGGGGTCATGGATCATTGTTATGACCGGGGTAATGGAGCACTGTGATGAGAAGGGCATGGAGCATTGAGATTACAATATTTATGGAGCATTGCGATGACAAATTTGTGGACCGTTGTGATGAAAAGCGCGTGGCACATTTTGATGACAAGGGTCATGGAGTAATTTTCTGACAAAGGCATTGAACATTGTGATGACAAGTTCATGGAGCATTGTGGTAACAAAGGTAACAGAGCCTTGTGATGATGCGGGCATGGACCATTGTGATGACAAATGTTATGAAGCATTGTGATGACGGGAGTCACAGAGCATTGTGATGACAGGGGTCATGAAGCTCTCTGATGACAAGGGCAAGGAGCATTGTGCTTAGAAAGGCATAGAGCATTGTGATGACAAGGGTCAAAGAGCATTGTGATAAAAAGTTAATGGAACATTGTGGCTAAAAAGGTCACAGAGACTGTTGATGATGAGGGCATGGACCATTGTGATGACAAAGTTCATGAAGCATTGTGATGACTGGAGTCATGGAGCATTGTGATAAAAAGGGCATGGAGAATTGTGATGACAAGGGCATGGAGCATTTGTCTAATAAGTTTCATGGATTATTGCGATGACAGTTGGAATGGCGCATTGTGATGAGAAGGGCATGGAGCATTGTGATGACCAGGTCATGCAGTATTGTGAAGACAGGTGTCAGGGATAATTGTGATGACATATGTAATGGCCCATTGTGATGACAATGGCATGGAGCATTGTGATGCCAAGTGTCATGGAGGATTCTGATGACAAAGGTAATGGAGCATTGTGATGACAATGGCTTGGAGCATTGTAATGACAAGGGTCAGGGAGCATTCTGATGACAAGCTTGTGGAGTATTTTGATGACAATGGCATGGAGCATTGTGATGAAAACAGCATGGGGCATTGTGATGAAAATGGCATGGAGCCTTTTCGTGACAGGTTTCAAGGAGCATTCTGACGACAAGTTTCAGGAAGCATTGTAATGACAAGTGTATTTAGAATTGTGATGACAAAGGTCATGGAGCATTGTGATGAAAAGTCCATGGAGTATTGTGATGACAGGCATCATGGAGCGTTGTGATGACAAGTGTTATGGAACATTGTGATCACAAGGGTTTGGAGCATTGTGATGACAGAGGTCATGGATCATTTTGATTTCAAGGAGCATGGAGCATTGTGATGACAAGGGCATGAAGCAATGAGATCCCAAGTTTCATGGAGGATTGTGATGAGAATGGAAATGGAGTATTGTGATGACAAGCGCATAGAGCATTGTAATGAGAAGGTCATGTAGCATTTTGCTGACAAAGGCATGGAGCATTGTGATTACAGGGGTCTTGGAGCATTGTGATGAGAAGGGTCATGGAGCTTTGTGATGACAAGGCCAAGGAAAATCGTGATGGCTGGGGTCATGGAGCATTGCTATGTCTTGTGTAATGGAGCATTGTGATGGCAAGGGCATGGAGCATTGTGATGAGAAGGCCATGGAGCATTCTGATGACATGTGTCATGGAGCTTTGTGAAGACAAATGCATGGAGCAATGTGATGAGAGCGTTCATGGAGCATTGTGATGACAATGACATTGAGCATTGTGATGCCAAGGGTCATGGATCTTTATGATGACAAAGGTCATGGAGCATTTTGATGGCAAGGGCGTTGTGCATTGTGATGAGAAGGGCAGGGAGCATTGTGATGACAGGGTCATGGAGCAATTTGATGAAAAGTGTCAAGGAACATTTTGATGACAGGGGTTATGGAACATTGTGATGTCAGGGGTCATCGAACATTGTGATGATAAGTGCATGTAGCATTGTGATGACAGGAGTCATGGAACATTGTGATGACAGAGGTGAGGGAGTATTGTGACGAATAGTGATGTAACATTGTGATATCAGTGGTGAGAGAGCATTTTGATGAGAAGTGCATGGAGCATTGTGATGACAAGGTTTATGGAGCATTGTGATGACAGGATTGTGGAGCACTGTGATGACAATGGCTTGGAACATTGTGATGACAAGGGTCAGGGAGCATTGTGCTGACAAGTGCATGGAGAATTGTGATGACAAGGGTCATGGAGCATTTTGATGACAGGGCTTATGGAACATTGTGATGTCAGGGGTCATGGAACATTGTGATGATAAGGGGATGTAGCATTGTGATGACAGGGTCATGGAACATTGTGATTCCAGGGGTGAGGGAGTATTGTGATGACTAGTGATGGAAGATTGTGATATCTCTGGTGAGAGAGCATTTTGATGAGAAGGGCATGGACCACTGTGATTACAAAGTTTATGGAGCATTGCAATGATAAGGTTGTGGACCGTTGTGATGAAATGTGCATGGCACATTGTGATGACAATGGTCATGGAGCATTGTTCTGACAAAGACATGGAGCATTGTGATGACAAGTGTCAAAGAGAATTGTGATGAAAAGTTCATGGAGCATTGTGGTTACAAAGGTCACAGAGCCTTGTGATGATGCTGGCATGGACCATTGTGATGACAAACGTTATGAAGCATTGTGATGACTGGAATCACGGAGCATTGTGATGACAGGTGTCATGGAGCATTGTGATGAAAAGTGCATGGATCATTGTGATGAAAAAGGCATGGAGCATTCTAATGACAGGGTTCAAGGAGCATACAGACAACAAGTGGCAGGGAGCATTGTGATGACAAGTGTATTGATCATTGTGTGACAAAGGTCATGGAGCATTGTGATGAGAAGACCATGGATAATTGTGATGACGAGCTTCATGGGGCATTGTGATGACAAGTGTTATGGAATATTGTGATCACAAGGGTTTGGAGCATTGTTATGACAGAGGTCATGTAGCATTTTGATTTCATTGTGATGACAATAGCATGAAGCATTATGATGATGGGCATGGTGCATTGTGATGACAGGGTTCATGGATCATTGAGATGAAAACGGGCATGGAGCATTGTGATTACAGGGGTCTTGGAGCATTGTGATGAGAAGAGTCATGGAGCCTTGTGATGACAAGGCCATGGAACATCGTGATAACAGGGTTCATGGAGCATTGTTATGAGAGGGGTAATGGAGCATTGTGATGGCAAGGGCATGGAGCATTGTCATGAGAAGGCCATGGAGCATTCTGATGACATGTGTCATGGAGGTTTGTGATGACAAGGACATGGAGCAATGTGATGAGAACCTTCATGGAGCATTGTGATGACTATGACATGGAGCATTGTGATGCCAAAGGTCATGGATCTTTGTGATGACAAAGGTCATGGAGCATTTTGATGACAAGGGCGTTGTGCATTGTGATGAGAACGGTAGGTAGCATTGTGATGACAGGGTCATGGAGCAATTTGATGAAAAGGGTCATGGAACATTTTGATGACAGGGGTTATGGAAGATTGTGATGCCAGGGGTCATCGAACATTGTGATGATAAGTGCATGTAGCATTGTGATGACAGGAGTCATGGCACATTTTGATGACAGAGGTGAGGGAATATTGTGATGAATAGTCATGTAACATTGTCATATCAGAGGTCAGAGAGCATTTTGATGAGAAGTGCATGGATCATTGTGATGACAAGGGTCAAAGAGGATTTTGATGAAAATTTCATATAGCATTGTGGTTAAAAAGGTCACAGAGACTGTTGATGACGAGGGCATGGACCACTGTGATGACAAAGGTCATGAAGCATTGTGATAACTGGAGTCACGGAGCATTGTGCGGACAGGGGTCATGGAGCATTGTGATAACAAGGGCATGGAGCATTGTGATGACAAGGGCATGGAGCATTGGCCTAATAAGTTGCATGGATTATTGCAATGACAGTTGGAATGGCGCATTGTGATGACAAGGGCATGGAGCATTGTGATGACCAGGTCATGCAGTATTGTGAACACAGGTGTCAGGGAGCATTGTGATGACATATGTAATGGCCCATTGTGATGACAATGGCATGGAGCATTGTGATGCCAACTGTCATGGAGGATTCTGATGACAAAGGTAATGGAGCATTGTGATGGCAATGGCTTGGAGCCTTGTTATGACAAAGGTCAGGGAGCATTGTGCTGACAAGTGCATGGAGAATTGTGATGACATGTGTCATGGAGCATTCTGATAACAAGCTTGTGGAGTATTTTGATGACAATGGCATGGAGCATTGTGATGAAAACGGCATGGGGCATTCTGATGAAAAAGGCATGGAGCCTTTTTGTGACAGGGTTCAAGGAGCATTCTGATGACCAGTGTCAGGGAGCATTGCGATGACAAGTGTATTGAGAATTGTGATGACAAATGTCATGGAGCATTGTGATGAAAAGGTCATGGAGTATTGTGATGACAGGCATCATGGAGCGTTGTGATGACAAGTGTTATGGAACATTGTGATCACAAGTGTTTGGAGCATTGTGATGACAGAGGTCATGGATCATATTGATTTCAAGGAACATGGAGCATTGTGATGACAAGAGCATGAAGCAATGTGATCCCAAGTTTCATGGAGGATTGTGATGACAATGGAAATGGAGTATTGTGATGACAAGCGCATAGAGCATTGAAATGACAAGGTCATGTAGCATTTTGCTGACAAAATCATGGAGCATTGTGATGACAGGTGTCATGGAGCACTGTGATGACAAGCGTCACGGAGCATTGTGAATACAGGGGTCATGGAGCATTGGGATGACAAGGGCATGGATGATTGTGATGACAATGTTCATGGAGCATTGGGCTGAAAATATTCATGGAGTATTGTGATGACAGGGGTCATGGAGCATTGTGATGACAGAGGTCATGGAGAATTTTGATTTCATTGTGCTGACAATAGCCGGAAGTATTATGATGATGGGCATGATGCATTGTGATGACAGTGGTCATGGAGCATTGTGATGACACGGGCATGGAGAATTGTGGTGACAGGGCCATGGAGCATTGGTCTGACAAGTTTCATAGATTATTGTGATGACAGTGGACATGGTGCATTGTGATGACAAGGGCATGGATCATGGTGATGAGAAGGTCATGGAGTATTGTGAAGACAGGTGTCAGGGAGCATTGTGATGACATATGTCATGGTTCATTGCAATGACAATGTCATGGAGCATTGTGATGCCAAATGTAATGGAGGATTGTGATGACAAATACAATGGAGCATTGTGTTGACTAGGGCTTGGAGCACTATGATGACAAGGTCCATTAGAGAATTGTCATGACAAGTTCGTGAAGCATTGTGATGACAAGGTCCTGGAGCATTGTGATGAGAAATCCATGGAGCCTTGTGATGACAAGTCTCATATAGCATACTGATGAAAAGGAGCATGGACCATTGTGATTACTGGGGTCTTGGAACATTGTGATGTAAATGGCATGGAGCATTGTGAAAAGAAGGCCAAGGAGCATTCTGAGGACAGGCGTCATTGAGCTTTGTGATGACAAGTGCATGGAGCATTGTGATTACAGGGGTCTTGGAGCACTGTGATGAAAAGGGCATGGAGCCTTGTCATGACAGGGTTCAAGGAGCATACAGACCACAAGTGTCAGGGAGCATATTGATGACAAGTGTATAGAGCATTGTGATGACAAAGGTCATGGAGCATTGTGATGAGAAGACCATGGATAATTATGATGACGAGTGTCATGGGGCATTGTGATGACAAGTGTTATGGAATATTGTGATCACAAGGGTTTGGAGCATTGTTATGACAGAGGTCATGGAGCATTTTGAATTCATTGTGATGACAATAGCATGAAGCATTATGATGATGAGCATGGTGCATTGTGATCACAGGGTTCATGGATCATTGAGATGAAAAGGGGCATGGAGCATTGTGATTACAGGGATCATGGATCATTGAGATGAAAATGGGCATGGAGCATTGTGATTACAGTGGTCTTGGATCAATGAGATGAGAAGGGTCATGGAGCCTTGTGATGACAAATCCATGGAACATCGTGATCGCAGGTGTCATGGAGCATTGTTATGACAGGGGTAATGGAGCATTTTGATGGAAAGGGCATGGAGCATTGTGATGAGAAGTCCATGGAGCATTCTGATGACATGTGTCATGGAGCTTAATGATGACAAGGGCATGGAGCAATGTGATGCCAAGGGTCATGGATATTTGTGATGACAAAGGTCATGGAGCATTTTGATGGCAAGGGCATTGTGCATTGTGATGAGAAGTGCAGGGAGCATTTTGATGACAGGTTCATGGAGCAATTTGATGAAAAGTGTCAAGGAACATTTTGATGACAGGGGTTATGGAACATTGTGATGTCAGGGGTCATCGAACATTGTGATGATAAGTGCATGTAGCATTGTGATGACAGGAATCATGGATCATTGTGATGACAGAGGTGAGGGAGTATTGTGACGAATAGTGATGTAACATTGTGATATCAGTGGTGAGAGAGCATTTTGAGGAGAAGTGCATGGAGCATTGTGATGACAAGACTGTGGAACACTGTGATGACAAGCGCATGGTGCATTGTGATGATATGTGTCATGGATCATTGTGCTGACAAGCGCATGGAGCATTGTGATGACCAGGGTCATGGAGCATTGTGCTGAGAAAGGCATAAAGCATTGTGATTACAAGGGTCAAAGAGCAGTGTGATGAAAAGTTCATGG
Source organism: Mesoplodon mirus (assembly GCF_964341445.2). NCBI lineage: Eukaryota > Metazoa > Chordata > Mammalia > Artiodactyla > Ziphiidae > Mesoplodon > Mesoplodon mirus. The sequence goes on along the minus strand of NW_028295774.1, from coordinate 2,743,092 downwards.
AGCATTGTGGTTAAAAAGGTCACAAAGACTGTTGATGACGAGGGCATGGACCATTGTGATGACAAAAGTCATGAAGCATTGTGATGACTGGAGTCACGGAGCATTGTGATGACAGGGGTCATGGAACATTGTGATAACAAGGACATGGAGCATTGTGATGACAAGGGCATGGAACATTGGTATAGTAAGCTTCATGGATTATTGCGATGACAGTTGGAATGGCGCATTGTGATGACAAGGGCATGGAGCATTGTGATGACCAGGTCATGCAGTACTGTGAAGACAGGTGTCAGGGAGCAATTTGATGACATATGTAATGGCCCATTGTGATGACAATGGCATGGAGCATTGTGATGCCAAGTGACATGGAGGATTCAGATGACAAAGGTAATGGAGCACTGTGATGACAATGGCTTGGAACATTGTGATGACAAGGGTCAGGGAGCATTGTGCTGACAAGTGCATGGAGAATTGTGATGACAAGGGTCATGGAGCATTTTGATGACAGGGCTTATGGAACATTGTGATGTCAGAGGTCATGGAACATTGTGATGATAAGGGGATGTAGCATTGTGATGACAGGGTCATGGAACATTGTGATTCCAGGGGTGAGGGAGTATTGTGATGACTAGTGATGGAACATTGTGATATCTCTGGTGAGAGAACATTTTGATGAGAAGTGCATGGACCACTGTGATTACAAAATTTATGGAGCATTGCAATGATAAGGTTGTGGACCGTTGTGATGAAATGCGCGTGGCACATTGTGATGACAATGGTCATGGAGCATTGTTCTGACAAAGACATGGAGCATTGTGATGACAAGGGTGACAGAGAATTGTGATGAGAAGTTCATGGAGCATTGTGATTACAAAGGTCACAGAGCCTTGTGATGACGCTGGCAAGGACCATTGTGATGACAAACGTTATGAAGCATTGTGATGACTGGAATCACGGAGCATTGTGATGACAGGTGTCATGGAGCATTGTGATGACAAGGGCATGGAGCATTGTGAGGAGAAGGCCAAGGAGCATTCTGAAGACATACGTCATTGAGCTTTGTGATGACAAGGGCATGGAGCTTCGTGATTACAGGGGTCTTGAAGCATTGTGATGAAAAATGCAAGGATCATTGTGATAAAAAAGGAATGGAGACTTGTCATGACAGGGTTCAAGGAGCATACAGACAAGGGTCAGGGAGCATATTGATGACAAGTGTATTGATCATTGTGATGACAAAGGTCATGGATCATTGTGATGAGAAGACCATGGATAATTGTGATGATGAGCTTCATGGGGCATTGTGATGACAAGTGTTATGGAATATTGTGATCACAAGGGTTTGAAGCATTTTTATGTCAGATGTCATGGAGCCTTTTGATTTCATTGTGATGACAATAGCATGAAGCATTATGATGATGGGCAGGGTGCATTGTGATTACAGGGATCATGGATCATTGAGATGAAACTGGGCATGGAGCATTGTGATTACAGTGGTCTTGGATCAATGTGATGAGAAGGGTCATGGAGCCTTGTGATGACAAATCCATGGAACATCGTGATCGCAGGTGTCATGGAGCATTGTTATGACAGGGGTAATGGAGCATTTTGATGGAAAGGGCATGGAGCATTGTGATGAGAAGTCCATGGAGCATTCTGATGACATGTGTCATGGAGCTTAATGATGACAAGGGCATGGAGCAATGTGATGCCAAGGGTCATGGATATTTGTGATGACAAAGGTCATGGAGCATTTTGATGGCAAGGGCATTGTGCATTGTGATGAGAAGTGCAGGGAGCATTTTGATGACAGGTTCATGGAGCAATTTGATGAAAAGTGTCAAGGAACATTTTGATGACAGGGGTTATGGAACATTGTGATGTCAGGGGTCATCGAACATTGTGATGATAAGTGCATGTAGCATTGTGATGACAGGAATCATGGATCATTGTGATGACAGAGGTGAGGGAGTATTGTGACGAATAGTGATGTAACATTGTGATATCAGTGGTGAGAGAGCATTTTGAGGAGAAGTGCATGGAGCATTGTGATGACAAGACTGTGGAGCACTGTGATGACAAGCGCATGGTGCATTGTGATGATATGTGTCATGGAGCATTGTGCTGACAAGCGCATGGAGCATTGTGATGACCAGGGTCATGGAGCATTGTGCTGAGAAAGGCATAAAGCATTGTGATTACAAGGGTCAAAGAGCAGTGTGATGAAAAGTTCATGGAGCATTGTGGTTAAAAAGGTCACAAAGACTGTTGATGACGAGGGCATGGACCATTGTGATGACAAAAGTCATGAAGCATTGTGATGACTGGAGTCACGGAGCATTGTGATGACAGGGGTCATGGAACATTGTGATAACAAGGACATGGAGCATTGTGATGACAAGGGCATGGAACATTGGTATAGTAAGCTTCATGGATTATTGCGATGACAGTTGGAATGGCGCATTGTGATGACAAGGGCATGGAGCATTGTGATGACCAGGTCATGCAGTACTGTGAAGACAGGTGTCAGGGAGCAATTTGATGACATATGTAATGGCCCATTGTGATGACAATGGCATGGAGCATTGTGATGCCAAGTGACATGGAGGATTCAGATGACAAAGGTAATGGAGCACTGTGATGACAATGGCTTGGAACATTGTGATGACAAGGGTCAGGGAGCATTGTGCTGACAAGTGCATGGAGAATTGTGATGACAAGGGTCATGGAGCATTTTGATGACAGGGCTTATGGAACATTGTGATGTCAGAGGTCATGGAACATTGTGATGATAAGGGGATGTAGCATTGTGATGACAGGGTCATGGAACATTGTGATTCCAGGGGTGAGGGAGTATTGTGATGACTAGTGATGGAACATTGTGATATCTCTGGTGAGAGAACATTTTGATGAGAAGTGCATGGACCACTGTGATTACAAAGTTTATGGAGCATTGCAATGATAAGGTTGTGGACCGTTGTGATGAAATGCGCGTGGCACATTGTGATGACAATGGTCATGGAGCATTGTTCTGACAAAGACATGGAGCATTGTGATGACAAGGGTGACAGAGAATTGTGATGAAAAGTTCATGGAGCATTGTGATTACAAAGGTCACAGAGCCTTGTGATGACGCTGGCAAGGACCATTGTGATGACAAACGTTATGAAGCATTGTGATGACTGGAATCACGGAGCATTGTGATGACAGGTGTCATGGAGCATTGTGATGACAAGGGCATGGAGCATTGTGAGGAGAAGGCCAAGGAGCATTCTGAAGACATACGTCATTGAGCTTTGTGATGACAAGGGCATGGAGCTTTGTGATTACAGGGGTCTTGAAGCATTGTGATGAAAAATGCAAGGATCATTGTGATAAAAAAGGAATGGAGACTTGTCATGACAGGGTTCAAGGAGCATACAGACAAGGGTCAGGGAGCATATTGATGACAAGTGTATTGATCATTGTGATGACAAAGGTCATGGAGCATTGTGATGAGAAGACCATGGATAATTGTGATGATGAGCTTCATGGGGCATTGTGATGACAAGTGTTATGGAATATTGTGATCACAAGGGTTTGGAGCATTGTTGTGTCAGATGTCATGGAGCCTTTTGATTTCATTGTGATGACAATAGCATGAAGCATTATGATGATGGGCATGGTGCATTGTGATGACAGCGTTCATGGATCATTGAGATGAAAACGGGCATGGAGCATTGTGATTACACTGTTCTTGGAGCTTTGTGATGAGAAGGGTCATGGAGCCTTGTGATGACAAGGCCATGGAACATCGTGATTACAGGGTTCATGGAGCATTGTTATGACATGGGTAATGGAACATTGTGATGGCAAGGGCATGGAGCATTGTGATGAGAAGGCCATGGAGCATTCTGATGACATGTGTCATGGAGGTTTGTGATGACAAGGACATGGAGCAATGTGATGTGAACCTTCATGGTGCATTGTGATGACAGTGACATGGAGCATTGTGATGCCAAGGGTCATGGATCTTTGTGATGACAAAGGTCATGGAGCATTTTGATGACAAGGGCATTGTGCATTGTGATGAGAAGGGTAGGGAGCATTGTGATGACAGGGTCATGGAGCAATTTGATGAAAACGGTCATGGAACATTTTGATGACAGATGTTATGGAACATTGTGATGCCAGGGGTCATCGAACATTGTGATGATAAGTGCATGTAGCAATGTGATGACAGGAGTCATGGAACATTGTGATGACAGGGGTGAGGGAGTATTGTGACAAATAGTGATGTACCATTGTGATACCAGTGGTGAGAGAGCATTTTGATGAGAAGTGCATGGAGTATTGTGATGACAAGGGTCAAAGAGCATTTTGATGAAAAGTTCAAGTAGCATTGTTGTTAAAAAGGTCACAGAGACTCTTGATGATGAGGGCATGGACCATTGTTATGACAAAGGTCATGAAGCATTGTGATAACTGGAGTCACGGAGCATTGTGAGGACAGGGGTCATGGAGCATTGTGATAACAAGGGCATGGAGCATTGTGATGACCAGGTCATGCAGTATTATGAACACAGGTGTCAGGGAGCAATTTGATGACATATGTAATGGCCCATTGTGATGACAATGGCATGGAGCATTGTGATGCCAAGTGACATGGAGGATTCAGATGACAAAGGTAATGGAGCACTGTGATGACAATGGCTTGGAACATTGTGATGGCAAGGGTCATGGTGCATTGTAATGACAGGTTTAATGGAGCATTTTGACGAGAAGGGCATGGAACATTGTTCTGAAGTGTTTCATGGATTATTGTGATGAGAGTGGGCATGGAGCGTTGTGATGATTAGGGCACGGAATCTGGGTGATACCGGATTCATGGAGGATTGTAATGACATGGGCATGGAGCATTGTGAAGACAAGGGCTTCGAGCATTGTGATGACAAGTGTCATGGAGCTCTGCAATGACAAGAGCATGGAGCAGTGTGATGAGAGGGTTCATGGAGCATTGTGATGAAAATGGCATGGATCATTGTGATGAAAATGGCATGGAGCCTTTTCATGACGGGGTTCAAGGAGCATATTGACGACAAGTGTCAGGGAGCATTGTGATGACAAGTCATGGAGCATTTTGATGACAAGGGCATGGTGCACTGTGATGAGAAGTGCAGGGAGCATTTTGTTGACCAGGTTATGCAGCAATTTAATAAAAATTGTAATGGAATATTTTGATGGCACGGGTTATAGAACATTGTGATGTCAGGGGTCTTGGAAGTTTGGGATGAAAAGGGTCATGGAGCATTTTGATGACAGGGGTTATGGAACATTGTGATGTCAGGGGTCATGGAACATTGTGATGATAAGGGGAGGTAGCATTGTGATGACAGGGTCCTGGAACATTGTGATTACAGGGGTGAGGGAGTATTGTGATGACTAGTGATGGAACATTGTGATATCTCTGGTGATAGAGCATTTTGATGAGAAGTGCATGGACCATTGTGATTACAAGGTTTATGGAGCATAGCAATGACAAGGATGTGGACCGTTGTGAAGAAATGCGCGTGGCACATTGTGATGACAATGGTCACTGAACATTGTTCTGACAAAGACATGGAGCTTTGTGATGACAAGGGCATGGAGCATTGTGATGAAAAGGACATGGGTCATTGTGATGACAATGGCATGGAGCCTTGTCATGACGGGTTTCAAGGAGCATATTGATGACAAGTGTCAGGGAGCATTGTGATGACAAGTCTATTTGAGAAGTGTGATGAAAAATATCATGGAGCATTGTGATGAGAAGACCATGGATAATTGTGATGACGAGTGTCATGGGGCATTGTGATGATAATGGTCATGGACCATTTTGATGCGAAGGTCATGGAGCATTGGGTTGAAAATATTCATGGAGTATTGTGATGACAGGGGTCATGGAGCATTTTGATGACTAGAGAATGGAGCATGGTGATGGCACGGTCCTGGAGCATTGTGATGAGATGACGATGGAGACTTGTGATGACAAGTCTCATGGAGCATTCTGATGAAACGGGGCATGGAGCATTGTGATTACAGGGGTCTTGGAGCACTGTGATGACAAGGGCATGCCTCATTTTGATGAGCGGGCCATGGAACATTCTGATGACATGTGTCATGGAGCTTTTTGATGACAAGGGCATGGAGAATTGTGATTACAGGGGTCTTGGAGCATTGTGATGACAATTGTCATGGAGCCTTGTGATGACAAGACCGTGGAACATTGTGATGGCTGGGGTCATGGATCATTGTTATGACCGGGGTAATGGAGCACTGTGATGAGAAGGGCATGGAGCATTGAGATTACAATATTTATGGAGCATTGCGATGACAAATTTGTGGACCGTTGTGATGAAAAGCGCGTGGCACATTTTGATGACAAGGGTCATGGAGTAATTTTCTGACAAAGGCATTGAACATTGTGATGACAAGTTCATGGAGCATTGTGGTAACAAAGGTAACAGAGCCTTGTGATGATGCGGGCATGGACCATTGTGATGACAAATGTTATGAAGCATTGTGATGACGGGAGTCACAGAGCATTGTGATGACAGGGGTCATGAAGCTCACTGATGACAAGGGCAAGGAGCATTGTGCTTAGAAAGGCATAGAGCATTGTGATGACAAGGGTCAAAGAGCATTGTGATAAAAAGTTAATGGAACATTGTGGCTAAAAAGGTCACAGAGACTGTTGATGATGAGGGCATGGACCATTGTGATGACAAAGTTCATGAAGCATTGTGATGACTGGAGTCATGGAGCATTGTGATAAAAAGGGCATGGAGAATTGTGATGACAAGGGCATGGAGCATTTGTCTAATAAGTTTCATGGATTATTGCGATGACAGTTGGAATGGCGCATTGTGATGAGAAGGGCATGGAGCATTGTGATGACCAGGTCATGCAGTATTGTGAAGACAGGTGTCAGGGATAATTGTGATGACATATGTAATGGCCCATTGTGATGACAATGGCATGGAGCATTGTGATGCCAAGTGTCATGGAGGATTCTGATGACAAAGGTAATGGAGCATTGTGATGACAATGGCTTGGAGCATTGTAATGACAAGGGTCAGGGAGCATTCTGATGACAAGCTTGTGGAGTATTTTGATGACAATGGCATGGAGCATTGTGATGAAAACAGCATGGGGCATTGTGATGAAAATGGCATGGAGCCTTTTCGTGACAGGTTTCAAGGAGCATTCTGACGACAAGTTTCAGGAAGCATTGTAATGACAAGTGTATTTAGAATTGTGATGACAAAGGTCATGGAGCATTGTGATGAAAAGTCCATGGAGTATTGTGATGACAGGCATCATGGAGCGTTGTGATGACAAGTGTTATGGAACATTGTGATCACAAGGGTTTGGAGCATTGTGATGACAGAGGTCATGGATCATTTTGATTTCAAGGAGCATGGAGCATTGTGATGACAAGGGCATGAAGCAATGAGATCCCAAGTTTCATGGAGGATTGTGATGAGAATGGAAATGGAGTATTGTGATGACAAGCGCATAGAGCATTGTAATGAGAAGGTCATGTAGCATTTTGCTGACAAAGGCATGGAGCATTGTGATTACAGGGGTCTTGGAGCATTGTGATGAGAAGGGTCATGGAGCTTTGTGATGACAAGGCAATGGAATATCGTGATGGCAGGGGTCATGGAGCATTGCTATGTCTTGTGTAATGGAGCATTGTGATGGCAAGGGCATGGAGCATTGTGATGAGAAGGCCATGGAGCATTCTGATGACATGTGTCATGGAGCTTTGTGAAGACAAATGCATGGAGCAATGTGATGAGAGCGTTCATGGAGCATTGTGATGACAATGACATTGAGCATTGTGATGCCAAGGGTCATGGATCTTTATGATGACAAAGGTCATGGAGCATTCTGATGGCAAGGGCGTTGTGCATTGTGATGAGAAGGGCAGGGAGCATTGTGATGACAGGGTCATGGAGCAATTTGATGAAAAGTGTCAAGGAACATTTTGATGACAGGGGTTATGGAACATTGTGATGTCAGGGGTCATCGAACATTGTGATGATAAGTGCATGTAGCATTGTGATGACAGGAGTCATGGAACATTGTGATGACAGAGGTGAGGGAGTATTGTGACGAATAGTGATGTAACATTGTGATATCAGTGGTGAGAGAGCATTTTGATGAGAAGTGCATGGAGCATTGTGATGACAAGGTTTATGGAACATTGTGATGACAAGATTGTGGAGCACTGTGATGACAAAGGCTTGGAACATTGTGATGACAAGGGTCAGGGAGCATTGTGCTGACAAGTGCATGGAGAATTGTGATGACAAGGGTCATGGAGCATTTTGATGACAGGGCTTATGGAACATTGTGATGCCAGGGGTCATGGAACATTGTGATGATAAGGGGATGTAGCATTGTGATGACAGGGTCATGGAACATTGTGATTCCAGGGGTGAGGGAGTATTGTGATGACTAGTGATGGAAGATTGTGATATCTCTGGTGAGAGAGCATTTTGATGAGAAGGGCATGGACCACTGTGATTACAAAGTTTATGGAGCATTGCAATGATAAGGTTGTGGACCGTTGTGATGAAATGTGCATGGCACATTGTGATGACAATGGTCATGGAGCATTGTTCTGACAAAGACATGGAGCATTGTGATGACAAGTGTCAAAGAGAATTGTGATGAAAAGTTCATGGAGCATTGTGGTTACAAAGGTCACAGAGCCTTGTGATGATGCTGGCATGGACCATTGTGATGACAAACGTTATGAAGCATTGTGATGACTGGAATCACGGAGCATTGTGATGACAGGGGTCATGGAGCATTGTGATGAAAAGGGCATGGAGCATTGTGAGGAGAAGGCCAAGGAGCATTCTGAAGACATACATCATTGAGGGTTGTGATGACAAGGGCATGGCGCTTTGTGATTACAGGGGTCTTGGAGCATTGTGATGAAAAGTGCATGGATCATTGTGATGAAAAAGGCATGGAGCATTCTAATGACAGGGTTCAAGGAGCATACAGACAACAAGTGGCAGGGAGCATTGTGATGACAAGTGTATTGATCATTGTGTGACAAAGGTCATGGAGCATTGTGATGAGAAGACCATGGATAATTGTGATGACGAGCTTCATGGGGCATTGTGATGACAAGTGTTATGGAATATTGTGATCACAAGGGTTTGGAGCATTGTTATGACAGAGGTCATGTAGCATTTTGATTTCATTGTGATGACAATAGCATGAAGCATTATGATGATGGGCATGGTGCATTGTGATGACAGGGTTCATGGATCATTGAGATGAAAACGGGCATGGAGCATTGTGATTACAGGGGTCTTGGAGCATTGTGATGAGAAGAGTCATGGAGCCTTGTGATGACAAGGCCATGGAACATCGTGATAACAGGGTTCATGGAGCATTGTTATGAGAGGGGTAATGGAGCATTGTGATGGCAAGGGCATGGAGCATTGTCATGAGAAGGCCATGGAGCATTCTGATGACATGTGTCATGGAGGTTTGTGATGACAAGGACATGGAGCAATGTGATGAGAACCTTCATGGAGCATTGTGATGACAATGACATGGAGCATTGTGATGCCAAAGGTCATGGATCTTTGTGATGACAAAGGTCATGGAGCATTTTGATGACAAGGGCGTTGTGCATTGTGATGAGAACGGTAGGTAGCATTGTGATGACAGGGTCATGGAGCAATTTGATGAAAAGGGTCATGGAACATTTTGATGACAGGGGTTATGGAAGATTGTGATGCCAGGGGTCATCGAACATTGTGATGATAAGTGCATGCAGCATTGTGATGACAGGAGTCATGGCACATTTTGATGACAGAGGTGAGGTAATATTGTGACGAATAGTCATGTAACATTGTCATATCAGAGGTCAGAGAGCATTTTGATGAGAAGTGCATGGATCATTGTGATGACAAGGGTCAAAGAGGATTTTGATGAAAATTTCATGTAGCATTGTGGTTAAAAAGGTCACAGAGACTGTTGATGACGAGGGCATGGACCACTGTGATGACAAAGGTCATGAAGCATTGTGATAACTGGAGTCACGGAGCATTGTGCGGACAGGGGTCATGGAGCATTGTGATAACAAGGGCATGGAGCATTGTGATGACAAGGGCATGGAGCATTGGCCTAATAAGTTGCATGGATTATTGCAATGACAGTTGGAATGGCGCATTGTGATGACAAGGGCATGGAGCATTGTGATGACCAGGTCATGCAGTATTGTGAACACAGGTGTCAGGGAGCATTGTGATGACATATGTAATGGCCCATTGTGATGACAATGGCATGGAGCATTGTGATGCCAACTGTCATGGAGGATTCTGATGACAAAGGTAATGGAGCATTGTGATGGCAATGGCTTGGAGCCTTGTTATGACAAAGGTCAGGGAGCATTGTGCTGACAAGTGCATGGAGAATTGTGATGACATGTGTCATGGAGCATTCTGATAACAAGCTTGTGGAGTATTTTGATGACAATGGCATGGAGCATTGTGATGAAAACGGCATGGGGCATTCTGATGAAAAAGGCATGGAGCCTTTTTGTGACAGGGTTCAAGGAGCATTCTGATGACCAGTGTCAGGGAGCATTGCGATGACAAGTGTATTGAGAATTGTGATGACAAATGTCATGGAGCATTGTGATGAAAAGGCCATGGAGTATTGTGATGACAGGCATCATGGAGCGTTGTGATGACAAGTGTTATGGAACACTGTGATCACAAGTGTTTGGAGCATTGTGATGACAGAGGTCATGGATCATATTGATTTCAAGGAACATGGAGCATTGTGATGACAAGAGCATGAAGCAATGTGATCCCAAGTTTCATGGAGGATTGTGATGACAATGGAAATGGAGTATTGTGATGACAAGCGCATAGAGCATTGAAATGACAAGGTCATGTAGCATTTTGCTGACAAAATCATGGAGCATTGTGATGACAGGTGTCATGGAGCATTGTGATGACAAGCGTCACGGAGCATTGTGAATACAGGGGTCATGGAGCATTGGGATGACAAGGGCATGGATGATTGTGATGACAATGTTCATGGAGCATTGGGCTGAAAATATTCATGGAGTATTGTGATGACAGGGGTCATGGAGCATTGTGATGACAGAGGTCATGGAGAATTTTGATTTCATTGTGCTGACAATAGCCGGAAGTATTATGATGATGGGCATGATGCATTGTGATGACAGTGGTCATGGAGCATTGTGATGACAAGGGCATGGAGAATTGTGGTGACAGGGCCATGGAGCATTGGTCTGACAAGTTTCATAGATTATTGTGATGACAGTGGACATGGTGCATTGTGATGACAAGGGCATGGATCATGGTGATGAGAAGGTCATGGAGTATTGTGAAGACAGGTGTCAGGGAGCATTGTGATGACATATGTCATGGTTCATTGCAATGACAATGTCATGGAGCATTGTGATGCCAAATGTAATGGAGGATTGTGATGACAAATACAATGGAGCATTGTGTTGACTAGGGCTTGGAGCACTATGATGACAAGGTCCATTAGAGAATTGTCATGACAAGTTCGTGAAGCATTGTGATGACAAGGTCCTGGAGCATTGTGATGAGAAATCCATGGAGCCTTGTGATGACAAGTCTCATATAGCATACTGATGAAAAGGAGCATGGACCATTGTGATTACTGGGGTCTTGGAACATTGTGATGAAAATGGCATGGAGCATTGTGAAAAGAAGGCCAAGGAGCATTCTGAGGACAGGCGTCATTGAGCTTTGTGATGACAAGTGCATGGAGCATTGTGATTACAGGGGTCTTGGAGCACTGTGATGAAAAGGGCATGGAGCCTTGTCATGACAGGGTTCAAGGAGCATACAGACCACAAGTGTCAGGGAGCATATTGATGACAAGTGTATAGAGCATTGTGATGACAAAGGTCATGGAGCATTGTGATGAGAAGACCATGGATAATTGTGATGACGAGTGTCATGGGGCATTGTGATGACAAGTTTTATGGAATATTGTGATCACAAGGGTTTTGAGCATTGTTATGACAGAGGTCATGGAGCATTTTGAATTCATTGTGATGACAATAGCATGAAGCATTATGATGATGAGCATGGTGCATTGTGATCACAGGGTTCATGGATCATTGAGATGAAAAGGGGCATGGAGCATTGTGATTACAGGGATCATGGATCATTGAGATGAAACTGGGCATGGAGCATTGTGATTACAGTGGTCTTGGATCAATGTGATGAGAAGGGTCATGGAGCCTTGTGATGACAAATCCATGGAACATCGTGATCGCAGGTGTCATGGAGCATTGTTATGACAGGGGTAATGGAGCATTTTGATGGAAAGGGCATGGAGCATTGTGATGAGAAGTCCATGGAGCATTCTGATGACATGTGTCATGGAGCTTAATGATGACAAGGGCATGGAGCAATGTGATGCCAAGGGTCATGGATATTTGTGATGACAAAGGTCATGGAGCATTTTGATGGCAAGGGCATTGTGCATTGTGATGAGAAGTGCAGGGAGCATTTTGATGACAGGTTCATGGAGCAATTTGATGAAAAGTGTCAAGGAACATTTTGATGACAGGGGTTATGGAACATTGTGATGTCAGGGGTCATCGAACATTGTGATGATAAGTGCATGTAGCATTGTGATGACAGGAATCATGGATCATTGTGATGACAGAGGTGAGGGAGTATTGTGACGAATAGTGATGTAACATTGTGATATCAGTGGTGAGAGAGCATTTTGAGGAGAAGTGCATGGAGCATTGTGATGACAAGACTGTGGAACACTGTGATGACAAGCGCATGGTGCATTGTGATGATATGTGTCATGGATCATTGTGCTGACAAGCGCATGGAGCATTGTGATGACCAGGGTCATGGAGCATTGTGCTGAGAAAGGCATAAAGCATTGTGATTACAAGGGTCAAAGAGCAGTGTGATGAAAAGTTCATGGAGCATTGTGGTTAAAAAGGTCACAAAGACTGTTGATGACGAGGGCATGGACCATTGTGATGACAAAAGTCATGAAGCATTGTGATGACTGGAGTCACGGAGCATTGTGATGACAGGGGTCATGGAACATTGTGATAACAAGGACATGGAGCATTGTGATGACAAGGGCATGGAACATTGGTATAGTAAGCTTCATGGATTATTGCGATGACAGTTGGAATGGCGCATTGTGATGACAAGGGCATGGAGCATTGTGATGACCAGGTCATGCAGTACTGTGAAGACAGGTGTCAGGGAGCAATTTGATGACATATGTAATGGCCCATTGTGATGACAATGGCATGGAGCATTGTGATGCCAAGTGACATGGAGGATTCAGATGACAAAGGTAATGGAGCACTGTGATGACAATGGCTTGGAACATTGTGATGACAAGGGTCATGGAGCATTGTGCTGACAAGTGCATGGAGAATTGTGATGACAAGGGTCATGGAGCATTTTGATGACAGGGCTTATGGAACATTGTGATGTCAGAGGTCATGGAACATTGTGATGATAAGGGGATGTAGCATTGTGATGACAGGGTCATGGAACATTGTGATTCCAGGGGTGAGGGAGTATTGTGATGACTAGTGATGGAACATTGTGATATCTCTGGTGAGAGAACATTTTGATGAGAAGTGCATGGACCACTGTGATTACAAAGTTTATGGAGCATTGCAATGATAAGGTTGTGGACCGTTGTGATGAAATGCGCGTGGCACATTGTGATGACAATGGTCATGGAGCATTGTTCTGATAAAGACATGGAGCATTGTGATGACAAGGGTGACAGAGAATTGTGATGAAAAGTTCATGGAGCATTGTGATTACAAAGGTCACAGAGCCTTGTGATGACGCTGGCAAGGACCATTGTGATGACAAACGTTATGAAGCATTGTGATGACTGGAATCACGGAGCATTGTGATGACAGGTGTCATGGAGCATTGTGATGACAAGGGCATGGAGCATTGTGAGGAGAAGGCCAAGGAGCATTCTGAAGACATACGTCATTGAGCTTTGTGATGACAAGGGCATGGAGCTTTGTGATTACAGGGGTCTTGAAGCATTGTGATGAAAAATGCAAGGATAATTGTGATAAAAAAGGAATGGAGACTTGTCATGACAGGGTTCAAGGAGCATACAGACAAGGGTCAGGGAGCATATTGATGACAAGTGTATTGATCATTGTGATGACAAAGGTCATGGAGCATTGTGAAGAGAAGACCATGGATAATTGTGATGATGAGCTTCATGGGGCATTGTGATGACAAGTGTTATGGAATATTGTGATCACAAGGGTTTTGAGCATTGTTATGACAGAGGTCATGGAGCATTTTGAATTCATTGTGATGACAATAGCATGAAGCATTATGATGATGAGCATGGTGCATTGTGATCACAGGGTTCATGGATCATTGAGATGAAAAGGGGCATGGAGCATTGTGATTACAGGGATCATGGATCATTGAGATGAAACTGGGCATGGAGCATTGTGATTACAGTGGTCTTGGATCAATGTGATGAGAAGGGTCATGGAGCCTTGTGATGACAAATCCATGGAACATCGTGATCGCAGATGTCATGGAGCATTGTTATGACAGGGGTAATGGAGCATTTTGATGGAAAGGGCATGGAGCATTGTGATGAGAAGTCCATGGAGCATTCTGATGACATGTGTCATGGAGCTTAATGATGACAAGGGCATGGAGCAATGTGATGCCAAGGGTCATGGATATTTGTGATGACAAAGGTCATGGAGCATTTTGATGGCAAGGGCATTGTGCATTGTGATGAGAAGTGCAGGGAGCATTTTGATGACAGGTTCATGGAGCAATTTGATGAAAAGTGTCAAGGAACATTTTGATGACAGGGGTTATGGAACATTGTGATGTCAGGGGTCATCGAACATTGTGATGATAAGTGCATGTAGCATTGTGATGACAGGAATCATGGATCATTGTGATGACAGAGGTGAGGGAGTATTGTGACGAATAGTGATGTAACATTGTGATATCAGTGGTGAGAGAGCATTTTGAGGAGAAGTGCATGGAGCATTGTGATGACAAGACTGTGGAGCACTGTGATGACAAGCGCATGGTGCATTGTGATGATATGTGTCATGGAGCATTGTGCTGACAAGCGCATGGAGCATTGTGATGACCAGGGTCATGGAGCATTGTGCTGAGAAAGGCATAAAGCATTGTGATTACAAGGGTCAAAGAGCAGTGTGATGAAAAGTTCATGGAGCATTGTGGTTAAAAAGGTCACAAAGACTGTTGATGACGAGGGCATGGACCATTGTGATGACAAAAGTCATGAAGCATTGTGATGACTGGAGTCACGGAGCATTGTGATGACAGGGGTCATGGAACATTGTGATAACAAGGACATGGAGCATTGTGATGACAAGGGCATGGAACATTGGTATAGTAAGCTTCATGGATTATTGCGATGACAGTTGGAATGGCGCATTGTGATGACAAGGGCATGGAGCATTGTGATGACCAGGTCATGCAGTACTGTGAAGACAGGTGTCAGGGAGCAATTTGATGACATATGTAATGGCCCATTGTGATGACAATGGCATGGAGCATTGTGATGCCAAGTGACATGGAGGATTCAGATGACAAAGGTAATGGAGCACTGTGATGACAATGGCTTGGAACATTGTGATGACAAGGGTCAGGGAGCATTGTGCTGACAAGTGCATGGAGAATTGTGATGACAAGGGTCATGGAGCATTTTGATGACAGGGCTTATGGAACATTGTGATGTCAGAGGTCATGGAACATTGTGATGATAAGGGGATGTAGCATTGTGATGACAGGGTCATGGAACATTGTGATTCCAGGGGTGAGGGAGTATTGTGATGACTAGTGATGGAACATTGTGATATCTCTGGTGAGAGAACATTTTGATGAGAAGTGCATGGACCACTGTGATTACAAAGTTTATGGAGCATTGCAATGATAAGGTTGTGGACCGTTGTGATGAAATGCGCGTGGCACATTGTGATGACAATGGTCATGGAGCATTGTTCTGACAAAGACATGGAGCATTGTGATGACAAGGGTGACAGAGAATTGTGATGAAAAGTTCATGGAGCATTGTGATTACAAAGGTCACAGAGCCTTGTGATGACGCTGGCAAGGACCATTGTGATGACAAACGTTATGAAGCATTGTGATGACTGGAATCACGGAGCATTGTGATGACAGGTGTCATGGAGCATTGTGATGACAAGGGCATGGAGCATTGTGAGGAGAAGGCCAAGGAGCATTCTGAAGACATACGTCATTGAGCTTTGTGATGACAAGGGCATGGAGCTTTGTGATTACAGGGGTCTTGAAGCATTGTGATGAAAAATGCAAGGATCATTGTGATAAAAAAGGAATGGAGACTTGTCATGACAGGGTTCAAGGAGCATACAGACAAGGGTCAGGGAGCATATTGATGACATGTGTATTGATCATTGTGATGACAAAGGTCATGGAGCATTGTGATGAGAAGACCATGGATAATTGTGATGATGAGCTTCATGGGGCATTGTGATGACAAGTGTTATGGAATATTGTGATCACAAGGGTTTGGAGCATTGTTATGTCAGATGTCATGGAGCCTTTTGATTTCATTGTGATGACAATAGCATGAAGCATTATGATGATGGGCATGGTGCATTGTGATGACAGCGTTCATGGATCATTGAGATGAAAACGGGCATGGAGCATTGTGATTACAGGGATCATGGATCATTGAGATGAAACTGGGCATGGAGCATTGTGATTACAGTGGTCTTGGATCAATGTGATGAGAAGGGTCATGGAGCCTTGTGATGACAAATCCATGGAACATCGTGATCGCAGGTGTCATGGAGCATTGTTATGACAGGGGTAATGGAGCATTGTGATGTGAAGGGCATGGAGCATTGTGATGAGAAGTCCATGGAGCATTCTGATGACATGTGTCATGGAGCTTAATGATGACAAGGGCATGGAGCAATGTGATGCCAAGGGTCATGGATATTTGTGATGACAAAGGTCATGGAGCATTTTGATGGCAAGGGCATTGTGCATTGTGATGAGAAGTGCAGGGAGCATTTTGATGACAGGTTCATGGAGCAATTTGATGAAAAGTGTCAAGGAACATTTTGATGACAGGGGTTATGGAACATTGTGATGTCAGGGGTCATCGAACATTGTGATGATAAGTGCATGTAGCATTGTGATGACAGGAATCATGGATCATTGTGATGACAGAGGTGAGGGAGTATTGTGACGAATAGTGATGTAACATTGTGATATCAGTGGTGAGAGAGCATTTTGAGGAGAAGTGCATGGAGCATTGTGATGACAAGACTGTGGAGCACTGTGATGACAAGCGCATGGTGCATTGTGATGATATGTGTCATGGAGCATTGTGCTGACAAGCGCATGGAGCATTGTGATGACCAGGGTCATGGAGCATTGTGCTGAGAAAGGCATAAAGCATTGTGATTACAAGGGTCAAAGAGCAGTGTGATGAAAAGTTCATGGAGCATTGTGGTTAAAAAGGTCACAAAGACTGTTGATGACGAGGGCATGGACCATTGTGATGACAAAAGTCATGAAGCATTGTGATGACTGGAGTCACGGAGCATTGTGATGACAGGGGTCATGGAACATTGTGATAACAAGGACATGGAGCATTGTGATGACAAGGGCATGGAACATTGGTATAGTAAGCTTCATGGATTATTGCGATGACAGTTGGAATGGCGCATTGTGATGACAAGGGCATGGAGCATTGTGATGACCAGGTCATGCAGTACTGTGAAGACAGGTGTCAGGGAGCAATTTGATGACATATGTAATGGCCCATTGTGATGACAATGGCATGGAGCATTGTGATGCCAAGTGACATGGAGGATTCAGATGACAAAGGTAATGGAGCACTGTGATGACAATGGCTTGGAACATTGTGATGACAAGGTCAGGGAGCATTGTGCTGACAAGTGCATGGAGAATTGTGATGACAAGGGTCATGGAGCATTTTGATGACAGGGCTTATGGAACATTGTGATGTCAGAGGTCATGGAACATTGTGATGATAAGGGGATGTAGCATTGTGATGACAGGGTCATGGAACATTGTGATTCCAGGGGTGAGGGAGTATTGTGATGACTAGTGATGGAACATTGTGATATCTCTGGTGAGAGAACATTTTGATGAGAAGTGCATGGACCACTGTGATTACAAAGTTTATGGAGCATTGCAATGATAAGGTTGTGGACCGTTGTGATGAAATGCGCGTGGCACATTGTGATGACAATGGTCATGGAGCATTGTTCTGACAAAGACATGGAGCATTGTGATGACAAGGGTGACAGAGAATTGTGATGAAAAGTTCATGGAGCATTGTGATTACAAAGGTCACAGAGCCTTGTGATGACGCTGGCAAGGACCATTGTGATGACAAACGTTATGAAGCATTGTGATGACTGGAATCACGGAGCATTGTGATGACAGGTGTCATGGAGCATTGTGATGACAAGGGCATGGAGCATTGTGAGGAGAAGGCCAAGGAGCATTCTGAAGACATACGTCATTGAGCTTTGTGATGACAAGGGCATGGAGCTTTGTGATTACAGGGGTCTTGAAGCACTGTGATGAAAAATGCAAGGATCATTGTGATAAAAAAGGAATGGAGACTTGTCATGACAGGGTTCAAGGAGCATACAGACAAGGGTCAGGGAGCATATTGATGACAAGTGTATTGATCATTGTGATGACAAAGGTCATGGATCATTGTGATGAGAAGACCATGGATAATTGTGATGATGAGCTTCATGGGGCATTGTGATGACAAGTGTTATGGAATATTGTGATCACAAGGGTTTGGAGCATTGTTATGTCAGATGTCATGGAGCCTTTTGATTTCATTGTGATGACAATAGCATGAAGCATTATGATGATGGGCATGGTGCATTGTGATGACAGCGTTCATGGATCATTGAGATGAAAACGGGCATGGAGCATTGTGATTACACTGTTCTTGGAGCTTTGTGATGAGAAGGGTCATGGAGCCTTGTGATGACAAGCCATGGAACATCGTGATTACAGGGTTCATGGAGCATTGTTATGACATGGGTAATGGAACATTGTGATGGCAAGGGCATGGAGCATTGTGATGAGAAGGCCATGGAGCATTCTGATGACATGTGTCATGGAGGTTTGTGATGACAAGGACATGGAGCAATGTGATGTGAACCTTCATGGTGCATTGTGATTACAATGACATGGAGCATTGTGATGCCAAGGGTCATGGATCTTTGTGATGACAAAGGTCATGGAGCATTTTGATGACAAGGGCATTGTGCATTGTGATGAGAAGGGTAGGGAGCATTGTGATGACAGGGTCATGGAGCAATTTGATGAAAACCGTCATGGAGCATTTTGATGACAGATGTTATGGAACATTGTGATGCCAGGGGTCATCGAACATTGTGATGATAAGTGCATGTAGCAATGTGATGACAGGAGTCATGGAACATTGTAATGACAGGGGTGAGGGAGTATTGTGACAAATAGTGATGTACCATTGTGATACCAGTGGTGAGAGAGCATTTTGATGAGAAGTGCATGGAGTATTGTGATGACAAGGGTCAAAGAGCATTTTGATGAAAAGTTCAAGTAGCATTGTTGTTAAAAAGGTCACAGAGACTCTTGATGATGAGGGCATGGACCATTGTTATGACAAAGGTCATGAAGCATTGTGATAACTGGAGTCACGGAGCATTGTGAGGACAGGGGTCATGGAGCATTGTGATAACAAGGGCATGGAGCATTGTGATGACCAGGTCATGCAGTATTGTGAACACAGGTGTCAGGGAGCAATTTGATGACATATGTAATGGCCCATTGTGATGACAATGGCATGGAGCATTGTGATGCCAAGTGACATGGAGGATTCAGATGACAAAGGTAATGGAGCACTGTGAAGACAATGGCTTGGAACATTGTGATGGCAAGGGTCATGGTGCATTGTAATGACAGGTTTAATGGAGCATTTTGACGAGAAGGGCATGGAACATTGGTCTGAAGTGTTTCATTGATTATTGTGATGAGAGTGGGCATGGAGCGTTGTGATGATTAGGGCACGGAATCTGGTTGATACCGGGTTCATGGAGGATTGTAATGACATGTTCATGGAGCATTGTGATGACAAGGGCTTCGAGCATTGTGATGACAAGTGTCATGGAGCTCTGCGATGACAAGAGCATGGAGCAGTGTGATGAGAGGGTTCATGGAGCATTGTGATGAAAATGGCATGGATCATTGTGATGAAAATGGCATGGAGCCTTTTCATGACGGGGTTCAAGGAGCATATTGACGACAAGTGTCAGGGAGCATTGTGATGACAAGTCATGGAGCATTTTGATGACAAGGGCATGGTGCACTGTGATGAGAAGTGCAGGGAGCATTTTGTTGACCAGGTTATGCAGCAATTTAATAAAAATTGTAATGGAATATTTTGATGGCACGGGTTATAGAACATTGTGATGTCAGGGGTCTTGGAATTTTGGGATGAAAAGGGTCATGGAGCATTTTGATGACAGGGGTTATGGAACATTGTGATGTCAGGGGTCATGGAACATTGTGATGATAAGGGGATGTAGCATTGTGATGACAGTGTCCTGGAACATTGTGATTACAGGGGTGAGGGAGTATTGTGATGACTAGTGATGGAACATTGTGATATCTCTGGTGATAGAGCATTTTGATGAGAAGTGCATGGACCATTGTGATTACAAGGTATATGGAGCATAGCAATGACAAGGATGTGGACCGTTGTGAAGAAATGCGCGTGGCACATTGTGATGACAATGGTCACTGAACATTGTTCTGACAAAGACATGGAGCTTTGTGATGACAAGGGCATGGAGCATTGTGATTACATGTGTCTGGGAGCATTGTGATGAAAAGGACATGGGTCATTGTGATGACAATGGCATGGAGCCTTGTCATGACAGGTTTCAAGGAGCATATTGATGACAAGTGTCAGGGAGCATTGTGATGACAAGTCTATTTGAGAAGTGTGATGAAAAATATCATGGAGCATTGTGATGAGAAGACCATGGATAATTGTGATGACGAGTGTCATGGGGCATTGTGATGATAATGGTCATGGACCATTTTGATGCGAAGGTCATGGAGCATTGGGTTGAAAATATTCATGGAGTATTGTGATGACAGGGGTCATGGAGCATTTTGATGACTAGGGAATGGAGCATGGTGATGGCACGGTCCTGGAGCATTGTGATGAGATGACGATGGAGACTTGTGATGACAAGTCTCATGGAGCATTCTGATGAAACGGGGCATGGAGCATTGTGATTACAGGGGTCTTGGAGCACTGTGATGACAAGGGCATGCCTCATTTTGATGAGCGGGCCATGGAACATTCTGATGACATGTGTCATGGAGCTTTTTGATGACAAGGGCATGGAGAATTGTGATTACAGGGGTCTTGGAGCATTGTGATGACAATTGTCATGGAGCCTTGTGATGACAAGACCGTGGAACATTGTGATGGCTGGGGTCATGGATCATTGTTATGACCGGGGTAATGGAGCACTGTGATGAGAAGGGCATGGAGCATTGAGATTACAATATTTATGGAGCATTGCGATGACAAATTTGTGGACCGTTGTGATGAAAAGCGCGTGGCACATTTTGATGACAAGGGTCATGGAGTAATTTTCTGACAAAGGCATTGAACATTGTGATGACAAGTTCATGGAGCATTGTGGTAACAAAGGTAACAGAGCCTTGTGATGATGCGGGCATGGACCATTGTGATGACAAATGTTATGAAGCATTGTGATGACGGGAGTCACAGAGCATTGTGATGACAGGGGTCATGAAGCTCTCTGATGACAAGGGCAAGGAGCATTGTGCTTAGAAAGGCATAGAGCATTGTGATGACAAGGGTCAAAGAGCATTGTGATAAAAAGTTAATGGAACATTGTGGCTAAAAAGGTCACAGAGACTGTTGATGATGAGGGCATGGACCATTGTGATGACAAAGTTCATGAAGCATTGTGATGACTGGAGTCATGGAGCATTGTGATAAAAAGGGCATGGAGAATTGTGATGACAAGGGCATGGAGCATTTGTCTAATAAGTTTCATGGATTATTGCGATGACAGTTGGAATGGCGCATTGTGATGAGAAGGGCATGGAGCATTGTGATGACCAGGTCATGCAGTATTGTGAAGACAGGTGTCAGGGATAATTGTGATGAGATATGTAATGGCCCATTGTGATGACAATGGCATGGAGCATTGTGATGCCAAGTGTCATGGAGGATTCTGATGACAAAGGTAATGGAGCATTGTGATGACAATGGCTTGGAGCATTGTAATGACAAGGGTCAGGGAGCATTCTGATGACAAGCTTGTGGAGTATTTTGATGACAATGGCATGGAGCATTGTGATGAAAACAGCATGGGGCATTGTGATGAAAATGGCATGGAGCCTTTTCGTGACAGGTTTCAAGGAGCATTCTGACGACAAGTTTCAGGAAGCATTGTAATGACAAGTGTATTTAGAATTGTGATGACAAAGGTCATGGAGCATTGTGATGAAAAGTCCATGGAGTATTGTGATGACAGGCATCATGGAGCGTTGTGATGACAAGTGTTATGGAACATTGTGATCACAAGGGTTTGGAGCATTGTGATGACAGAGGTCATGGATCATTTTGATTTCAAGGAGCATGGAGCATTGTGATGACAAGGGCATGAAGCAGTGAGATCCCAAGTTTCATGGAGGATTGTGATGAGAATGGAAATGGAGTATTGTGATGACAAGCGCATAGAGCATTGTAATGAGAAGGTCATGTAGCATTTTGCTGACAAAGGCATGGAGCATTGTGATTACAGGGGTCTTGGAGCATTGTGATGAGAAGGGTCATGGAGCTTTGTGATGACAAGGCCATGGAATATCGTGATGGCAGGGGTCATGGAGCATTGCTATGTCTTGTGTAATGGAGCATTGTGATGGCAAGGGCATGGAGCATTGTGATGAGAAGGCCATGGAGCATTCTGATGACATGTGTCATGGAGCTTTGTGAAGACAAATGCATGGAGCAATGTGATGAGAGCGTTCATGGAGCATTGTGATGACAATGACATTGAGCATTGTGATGCCAAGGGTCATGGATCTTTATGATGACAAAGGTCATGGAGCATTTTGATGGCAAGGGCGTTGTGCATTGTGATGAGAAGGGCAGGGAGCATTGTGATGACAGGGTCATGGAGCAATTTGATGAAAAGTGTCAAGGAACATTTTGATGACAGGGGTTATGGAACATTGTGATGTCAGGGGTCATCGAACATTGTGATGATAAGTGCATGTAGCATTGTGATGACAGGAGTCATGGAACATTGTGATGACAGAGGTGAGGGAGTATTGTGACGAATAGTGATGTAACATTGTGATATCAGTGGTGAGAGAGCATTTTGATGAGAAGTGCATGGAGCATTGTGATGACAAGGTTTATGGAGCATTGTGATGACAGGATTGTGGAGCACTGTGATGACAATGGCTTGGAACATTGTGATGACAAGGGTCAGGGAGCATTGTGCTGACAAGTGCATGGAGAATTGTGATGACAAGGGTCATGGAGCATTTTGATGACAGGGCTTATGGAACATTGTGATGTCAGGGGTCATGGAACATTGTGATGATAAGGGGATGTAGCATTGTGATGACAGGGTCATGGAACATTGTGATTCCAGGGGTGAGGGAGTATTGTGATGACTAGTGATGGAAGATTGTGATATCTCTGGTGAGAGAGCATTTTGATGAGAAGGGCATGGACCACTGTGATTACAAAGTTTATGGAGCATTGCAATGATAAGGTTGTGGACCGTTGTGATGAAATGTGCATGGCACATTGTGATGACAATGGTCATGGAGCATTGTTCTGACAAAGACATGGAGCATTGTGATGACAAGTGTCAAAGAGAATTGTGATGAAAAGTTCATGGAGCATTGTGGTTACAAAGGTCACAGAGCCTTGTGATGATGCTGGCATGGACCATTGTGATGACAAACGTTATGAAGCATTGTGATGACTGGAATCACGGAGCATTGTGATGACAGGGGTCATGGAGCATTGTGATGAAAAGGGCATGGAGCATTGTGAGGAGAAGGCCAAGGAGCATTCTGAAGACATACATCATTGAGGGTTGTGATGACAAGGGCATGGCGCTTTGTGATTACAGGGGTCTTGGAGCATTGTGATGAAAAGTGCATGGATCATTGTGATGAAAAATGCATGGAACATTCTAATGACAGGGTTCAAGGAGCATACAGACAACAAGTGGCAGGGAGCATTGTGATGACAAGTGTATTGATCATTGTGTGACAAAGGTCATGGAGCATTGTGATGAGAAGACCATGGATAATTGTGATGACGAGCTTCATGGGGCATTGTGATGACAAGTGTTATGGAATATTGTGATCACAAGGGTTTGGAGCATTGTTATGACAGAGGTCATGTAGCATTTTGATTTCATTGTGATGACAATAGCATGAAGCATTATGATGATGGGCATGGTGCATTGTGATGACAGGGTTCATGGATCATTGAGATGAAAACGGGCATGGAGCATTGTGATTACAGGGGTCTTGGAGCATTGTGATGAGAAGAGTCATGGAGCCTTGTGATGACAAGGCCATGGAACATCGTGATAACAGGGTTCATGGAGCATTGTTATGAGAGGGGTAATGGAGCATTGTGATGGCAAGGGCATGGAGCATTGTCATGAGAAGGCCATGGAGCATTCTGATGACATGTGTCATGGAGGTTTGTGATGACAAGGACATGGAGCAATGTGATGAGAACCTTCATGGAGCATTGTGATGACAATGACATGGAGCATTGTGATGCCAAAGGTCATGGATCTTTGTGATGACAAAGGTCATGGAGCATTTTGATGACAAGGGCGTTGTGCATTGTGATGAGAACGGTAGGTAGCATTGTGATGACAGGGTCATGGAGCAATTTGATGAAAAGGGTCATGGAACATTTTGATGACAGGGGTTATGGAAGATTGTGATGCCAGGGGTCATCGAACATTGTGATGATAAGTGCATGTAGCATTGTGATGACAGGAGTCATGGCACATTTTGATGACAGAGGTGAGGGAATATTGTGACGAATAGTCATGTAACATTGTCATATCAGAGGTCAGAGAGCATTTTGATGAGAAGTGCATGGATCATTGTGATGACAAGGGTCAAAGAGGATTTTGATGAAAATTTCATATAGCATTGTGGTTAAAAAGGTCACAGAGACTGTTGATGACGAGGGCATGGACCACTGTGATGACAAAGGTCATGAAGCATTGTGATAACTGGAGTCACGGAGCATTGTGCGGACAGGGGTCATGGAGCATTGTGATAACAAGGGCATGGAGCATTGTGATGACAAGGGCATGGAGCATTGGCCTAATAAGTTGCATGGATTATTGCAATGACAGTTGGAATGGCGCATTGTGATGACAAGGGCATGGAGCATTGTGATGACCAGGTCATGCAGTATTGTGAACACAGGTGTCAGGGAGCATTGTGATGACATATGTAATGGCCCATTGTGATGACAATGGCATGGAGCATTGTGATGCCAACTGTCATGGAGGATTCTGATGGCAAAGGTAATGGAGCATTGTGATGGCAATGGCTTGGAGCCTTGTTATGACAAAGGTCAGGGAGCATTGTGCTGACAAGTGCATGGAGAATTGTGATGACATGTGTCATGGAGCATTCTGATAACAAGCTTGTGGAGTATTTTGATGACAATGGCATGGAGCATTGTGATGAAAACGGCATGGGGCATTCTGATGAAAAAGGCATGGAGCCTTTTTGTGACAGGGTTCAAGGAGCATTCTGATGACCAGTGTCAGGGAGCATTGCGATGAAAAGTGTATTGAGAATTGTGATGACAAATGTCATGGAGCATTGTGATGAAAAGGTCATGGAGTATTGTGATGACAGGCATCATGGAGCGTTGTGATGACAAGTGTTATGGAACATTGTGATCACAAGTGTTTGGAGCATTGTGATGACAGAGGTCATGGATCATATTGATTTCAAGGAACATGGAGCATTGTGATGACAAGAGCATGAAGCAATGTGATCCCAAGTTTCATGGAGGATTGTGATGACAATGGAAATGGAGTATTGTGATGACAAGCGCATAGAGCATTGAAATGACAAGGTCATGTAGCATTTTGCTGACAAAATCATGGAGCATTGTGATGACAGGTGTCATGGAGCACTGTGATGACAAGCGTCACGGAGCATTGTGAATACAGGGGTCATGGAGCATTGGGATGACAAGGGCATGGATGATTGTGATGACAATGTTCATGGAGCATTGGGCTGAAAATATTCATGGAGTATTGTGATGACAGGGGTCATGGAGCATTGTGATGACAGAGGTCATGGAGAATTTTGATTTCATTGTGCTGACAATAGCCGGAAGTATTATGATGATGGGCATGATGCATTGTGATGACAGTGGTCATGGAGCATTGTGATGACAAGGGCATGGAGAATTGTGGTGACAGGGCCATGGAGCATTGGTCTGACAAGTTTCATAGATTATTGTGATGACAGTGGACATGGTGCATTGTGATGACAAGGGCATGGATCATGGTGATGAGAAGGTCATGGAGTATTGTGAAGACAGGTGTCAGGAAGCATTGTGATGACATATGTCATGGTTCATTGCAATGACAATGTCATGGAGCATTGTGATGCCAAATGTAATGGAGGATTGTGATGACAAATACAATGGAGCATTGTGTTGACTAGGGCTTGGAGCACTATGATGACAAGGTCCATTAGAGAATTGTCATGACAAGTTCGTGAAGCATTGTGATGACAAGGTCCTGGAGCATTGTGATGAGAAATCCATGGAGCCTTGTGATGACAAGTCTCATATAGCATACTGATGAAAAGGAGCATGGACCATTGTGATTACTGGGGTCTTGGAACATTGTGATGAAAATGGCATGGAGCATTGTGAAAAGAAGGCCAAGGAGCATTCTGAGGACAGGCGTCATTGAGCTTTGTGATGACAAGTGCATGGAGCATTGTGATTACAGGGGTCTTGGAGCACTGTGATGAAAAGGGCATGGAGCCTTGTCATGACAGGGTTCAAGGAGCATACAGACCACAAGTGTCAGGGAGCATATTGATGACAAGTGTATAGAGCATTGTGATGACAAAGGTCATGGAGCATTGTGATGAGAAGACCATGGATAATTATGATGACGAGTGTCATGGGGCATTGTGATGACAAGTGTTATGGAATATTGTGATCACAAGGGTTTTGAGCATTGTTATGACAGAGGTCATGGAGCATTTTGAATTCATTGTGATGACAATAGCATGAAGCATTATGATGATGAGCATGGTGCATTGTGATCACAGGGTTCATGGATCATTGAGATGAAAAGGGGCATGGAGCATTGTGATTACAGGGATCATGGATCATTGAGATGAAACTGGGCATGGAGCATTGTGATTACAGTGGTCTTGGATCAATGTGATGAGAAGGGTCATGGAGCCTTGTGATGACAAATCCATGGAACATCGTGATCGCAGGTGTCATGGAGCATTGTTATGACAGGGGTAATGGAGCATTTTGATGGAAAGGGCATGGAGCATTGTGATGAGAAGTCCATGGAGCATTCTGATGACATGTGTCATGGAGCTTAATGATGACAAGGGCATGGAGCAATGTGATGCCAAGGGTCATGGATATTTGTGATGACAAAGGTCATGGAGCATTTTGATGGCAAGGGCATTGTGCATTGTGATGAGAAGTGCAGGGAGCATTTTGATGACAGGTTCATGGAGCAATTTGATGAAAAGTGTCAAGGAACATTTTGATGACAGGGGTTATGGAACATTGTGATGTCAGGGGTCATCGAACATTGTGATGATAAGTGCATGTAGCATTGTGATGACAGGAATCATGGATCATTGTGATGACAGAGGTGAGGGAGTATTGTGACGAATAGTGATGTAACATTGTGATATCAGTGGTGAGAGAGCATTTTGAGGAGAAGTGCATGGAGCATTGTGATGACAAGACTGTGGAACACTGTGATGACAAGCGCATGGTGCATTGTGATGATATGTGTCATGGAGCATTGTGCTGACAAGCGCATGGAGCATTGTGATGACCAGGGTCATGGAGCATTGTGCTGAGAAAGGCATAAAGCATTGTGATTACAAGGGTCAAAGAGCAGTGTGATGAAAAGTTCATGGAGCATTGTGGTTAAAAAGGTCACAAAGACTGTTGATGACGAGGGCATGGACCATTGTGATGACAAAAGTCATGAAGCATTGTGATGACTGGAGTCACGGAGCATTGTGATGACAGGGGTCATGGAACATTGTGATAACAAGGACATGGAGCATTGTGATGACAAGGGCATGGAACATTGGTATAGTAAGCTTCATGGATTATTGCGATGACAGTTGGAATGGCGCATTGTGATGACAAGGGCATGGAGCATTGTGATGACCAGGTCATGCAGTACTGTGAAGACAGGTGTCAGGGAGCAATTTGATGACATATGTAATGGCCCATTGTGATGACAATGGCATGGAGCATTGTGATGCCAAGTGACATGGAGGATTCAGATGACAAAGGTAATGGAGCACTGTGATGACAATGGCTTGGAACATTGTGATGACAAGGGTCAGGGAGCATTGTGCTGACAAGTGCATGGAGAATTGTGATGACAAGGGTCATGGAGCATTTTGATGACAGGGCTTATGGAACATTGTGATGTCAGAGGTCATGGAACATTGTGATGATAAGGGGATGTAGCATTGTGATGACAGGGTCATGGAACATTGTGATTCCAGGGGTGAGGGAGTATTGTGATGACTAGTGATGGAACATTGTGATATCTCTGGTGAGAGAACATTTTGATGAGAAGTGCATGGACCACTGTGATTACAAAGTTTATGGAGCATTGCAATGATAAGGTTGTGGACCGTTGTGATGAAATGCGCGTGGCACATTGTGATGACAATGGTCATGGAGCATTGTTCTGACAAAGACATGGAGCATTGTGATGACAAGGGTGACAGAGAATTGTGATGAAAAGTTCATGGAGCATTGTGATTACAAAGGTCACAGAGCCTTGTGATGACGCTGGCAAGGACCATTGTGATGACAAACGTTATGAAGCTTTGTGATGACTGGAATCACGGAGCATTGTGATGACAGGTGTCATGGAGCATTGTGATGACAAGGGCATGGAGCATTGTGAGGAGAAGGCCAAGGAGCATTCTGAAGACATACGTCATTGAGCTTTGTGATGACAAGGGCATGGAGCTTTGTGATTACAGGGGTCTTGAAGCATTGTGATGAAAAATGCAAGGATCATTGTGATAAAAAAGGAATGGAGACTTGTCATGACAGGGTTCAAGGAGCATACAGACAAGGGTCAGGGAGCATATTGATGACAAGTGTATTGATCATTGTGATGACAAAGGTCATGGAGCATTGTGATGAGAAGACCATGGATAATTGTGATGATGAGCTTCATGGGGCATTGTGATGACAAGTGTTATGGAATATTGTGATCACAAGGGTTTGGAGCATTGTTATGTCAGATGTCATGGAGCCTTTTGATTTCATTGTGATGACAATAGCATGAAGCATTATGATGATGGGCATGGTGCATTGTGATGACAGCGTTCATGGATCATTGAGATGAAACTGGGCATGGAGCATTGTGATTACAGTGGTCTTGGATCAATGTGATGAGAAGGGTCATGGAGCCTTGTGATGACAAATCCATGGAACATCGTGATCGCAGGTGTCACGGAGCATTGTGATGACAGGTGTCATGGAGCATTGTGATGACAAGGGCATGGAGCATTGTGAGGAGAAGGCCAAGGAGCATTCTGAAGACATACGTCATTGAGCTTTGTGATGACAAGGGCATGGAGCTTTGTGATTACAGGGGTCTTGAAGCATTGTGATGAAAAATGCAAGGATCATTGTGATAAAAAAGGAATGGAGACTTGTCATGACAGGGTTCAAGGAGCATACAGACAAGGGTCAGGGAGCATATTGATGACAAGTGTATTGATCATTGTGATGACAAAGGTCATGGAGCATTGTGATGAGAAGACCATGGATAATTGTGATGATGAGCTTCATGGGGCATTGTGATGACAAGTGTTATGGAATATTGTGATCACAAGGGTTTGGAGCATTGTTATGTCAGATGTCATGGAGCCTTTTGATTTCATTGTGATGACAATAGCATGAAGCATTATGATGATGGGCATGGTGCATTGTGATGACAGCGTTCATGGATCATTGAGATGAAAACGGGCATGGAGCATTGTGATTACACTGTTCTTGGAGCTTTGTGATGAGAAGGGTCATGGAGCCTTGTGATGACAAGGCCATGGAACATCGTGATTACAGGGTACATGGAGCATTGTTATGACATGGGTAATGGAACATTGTGATGGCAAGGGCATGGAGCATTGTGATGAGAAGGCCATGGAGCATTCTGATGACATGTGTCATGGAGGTTTGTGATGACAAGGACATGGAGCAATGTGATGTGAACCTTCATGGTGCATTGTGATGACAGTGACATGGAGCATTGTGATGCCAAGGGTCATGGATCTTTGTGATGACAAAGGTCATGGAGCATTTTGATGACAAGGGCATTGTGCATTGTGATGAGAAGGGTAGGGAGCATTGTGATGACAGGGTCATGGAGCAATTTGATGAAAACGGTCATGGAACATTTTGATGACAGATGTTATGGAACATTGTGATGCCAGGGGTCATCGAACATTGTGATGATAAGTGCATGTAGCAATGTGATGACAGGAGTCATGGAACATTGTGATGACAGGGGTGAGGGAGTATTGTGACAAATAGTGATGTACCATTGTGATACCAGTGGTGAGAGAGCATTTTGATGAGAAGTGCATGGAGTATTGTGATGACAAGGGTCAAAGAGCATTTTGATGAAAAGTTCAAGTAGCATTGTTGTTAAAAAGGTCACAGAGACTCTTGATGATGAGGGCATGGACCATTGTTATGACAAAGGTCATGAAGCATTGTGATAACTGGAGTCACGGAGCATTGTGAGGACAGGGGTCATGGAGCATTGTGATAACAAGGGCATGGAGCATTGTGATGACCAGGTCATGCAGTATTGTGAACACAGGTGTCAGGGAGCAATTTGATGACATATGTAATGGCCCATTGTGATGACAATGGCATGGAGCATTGTGATGCCAAGTGACATGGAGGATTCAGATGACAAAGGTAATGGAGCACTGTGATGACAATGGCTTGGAACATTGTGATGGCAAGGGTCATGGTGCATTGTAATGACAGGTTTAATGGAGCATTTTGACGAGAAGGGCATGGAACATTGGTCTGAAGTGTTTCATGGATTATTGTGATGAGAGTGGGCATGGAGCGTTGTGATGATTAGGGCACGGAATCTGGGTGATACCGGGTTCATGGAGGATTGTAATGACATGGGCATGGAGCATTGTGATGACAAGGGCTTCGAGCATTGTGATGACAAGTGTCATGGAGCTCTGCAATGACAAGAGCATGGAGCAGTGTGATGAGAGGGTTCATGGAGCATTGTGATGAAAATGGCATGGATCATTGTGATGAAAATGGCATGGAGCCTTTTCATGACGGGGTTCAAGGAGCATATTGACGACAAGTGTCAGGGAGCATTGTGATGACAAGTCATGGAGCATTTTGATGACAAGGGCATGGTGCACTGTGATGAGAAGTGCAGGGAGCATTTGGTTGACCAGGTTATGCAGCAATTTAATAAAAATTGTAATGGAATATTTTGATGGCACGGGTTATAGAACATTGTGATGTCAGGGGTCTTGGAAGTTTGGGATGAAAAGGGTCATGGAGCATTTTGATGACAGGGGTTATGGAACATTGTGATGTCAGGGGTCATGGAACATTGTGATGATAAGGGGATGTAGCATTGTGATGACAGGGTCCTGGAACATTGTGATTACAGGGGTGAGGGAGTATTGTGATGACTAGTGATGGAACATTGTGATATCTCTGGTGATAGAGCATTTTGATGAGAAGTGCATGGACCATTGTGATGACAAGACTGTGGAACACTGTGATGACAAGCGCATGGTGCATTGTGATGATATGTGTCATGGATCATTGTGCTGACAAGCGCATGGAGCATTGTGATGACCAGGGTCATGGAGCATTGTGCTGAGAAAGGCATAAAGCATTGTGATTACAAGGGTCAAAGAGCAGTGTGATGAAAAGTTCATGGAGCATTGTGGTTAAAAAGGTCACAAAGACTGTTGATGACGAGGGCATGGACCATTGTGATGACAAAAGTCATGAAGCATTGTGATGACTGGAGTCACGGAGCATTGTGATGACAGGGGTCATGGAACATTGTGATAACAAGGACATGGAGCATTGTGATGACAAGGGCATGGAACATTGGTATAGTAAGCTTCATGGATTATTGCGATGACAGTTGGAATGGCGCATTGTGATGACAAGGGCATGGAGCATTGTGATGACCAGGTCATGCAGTACTGTGAAGACAGGTGTCAGGGAGCAATTTGATGACATATGTAATGGCCCATTGTGATGACAATGGCATGGAGCATTGTGATGCCAAGTGACATGGAGGATTCAGATGACAAAGGTAATGGAGCACTGTGATGACAATGGCTTGGAACATTGTGATGACAAGGGTCAGGGAGCATTGTGCTGACAAGTGCATGGAGAATTGTGATGACAAGGGTCATGGAGCATTTTGATGACAGGGCTTATGGAACATTGTGATGTCAGAGGTCATGGAACATTGTGATGATAAGGGGATGTAGCATTGTGATGACAGGGTCATGGAACATTGTGATTCCAGGGGTGAGGGAGTATTGTGATGACTAGTGATGGAACATTGTGATATCTCTGGTGAGAGAACATTTTGATGAGAAGTGCATGGACCACTGTGATTACAAAGTTTATGGAGCATTGCAATGATAAGGTTGTGGACCGTTGTGATGAAATGCGCGTGGCACATTGTGATGACAATGGTCATGGAGCATTGTTCTGACAAAGACATGGAGCATTGTGATGACAAGGGTGACAGAGAATTGTGATGAAAAGTTCATGGAGCATTGTGATTACAAAGGTCACAGAGCCTTGTGATGACGCTGGCAAGGACCATTGTGATGACAAACGTTATGAAGCATTGTGATGACTGGAATCACGGAGCATTGTGATGACAGGTGTCATGGAGCATTGTGATGACAAGGGCATGGAGCATTGTGAGGAGAAGGCCAAGGAGCATTCTGAAGACATACGTCATTGAGCTTTGTGATGACAAGGGCATGGAGCTTTGTGATTACAGGGGTCTTGAAGCACTGTGATGAAAAATGCAAGGATCATTGTGATAAAAAAGGAATGGAGACTTGTCATGACAGGGTTCAAGGAGCATACAGACAAGGGTCAGGGAGCATATTGATGACAAGTGTATTGATCATTGTGATGACAAAGGTCATGGAGCATTGTGATGAGAAGACCATGGATAATTGTGATGATGAGCTTCATGGGGCATTGTGATGACAAGTGTTATGGAATATTGTGATCACAAGGGTTTGGAGCATTGTTATGTCAGATGTCATGGAGCCTTTTGATTTCATTGTGATGACAATAGCATGAAGCATTATGATGATGGGCATGGTGCATTGTGATGACAGCGTTCATGGATCATTGAGATGAAAACGGGCATGGAGCATTGTGATTACACTGTTCTTGGAGCTTTGTGATGAGAAGGGTCATGGAGCCTTGTGATGACAAGGCCATGGAACATCGTGATTACAGGGTTCAGGGATCATTGTTATGACATGGGTAATGGAACATTGTGATGGCAAGGGCATGGAGCATTGTGATGAGAAGGCCATGGAGCATTCTGATGACATGTGTCATGGAGGTTTGTGATGACAAGGACATGGAGCAATGTGATGTGAACCTTCATGGTGCATTGTGATGACAGTGACATGGAGCATTGTGATGCCAAGGGTCATGGATCTTTGTGATGACAAAGGTCATGGAGCATTTTGATGACAAGGGCATTGTGCATTGTGATGAGAAGGGTAGGGAGCATTGTGATGACAGGGTCATGGAGCAATTTGATGAAAACGGTCATGGAACATTTTGATGACAGATGTTATGGAACATTGTGATGCCAGGGGTCATCGAACATTGTGATGATAAGTGCATGTAGCAATGTGATGACAGGAGTCATGGAACATTGTGATGACAGGGGTGAGGGAGTATTGTGACAAATAGTGATGTACCATTGTGATACCAGTGGTGAGAGAGCATTTTGATGAGAAGTGCATGGAGTATTGTGATGACAAGGGTCAAAGAGCATTTTGATGAAAAGTTCAAGTAGCATTGTTGTTAAAAAGGTCACAGAGACTCTTGATGATGAGGGCATGGACCATTGTTATGACAAAGGTCATGAAGCATTGTGATAACTGGAGTCACGGAGCATTGTGAGGACAGGGGTCATGGAGCATTGTGATAACAAGGGCATGGAGCATTGTGATGACCAGGTCATGCAGTATTGTGAACACAGGTGTCAGGGAGCAATTTGATGACATATGTAATGGCCCATTGTGATGACAATGGCATGGAGCATTGTGATGCCAAGTGACATGGAGGATTCAGATGACAAAGGTAATGGAGCACTGTGATGACAATGGCTTGGAACATTGTGATGGCAAGGGTCATGGTGCATTGTAATGACAGGTTTAATGGAGCATTTTGACGAGAAGGGCATGGAACATTGGTCTGAAGTGTTTCATGGATTATTGTGATGAGAGTGGGCATGGAGCGTTGTGATGATTAGGGCACGGAATCTGGGTGATACCGGATTCATGGAGGATTGTAATGACATGGGCATGGAGCATTGTGAAGACAAGGGCTTCGAGCACTGTGATGACAAGTGTCATGGAGCTCTGCAATGACAAGAGCATGGAGCAGTGTGATGAGAGGGTTCATGGAGCATTGTGATGAAAATGGCATGGATCATTGTGATGAAAATGGCATGGAGCCTTTTCATGACGGGGTTCAAGGAGCATATTGACGACAAGTGTCAGGGAGCATTGTGATGACAAGTCATGGAGCATTTTGATGACAAGGGCATGGTGCACTGTGATGAGAAGTGCAGGGAGCATTTTGTTGACCAGGTTATGCAGCAATTTAATAAAAATTGTAATGGAATATTTTGATGGCACGGGTTATAGAACATTGTGATGTCAGGGGTCTTGGAAGTTTGGGATGAAAAGGGTCATGGAGCATTTTGATGACAGGGGTTATGGAACATTGTGATGTCAGGGGTCATGGAACATTGTGATGATAAGGGGATGTAGCATTGTGATGACAGGGTCCTGGAACATTGTGATTACAGGGGTGAGGGAGTATTGTGATGACTAGTGATGGAACATTGTGATATCTCTGGTGATAGAGCATTTTGATGAGAAGTGCATGGACCATTGTGATTACAAGGTTTATGGAGCATAGCAATGACAAGGATGTGGACCGTTGTGAAGAAATGCGCGTGGCACATTGTGATGACAATGGTCACTGAACATTGTTCTGACAAAGACATGGAGCTTTGTGATGACAAGGGCATGGAGCATTGTGATTACATGTGTCTGGGAGCATTGTGATGAAAAGGACATGGGTCATTGTGATGACAATGGCATGGAGCCTTGTCATGACGGGTTTCAAGGAGCATATTGATGACAAGTGTCAGGGAGCATTGTGATGACAAGTCTATTTGAGAAGTGTGATGAAAAATATCATGGAGCATTGTGATGAGAAGACCATGGATAATTGTGATGACGAGTGTCATGGGGCATTGTGATGATAATGGTCATGGACCATTTTGATGCGAAGGTCATGGAGCATTGGGTTGAAAATATTCATGGAGTATTGTGATGACAGGGGTCATGGAGCATTTTGATGACTAGAGAATGGAGCATGGTGATGGCACAGTCCTGGAGCATTGTGATGAGATGACGATGGAGACTTGTGATGACAAGTCTCATGGAGCATTCTGATGAAACGGGGCATGGAGCATTGTGATTACAGGGGTCTTGGAGCACTGTGATGACAAGGGCATGCCTCATTTTGATGAGCGGGCCATGGAACATTCTGATGACATGTGTCATGGAGCTTTTTGATGACAAGGGCATGGAGAATTGTGATTACAGGGGTCTTGGAGCATTGTGATGACAATTGTCATGGAGCCTTGTGATGACAAGACCGTGGAACATTGTGATGGCTGGGGTCATGGATCATTGTTATGACCGGGGTAATGGAGCACTGTGATGAGAAGGGCATGGAGCATTGAGATTACAATATTTATGGAGCATTGCGATGACAAATTTGTGGACCGTTGTGATGAAAAGCGCGTGGCACATTTTGATGACAAGGGTCATGGAGTAATTTTCTGACAAAGGCATTGAACATTGTGATGACAAGTTCATGGAGCATTGTGGTAACAAAGGTAACAGAGCCTTGTGATGATGCGGGCATGGACCATTGTGATGACAAATGTTATGAAGCATTGTGATGACGGGAGTCACAGAGCATTGTGATGACAGGGGTCATGAAGCTCTCTGATGACAAGGGCAAGGAGCATTGTGCTTAGAAAGGCATAGAGCATTGTGATGACAAGGGTCAAAGAGCATTGTGATAAAAAGTTAATGGAACATTGTGGCTAAAAAGGTCACAGAGACTGTTGATGATGAGGGCATGGACCATTGTGATGCAAAGTTCATGAAGCATTGTGATGACTGGAGTCATGGAGCATTGTGATAAAAAGGGCATGGAGAATTGTGATGACAAGGGCATGGAGCATTTGTCTAATAAGTTTCATGGATTATTGCGATGACAGTTGGAATGGCGCATTGTGATGAGAAGGGCATGGAGCATTGTGATGACCAGGTCATGCAGTATTGTGAAGACAGGTGTCAGGGATAATTGTGATGACATATGTAATGGCCCATTGTGATGACAATGGCATGGAGCATTGTGATGCCAAGTGTCATGGAGGATTCTGATGACAAAGGTAATGGAGCATTGTGATGACAATGGCTTGGAGCATTGTAATGACAAGGGTCAGGGAGCATTCTGATGACAAGCTTGTGGAGTATTTTGATGACAATGGCATGGAGCATTGTGATGAAAACAGCATGGGGCATTGTGATGAAAATGGCATGGAGCCTTTTCGTGACAGGTTTCAAGGAGCATTCTGACGACAAGTTTCAGGAAGCATTGTAATGACAAGTGTATTTAGAATTGTGATGACAAAGGTCATGGAGCATTGTGATGAAAAGTCCATGGAGTATTGTGATGACAGGCATCATGGAGCGTTGTGATGACAAGTGTTATGGAACATTGTGATCACAAGGGTTTGGAGCATTGTGATGACAGAGGTCATGGATCATTTTGATTTCAAGGAGCATGGAGCATTGTGATGACAAGGGCATGAAGCAATGTGATCCCAAGGTTCATGGAGGATTGTGTTGACAATGGTAATTCAGTATTGTGAGGACAAGCACATAGAGCATTGTAATGACAAGGTCATGTAGCATTTTGCTGACAAAGGCATGGAGCATTGTGATTACAGGGGTCTTGGAGCATTGTGATGAGAAGGGTCATGGAGCTTTGTGATGACAAGGCCATGGAACATCGTGATGGCAGGGGTCATGGAGCATTGCTATGTCTTGTGTAATGGAGCATTGTGATGGCAAGGGCATGGAGCATTGTGATGAGAAGGCCATGGAGCATTCTGATGACATGTGTCATGGAGCTTTGTGAAGACAAATGCATGGAGCAATGTGATGAGAGCGTTCATGGAGCATTGTGATGACAATGACATTGAGCATTGTGATGCCAAGGGTCATGGATCTTTATGATGACAAAGGTCATGGAGCATTTTGATGGCAAGGGCGTTGTGCATTGTGATGAGAAGGGCAGGGAGCATTGTGATGACAGGGTCATGGAGCAATTTGATGAAAAGTGTCAAGGAACATTTTGATGACAGGGGTTATGGAACATTGTGATGTCAGGGGTCATCGAACATTGTGATGATAAGTGCATGTAGCATTGTGATGACAGGAGTCATGGAACATTGTGATGACAGAGGTGAGGGAGTATTGTGACGAATAGTGATGTAACATTGTGATATCAGTGGTGAGAGAGCATTTTGATGAGAAGTGCATGGAGCATTGTGATGACAAGGTTTATGGAGCATTGTGATGACAAGATTGTGGAGCACTGTGATGACAATGGCTTGGAACATTGTGATGACAAGGGTCAGGGAGCATTGTGCTGACAAGTGCATGGAGAATTGTGATGACAAGGGTCATGGAGCATTTTGATGACAGGGCTTATGGAACATTGTGATGTCAGGGGTCATGGAACATTGTGATGATAAGGGGATGTAGCATTGTGATGACAGGGTCATGGAACATTGTGATTCCAGGGGTGAGGGAGTATTGTGATGACTAGTGATGGAAGATTGTGATATCTCTGGTGAGAGAGCATTTTGATGAGAAGGGCATGGACCACTGTGATTACAAAGTTTATGGAGCATTGCAATGATAAGGTTGTGGACCGTTGTGATGAAATGTGCATGGCACATTGTGATGACAATGGTCATGGAGCATTGTTCTGACAAAGACATGGAGCATTGTGATGACAAGTGTCAAAGAGAATTGTGATGAAAAGTTCATGGAGCATTGTGGTTACAAAGGTCACAGAGCCTTGTGATGATGCTGGCATGGACCATTGTGATGACAAACGTTATGAAGCATTGTGATGACTGGAATCACGGAGCATTGTGATGACAGGGGTCATGGAGCATTGTGATGAAAAGGGCATGGAGCATTGTGAGGAGAAGGCCAAGGAGCATTCTGAAGACATACATCATTGAGGGTTGTGATGACAAGGGCATGGCGCTTTGTGATTACAGGGGTCTTGGAGCATTGTGATGAAAAGTGCATGGATCATTGTGATGAAAAAGGCATGGAGCATTCTAATGACAGGGTTCAAGGAGCATACAGACAACAAGTGGCAGGGAGCATTGTGATGACAAGTGTATTGATCATTGTGTGACAAAGGTCATGGAGCATTGTGATGAGAAGACCATGGATAATTGTGATGACGAGCTTCATGGGGCATTGTGATGACAAGTGTTATGGAATATTGTGATCACAAGGGTTTGGAGCATTGTTATGACAGAGGTCATGTAGCATTTTGATTTCATTGTGATGACAATAGCATGAAGCATTATGATGATGGGCATGGTGCATTGTGATGACAGGGTTCATGGATCATTGAGATGAAAACGGGCATGGAGCATTGTGATTACAGTGGTCTTGGAGCATTGTGATGAGAAGAGTCATGGAGCCTTGTGATGACAAGGCCATGGAACATCGTGATAACAGGGTTCATGGAGCATTGTTATGAGAGGGGTAATGGAGCATTGTGATGGCAAGGGCATGGAGCATTGTCATGAGAAGGCCATGGAGCATTCTGATGACATGTGTCATGGAGCTTTGTGATGACAAGGACATGGAGCAATGTGATGAGAACCTTCATGGAGCATTGTGATGACAATGACATGGAGCATTGTGATGCCAAAGGTCATGGATCTTTGTGATGACAAAGGTCATGGAGCATTTTGATGACAAGGGCGTTGTGCATTGTGATGAGAACGGTAGGTAGCATTGTGATGACAGGGTCATGGAGCAATTTGATGAAAAGGGTCATGGAACATTTTGATGACAGGGGTTATGGAAGATTGTGATGCCAGGGGTCATCGAACATTGTGATGATAAGTGCATGTAGCATTGTGATGACAGGAGTCATGGCACATTTTGATGACAGAGGTGAGGTAATATTGTGACGAATAGTCATGTAACATTGTCATATCAGAGGTCAGAGAGCATTTTGATGAGAAGTGCATGGATCATTGTGATGACAAGGGTCAAAGAGGATTTTGATGAAAATTTCATGTAGCATTGTGGTTAAAAAGGTCACAGAGACTGTTGATGACGAGGGCATGGACCACTGTGATGACAAAGGTCATGAAGCATTGTGATAACTGGAGTCACGGAGCATTGTGCGGACAGGGGTCATGGAGCATTGTGATAACAAGGGCATGGAGCATTGTGATGACAAGGGCATGGAGCATTGGCCTAATAAGTTGCATGGATTATTGCAATGACAGTTGGAATGGCGCATTGTGATGACAAGGGCATGGAGCATTGTGATGACCAGGTCATGCAGTATTGTGAACACAGGTGTCAGGGAGCATTGTGATGACATATGTAATGGCCCATTGTGATGACAATGGCATGGAGCATTGTGATGCCAACTGTCATGGAGGATTCTGATGACAAAGGTAATGGAGCATTGTGATGGCAATGGCTTGGAGCCTTGTTATGACAAAGGTCAGGGAGCATTGTGCTGACAAGTGCATGGAGAATTGTGATGACATGTGTCATGGAGCATTCTGATAACAAGCTTGTGGAGTATTTTGATGACAATGGCATGGAGCATTGTGATGAAAACGGCATGGGGCATTCTGATGAAAAAGGCATGGAGCCTTTTTGTGACAGGGTTCAAGGAGCATTCTGATGACCAGTGTCAGGGAGCATTGCGATGACAAGTGTATTGAGAATTGTGATGACAAATGTCATGGAGCATTGTGATGAAAAGGCCATGGAGTATTGTGATGACAGGCATCATGGAGCGTTGTGATGACAAGTGTTATGGAACATTGTGATCACAAGGGTTTGGAGCATTGTGATGACAGAGGTCATGGATCATATTGATTTCAAGGAACATGGAGCATTGTGATGACAAGAGCATGAAGCAATGTGATCCCAAGTTTCATGGAGGATTGTGATGACAATGGAAATGGAGTATTGTGATGACAAGCGCATAGAGCATTGAAATGACAAGGTCATGTAGCATTTTGCTGACACAATCATGGAGCATTGTGATGACAGGTGTCATGGAGCATTGTGATGACAAGCGTCACGGAGCATTGTGAATACAGGGGTCATGGAGCATTGGGATGACAAGGGCATGGATGATTGTGATGACAATGTTCATGGAGCATTGGGCTGAAAATATTCATGGAGTATTGTGATGACAGGGGTCATGGAGCATTGTGATGACAGAGGTCATGGAGAATTTTGATTTCATTGTGCTGACAATAGCCGGAAGTATTATGATGATGGGCATGATGCATTGTGATGACAGTGGTCATGGAGCATTGTGATGACAAGGGCATGGAGAATTGTGGTGACAGGGCCATGGAGCATTGGTCTGACAAGTTTCATAGATTATTGTGATGACAGTGGACATGGTGCATTGTGATGACAAGGGCATGGATCATGGTGATGAGAAGGTCATGGAGTATTGTGAAGACAGGTGTCAGGGAGCATTGTGATGACATATGTCATGGTTCATTGCAATGACAATGTCATGGAGCATTGTGATGCCAAATGTAATGGAGGATTGTGATGACAAATACAATGGAGCATTGTGTTGACTAGGGCTTGGAGCACTATGATGACAAGGTCCATTAGAGAATTGTCATGACAAGTTCGTGAAGCATTGTGATGACAAGGTCCTGGAGCATTGTGATGAGAAATCCATGGAGCCTTGTGATGACAAGTCTCATATAGCATACTGATGAAAAGGAGCATGGACCATTGTGATTACTGGGGTCTTGGAACATTGTGATGAAAATGGCATGGAGCATTGTGAAAAGAAGGCCAAGGAGCATTCTGAGGACAGGCGTCATTGAGCTTTGTGATGACAAGTGCATGGAGCATTGTGATTACAGGGGTCTTGGAGCACTGTGATGAAAAGGGCATGGAGCCTTGTCATGACAGGGTTCAAGGAGCATACAGACCACAAGTGTCAGGGAGCATATTGATGACAAGTGTATAGAGCATTGTGATGACAAAGGTCATGGAGCATTGTGATGAGAAGACCATGGATAATTGTGATGACGAGTGTCATGGGGCATTGTGATGACAAGTTTTATGGAATATTGTGATCACAAGGGTTTTGAGCATTGTTATGACAGAGGTCATGGAGCATTTTGAATTCATTGTGATGACAATAGCATGAAGCATTATGATGATGAGCATGGTGCATTGTGATCACAGGGTTCATGGATCATTGAGATGAAAAGGGGCATGGAGCATTGTGATTACAGGGATCATGGATCATTGAGATGAAACTGGGCATGGAGCATTGTGATTACAGTGGTCTTGGATCAATGTGATGAGAAGGGTCATGGAGCCTTGTGATGACAAATCCATGGAACATCGTGATCGCAGGTGTCATGGAGCATTGTTATGACAGGGGTAATGGAGCATTTTGATGGAAAGGGCATGGAGCATTGTGATGAGAAGTCCATGGAGCATTCTGATGACATGTGTCATGGAGCTTAATGATGACAAGGGCATGGAGCAATGTGATGCCAAGGGTCATGGATATTTGTGATGACAAAGGTCATGGAGCATTTTGATGGCAAGGGCATTGTGCATTGTGATGAGAAGTGCAGGGAGCATTTTGATGACAGGTTCATGGAGCAATTTGATGAAAAGTGTCAAGGAACATTTTGATGACAGGGGTTATGGAACATTGTGATGTCAGGGGTCATCGAACATTGTGATGATAAGTGCATGTAGCATTGTGATGACAGGAATCATGGATCATTGTGATGACAGAGGTGAGGGAGTATTGTGACGAATAGTGATGTAACATTGTGATATCAGTGGTGAGAGAGCATTTTGAGGAGAAGTGCATGGAGCATTGTGATGACAAGACTGTGGAACACTGTGATGACAAGCGCATGGTGCATTGTGATGATATGTGTCATGGATTATTGTGCTGACAAGCGCATGGAGCATTGTGATGACCAGGGTCATGGAGCATTGTGCTGAGAAAGGCATAAAGCATTGTGATTACAAGGGTCAAAGAGCAGTGTGATGAAAAGTTCATGGAGCATTGTGGTTAAAAAGGTCACAAAGACTGTTGATGACGAGGGCATGGACCATTGTGATGACAAAAGTCATGAAGCATTGTGATGACTGGAGTCACGGAGCATTGTGATGACAGGGGTCATGGAACATTGTGATAACAAGGACATGGAGCATTGTGATGACAAGGGCATGGAACATTGGTATAGTAAGCTTCATGGATTATTGCGATGACAGTTGGAATGGCGCATTGTGATGACAAGGGCATGGAGCATTGTGATGACCAGGTCATGCAGTACTGTGAAGACAGGTGTCAGGGAGCAATTTGATGACATATGTAATGGCCCATTGTGATGACAATGGCATGGAGCATTGTGATGCCAAGTGACATGGAGGATTCAGATGACAAAGGTAATGGAGCACTGTGATGACAATGGCTTGGAACATTGTGATGACAAGGGTCATGGAGCATTGTGCTGACAAGTGCATGGAGAATTGTGATGACAAGGGTCATGGAGCATTTTGATGACAGGGCTTATGGAACATTGTGATGTCAGAGGTCATGGAACATTGTGATGATAAGGGGATGTAGCATTGTGATGACAGGGTCATGGAACATTGTGATTCCAGGGGTGAGGGAGTATTGTGATGACTAGTGATGGAACATTGTGATATCTCTGGTGAGAGAACATTTTGATGAGAAGTGCATGGACCACTGTGATTACAAAGTTTATGGAGCATTGCAATGATAAGGTTGTGGACCGTTGTGATGAAATGCGCGTGGCACATTGTGATGACAATGGTCATGGAGCATTGTTCTGACAAAGACATGGAGCATTGTGATGACAAGGGTGACAGAGAATTGTGATGAAAAGTTCATGGAGCATTGTGATTACAAAGGTCACAGAGCCTTGTGATGACGCTGGCAAGGACCATTGTGATGACAAACGTTATGAAGCATTGTGATGACTGGAATCACGGAGCATTGTGATGACAGGTGTCATGGAGCATTGTGATGACAAGGGCATGGAGCATTGTGAGGAGAAGGCCAAGGAGCATTCTGAAGACATACGTCATTGAGCTTTGTGATGACAAGGGCATGGAGCTTTGTGATTACAGGGGTCTTGAAGCATTGTGATGAAAAATGCAAGGATCATTGTGATAAAAAAGGAATGGAGACTTGTCATGACAGGGTTCAAGGAGCATACAGACAAGGGTCAGGGAGCATATTGATGACAAGTGTATTGATCATTGTGATGACAAAGGTCATGGAGCATTGTGAAGAGAAGACCATGGATAATTGTGATGATGAGCTTCATGGGGCATTGTGATGACAAGTGTTATGGAATATTGTGATCACAAGGGTTTTGAGCATTGTTATGACAGAGGTCATGGAGCATTTTGAATTCATTGT
Organism: Mesoplodon mirus; assembly: GCF_964341445.2. Lineage (NCBI taxonomy): Eukaryota > Metazoa > Chordata > Mammalia > Artiodactyla > Ziphiidae > Mesoplodon > Mesoplodon mirus. Next base: position 2,698,464 of record NW_028295774.1, on the reverse strand, counting down.
GATGACAATAGCATGAAGCATTATGATGATGAGCATGGTGCATTGTGATCACAGGGTTCATGGATCATTGAGATGAAAAGGGGCATGGAGCATTGTGATTACAGGGATCATGGATCATTGAGATGAAACTGGGCATGGAGCATTGTGATTACAGTGGTCTTGGATCAATGTGATGAGAAGGGTCATGGAGCCTTGTGATGACAAATCCATGGAACATCGTGATCGCAGATGTCATGGAGCATTGTTATGACAGGGGTAATGGAGCATTTTGATGGAAAGGGCATGGAGCATTGTGATGAGAAGTCCATGGAGCATTCTGATGACATGTGTCATGGAGCTTAATGATGACAAGGGCATGGAGCAATGTGATGCCAAGGGTCATGGATATTTGTGATGACAAAGGTCATGGAGCATTTTGATGGCAAGGGCATTGTGCATTGTGATGAGAAGTGCAGGGAGCATTTTGATGACAGGTTCATGGAGCAATTTGATGAAAAGTGTCAAGGAACATTTTGATGACAGGGGTTATGGAACATTGTGATGTCAGGGGTCATCGAACATTGTGATGATAAGTGCATGTAGCATTGTGATGACAGGAATCATGGATCATTGTGATGACAGAGGTGAGGGAGTATTGTGACGAATAGTGATGTAACATTGTGATATCAGTGGTGAGAGAGCATTTTGAGGAGAAGTGCATGGAGCATTGTGATGACAAGACTGTGGAACACTGTGATGACAAGCGCATGGTGCATTGTGATGATATGTGTCATGGATCATTGTGCTGAGAAGCGCATGGAGCATTGTGATGACCAGGGTCATGGAGCATTGTGCTGAGAAAGGCATAAAGCATTGTGATTACAAGGGTCAAAGAGCAGTGTGATGAAAAGTTCATGGAGCATTGTGGTTAAAAAGGTCACAAAGACTGTTGATGACGAGGGCATGGACCATTGTGATGACAAAAGTCATGAAGCATTGTGATGACTGGAGTCACGGAGCATTGTGATGACAGGGGTCATGGAACATTGTGATAACAAGGACATGGAGCATTGTGATGACAAGGGCATGGAACATTGGTATAGTAAGCTTCATGGATTATTGCGATGACAGTTGGAATGGCGCATTGTGATGACAAGGGCATGGAGCATTGTGATGACCAGGTCATGCAGTACTGTGAAGACAGGTGTCAGGGAGCAATTTGATGACATATGTAATGGCCCATTGTGATGACAATGGCATGGAGCATTGTGATGCCAAGTGACATGGAGGATTCAGATGACAAAGGTAATGGAGCACTGTGATGACAATGGCTTGGAACATTGTGATGACAAGGGTCAGGGAGCATTGTGCTGACAAGTGCATGGAGAATTGTGATGACAAGGGTCATGGAGCATTTTGATGACAGGGCTTATGGAACATTGTGATGTCAGAGGTCATGGAACATTGTGATGATAAGGGGATGTAGCATTGTGATGACAGGGTCATGGAACATTGTGATTCCAGGGGTGAGGGAGTATTGTGATGACTAGTGATGGAACATTGTGATATATCTGGTGAGAGAACATTTTGATGAGAAGTGCATGGACCACTGTGATTACAAAGTTTATGGAGCATTGCAATGATAAGGTTGTGGACCGTTGTGATGAAATGCGCGTGGCACATTGTGATGACAATGGTCATGGAGCATTGTTCTGACAAAGACATGGAGCATTGTGATGACAAGGGTGACAGAGAATTGTGATGAAAAGTTCATGGAGCATTGTGATTACAAAGGTCACAGAGCCTTGTGATGACGCTGGCAAGGACCATTGTGATGACAAACGTTATGAAGCATTGTGATGACTGGAATCACGGAGCATTGTGATGACAGGTGTCATGGAGCATTGTGATGACAAGGGCATGGAGCATTGTGAGGAGAAGGCCAAGGAGCATTCTGAAGACATACGTCATTGAGCTTTGTGATGACAAGGGCATGGAGCTTTGTGATTACAGGGGTCTTGAAGCATTGTGATGAAAAATGCAAGGATCATTGTGATAAAAAAGGAATGGAGACTTGTCATGACAGGGTTCAAGGAGCATACAGACAAGGGTCAGGGAGCATATTGATGACAAGTGTATTGATCATTGTGATGACAAAGGTCATGGAGCATTGTGAAGAGAAGACCATGGATAATTGTGATGATGAGCTTCATGGGGCATTGTGATGACAAGTGTTATGGAATATTGTGATCACAAGGGTTTGGAGCATTGTTATGACAGAGGTCATGGAGCCTTTTGATTTCATTGTGATGACAATAGCATGAAGCATTATGATGATGGGCATGGTGCATTGTGATCACAGGATTCATGGATCATTGAGATGAAAAGGGGCATGGAGCATTGTGATTACAGGGATCATGGATCATTGAGATGAAACTGGGCATGGAGCATTGTGATTACAGTGGTCTTGGATCAATGTGATGAGAAGGGTCATGGAGCCTTGTGATGACAAATCCATGGAACATCGTGATCGCAGGTGTCATGGAGCATTGTTATGACAGGGGTAATGGAGCATTTTGATGGAAAGGGCATGGAGCATTGTGATGAGAAGTCCATGGAGCATTCTGATGACATGTGTCATGGAGCTTAATGATGACAAGGGCATGGAGCAATGTGATGCCAAGGGTCATGGATATTTGTGATGACAAAGGTCATGGAGCATTTTGATGGCAAGGGCATTGTGCATTGTGATGAGAAGTGCAGGGAGCATTTTGATGACAGGTTCATGGAGCAATTTGATGAAAAGTGTCAAGGAACATTTTGATGACAGGGGTTATGGAACATTGTGATGTCAGGGGTCATCGAACATTGTGATGATAAGTGCATGTAGCATTGTGATGACAGGAATCATGGATCATTGTGATGACAGAGGTGAGGGAGTATTGTGACGAATAGTGATGTAACATTGTGATATCAGTGGTGAGAGAGCATTTTGAGGAGAAGTGCATGGAGCATTGTGATGACAAGACTGTGGAGCACTGTGATGACAAGCGCATGGTGCATTGTGATGATATGTGTCATGGAGCATTGTGCTGACAAGCGCATGGAGCATTGTGATGACCAGGGTCATGGAGCATTGTGCTGAGAAAGGCATAAAGCATTGTGATTACAAGGGTCAAAGAGCAGTGTGATGAAAAGTTCATGGAGCATTGTGGTTAAAAAGGTCACAAAGACTGTTGATGACGAGGGCATGGACCATTGTGATGACAAAAGTCATGAAGCATTGTGATGACTGGAGTCACGGAGCATTGTGATGACAGGGGTCATGGAACATTGTGATAACAAGGACATGGAGCATTGTGATGACAAGGGCATGGAACATTGGTATAGTAAGCTTCATGGATTATTGCGATGACAGTTGGAATGGCGCATTGTGATGACAAGGGCATGGAGCATTGTGATGACCAGGTCATGCAGTACTGTGAAGACAGGTGTCAGGGAGCAATTTGATGACATATGTAATGGCCCATTGTGATGACAATGGCATGGAGCATTGTGATGCCAAGTGACATGGAGGATTCAGATGACAAAGGTAATGGAGCACTGTGATGACAATGGCTTGGAACATTGTGATGACAAGGGTCAGGGAGCATTGTGCTGACAAGTGCATGGAGAATTGTGATGACAAGGGTCATGGAGCATTTTGATGACAGGGCTTATGGAACATTGTGATGTCAGAGGTCATGGAACATTGTGATGATAAGGGGATGTAGCATTGTGATGACAGGGTCATGGAACATTGTGATTCCAGGGGTGAGGGAGTATTGTGATGACTAGTGATGGAACATTGTGATATCTCTGGTGAGAGAACATTTTGATGAGAAGTGCATGGACCACTGTGATTACAAAGTTTATGGAGCATTGCAATGATAAGGTTGTGGACCGTTGTGATGAAATGCGCGTGGCACATTGTGATGACAATGGTCATGGAGCATTGTTCTGACAAAGACATGGAGCATTGTGATGACAAGGGTGACAGAGAATTGTGATGAAAAGTTCATGGAGCATTGTGATTACAAAGGTCACAGAGCCTTGTGATGACGCTGGCAAGGACCATTGTGATGACAAACGATATGAAGCATTGTGATGACTGGAATCACGGAGCATTGTGATGACAGGTGTCATGGAGCATTGTGATGACAAGGGCATGGAGCATTGTGAGGAGAAGGCCAAGGAGCATTCTGAAGACATACGTCATTGAGCTTTGTGATGACAAGGGCATGGAGCTTTGTGATTACAGGGGTCTTGAAGCATTGTGATGAAAAATGCAAGGATCATTGTGATAAAAAAGGAATGGAGACTTGTCATGACAGGGTTCAAGGAGCATACAGACAAGGGTCAGGGAGCATATTGATGACAAGTGTATTGATCATTGTGATGACAAAGGTCATGGAGCATTGTGATGAGAAGACCATGGATAATTGTGATGATGAGCTTCATGGGGCATTGTGATGACAAGTGTTATGGAATATTGTGATCACAAGGGTTTGGAGCATTGTTATGTCAGATGTCATGGAGCCTTTTGATTTCATTGTGATGACAATAGCATGAAGCATTATGATGATGGGCATGGTGCATTGTGATGACAGCGTTCATGGATCATTGAGATGAAAACGGGCATGGAGCATTGTGATTACAGGGATCATGGATCATTGAGATGAAACTGGGCATGGAGCATTGTGATTACAGTGGTCTTGGATCAATGTGATGAGAAGGGTCATGGAGCCTTGTGATGACAAATCCATGGAACATCGTGATCGCAGGTGTCATGGAGCATTGTTATGACAGGGGTAATGGAGCATTGTGATGTGAAGGGCATGGAGCATTGTGATGAGAAGTCCATGGAGCATTCTGATGACATGTGTCATGGAGCTTAATGATGACAAGGGCATGGAGCAATGTGATGCCAAGGGTCATGGATATTTGTGATGACAAAGGTCATGGAGCATTTTGATGGCAAGGGCATTGTGCATTGTGATGAGAAGTGCAGGGAGCATTTTGATGACAGGTTCATGGAGCAATTTGATGAAAAGTGTCAAGGAACATTTTGATGACAGGGGTTATGGAACATTGTGATGTCAGGGGTCATCGAACATTGTGATGATAAGTGCATGTAGCATTGTGATGACAGGAATCATGGATCATTGTGATGACAGAGGTGAGGGAGTATTGTGACGAATAGTGATGTAACATTGTGATATCAGTGGTGAGAGAGCATTTTGAGGAGAAGTGCATGGAGCATTGTGATGACAAGACTGTGGAGCACTGTGATGACAAGCGCATGGTGCATTGTGATGATATGTGTCATGGAGCATTGTGCTGACAAGCGCATGGAGCATTGTGATGACCAGGGTCATGGAGCATTGTGCTGAGAAAGGCATAAAGCATTGTGATTACAAGGGTCAAAGAGCAGTGTGATGAAAAGTTCATGGAGCATTGTGGTTAAAAAGGTCACAAAGACTGTTGATGACGAGGGCATGGACCATTGTGATGACAAAAGTCATGAAGCATTGTGATGACTGGAGTCACGGAGCATTGTGATGACAGGGGTCATGGAACATTGTGATAACAAGGACATGGAGCATTGTGATGACAAGGGCATGGAACATTGGTATAGTAAGCTTCATGGATTATTGCGATGACAGTTGGAATGGCGCATTGTGATGACAAGGGCATGGAGCATTGTGATGACCAGGTCATGCAGTACTGTGAAGACAGGTGTCAGGGAGCAATTTGATGACATATGTAATGGCCCATTGTGATGACAATGGCATGGAGCATTGTGATGCCAAGTGACATGGAGGATTCAGATGACAAAGGTAATGGAGCACTGTGATGACAATGGCTTGGAACATTGTGATGACAAGGGTCAGGGAGCATTGTGCTGACAAGTGCATGGAGAATTGTGATGACAAGGGTCATGGAGCATTTTGATGACAGGGCTTATGGAACATTGTGATGTCAGAGGTCATGGAACATTGTGATGATAAGGGGATGTAGCATTGTGATGACAGGGTCATGGAACATTGTGATTCCAGGGGTGAGGGAGTATTGTGATGACTAGTGATGGAACATTGTGATATCTCTGGTGAGAGAACATTTTGATGAGAAGTGCATGGACCACTGTGATTACAAAGTTTATGGAGCATTGCAATGATAAGGTTGTGGACCGTTGTGATGAAATGCGCGTGGCACATTGTGATGACAATGGTCATGGAGCATTGTTCTGACAAAGACATGGAGCATTGTGATGACAAGGGTGACAGAGAATTGTGATGAAAAGTTCATGGAGCATTGTGATTACAAAGGTCACAGAGCCTTGTGATGACGCTGGCAAGGACCATTGTGATGACAAACGTTATGAAGCATTGTGATGACTGGAATCACGGAGCATTGTGATGACAGGTGTCATGGAGCATTGTGATGACAAGGGCATGGAGCATTGTGAGGAGAAGGCCAAGGAGCATTCTGAAGACATACGTCATTGAGCTTTGTGATGACAAGGGCATGGAGCTTTGTGATTACAGGGGTCTTGAAGCACTGTGATGAAAAATGCAAGGATCATTGTGATAAAAAAGGAATGGAGACTTGTCATGACAGGGTTCAAGGAGCATACAGACAAGGGTCAGGGAGCATATTGATGACAAGTGTATTGATCATTGTGATGACAAAGGTCATGGATCATTGTGATGAGAAGACCATGGATAATTGTGATGATGAGCTTCATGGGGCATTGTGATGACAAGTGTTATGGAATATTGTGATCACAAGGGTTTGGAGCATTGTTATGTCAGATGTCATGGAGCCTTTTGATTTCATTGTGATGACAATAGCATGAAGCATTATGATGATGGGCATGGTGCATTGTGATGACAGCGTTCATGGATCATTGAGATGAAAACGGGCATGGAGCATTGTGATTACACTGTTCTTGGAGCTTTGTGATGAGAAGGGTCATGGAGCCTTGTGATGACAAGGCCATGGAACATCGTGATTACAGGGTTCAGGGATCATTGTTATGACATGGGTAATGGAACATTGTGATGGCAAGGGCATGGAGCATTGTGATGAGAAGGCCATGGAGCATTCTGATGACATGTGTCATGGAGGTTTGTGATGACAAGGACATGGAGCAATGTGATGTGAACCTTCATGGTGCATTGTGATGACAGTGACATGGAGCATTGTGATGCCAAGGGTCATGGATCTTTGTGATGACAAAGGTCATGGAGCATTTTGATGACAAGGGCATTGTGCATTGTGATGAGAAGGGTAGGGAGCATTGTGATGACAGGGTCATGGAGCAATTTGATGAAAACGGTCATGGAACATTTTGATGACAGATGTTATGGAACATTGTGATGCCAGGGGTCATCGAACATTGTGATGATAAGTGCATGTAGCAATGTGATGACAGGAGTCATGGAACATTGTGATGACAGGGGTGAGGGAGTATTGTGACAAATAGTGATGTACCATTGTGATACCAGTGGTGAGAGAGCATTTTGATGAGAAGTGCATGGAGTATTGTGATGACAAGGGTCAAAGAGCATTTTGATGAAAAGTTCAAGTAGCATTGTTGTTAAAAAGGTCACAGAGACTCTTGATGATGAGGGCATGGACCATTGTTATGACAAAGGTCATGAAGCATTGTGATAACTGGAGTCACGGAGCATTGTGAGGACAGGGGTCATGGAGCATTGTGATAACAAGGGCATGGAGCATTGTGATGACCAGGTCATGCAGTATTGTGAACACAGGTGTCAGGGAGCAATTTGATGACATATGTAATGGCCCATTGTGATGACAATGGCATGGAGCATTGTGATGCCAAGTGACATGGAGGATTCAGATGACAAAGGTAATGGAGCACTGTGATGACAATGGCTTGGAACATTGTGATGGCAAGGGTCATGGTGCATTGTAATGACAGGTTTAATGGAGCATTTTGACGAGAAGGGCATGGAACATTGGTCTGAAGTGTTTCATGGATTATTGTGATGAGAGTGGGCATGGAGCGTTGTGATGATTAGGGCACGGAATCTGGGTGATACCGGATTCATGGAGGATTGTAATGACATGGGCATGGAGCATTGTGAAGACAAGGGCTTCGAGCACTGTGATGACAAGTGTCATGGAGCTCTGCAATGACAAGAGCATGGAGCAGTGTGATGAGAGGGTTCATGGAGCATTGTGATGAAAATGGCATGGATCATTGTGATGAAAATGGCATGGAGCCTTTTCATGACGGGGTTCAAGGAGCATATTGACGACAAGTGTCAGGGAGCATTGTGATGACAAGTCATGGAGCATTTTGATGACAAGGGCATGGTGCACTGTGATGAGAAGTGCAGGGAGCATTTTGTTGACCAGGTTATGCAGCAATTTAATAAAAATTGTAATGGAATATTTTGATGGCACGGGTTATAGAACATTGTGATGTCAGGGGTCTTGGAAGTTTGGGATGAAAAGGGTCATGGAGCATTTTGATGACAGGGGTTATGGAACATTGTGATGTCAGGGGTCATGGAACATTGTGATGATAAGGGGATGTAGCATTGTGATGACAGGGTCCTGGAACATTGTGATTACAGGGGTGAGGGAGTATTGTGATGACTAGTGATGGAACATTGTGATATCTCTGGTGATAGAGCATTTTGATGAGAAGTGCATGGACCATTGTGATTACAAGGTTTATGGAGCATAGCAATGACAAGGATGTGGACCGTTGTGAAGAAATGCGCGTGGCACATTGTGATGACAATGGTCACTGAACATTGTTCTGACAAAGACATGGAGCTTTGTGATGACAAGGGCATGGAGCATTGTGATTACATGTGTCTGGGAGCATTGTGATGAAAAGGACATGGGTCATTGTGATGACAATGGCATGGAGCCTTGTCATGACGGGTTTCAAGGAGCATATTGATGACAAGTGTCAGGGAGCATTGTGATGACAAGTCTATTTGAGAAGTGTGATGAAAAATATCATGGAGCATTGTGATGAGAAGACCATGGATAATTGTGATGACGAGTGTCATGGGGCATTGTGATGATAATGGTCATGGACCATTTTGATGCGAAGGTCATGGAGCATTGGGTTGAAAATATTCATGGAGTATTGTGATGACAGGGGTCATGGAGCATTTTGATGACTAGAGAATGGAGCATGGTGATGGCACAGTCCTGGAGCATTGTGATGAGATGACGATGGAGACTTGTGATGACAAGTCTCATGGAGCATTCTGATGAAACGGGGCATGGAGCATTGTGATTACAGGGGTCTTGGAGCACTGTGATGACAAGGGCATGCCTCATTTTGATGAGCGGGCCATGGAACATTCTGATGACATGTGTCATGGAGCTTTTTGATGACAAGGGCATGGAGAATTGTGATTACAGGGGTCTTGGAGCATTGTGATGACAATTGTCATGGAGCCTTGTGATGACAAGACCGTGGAACATTGTGATGGCTGGGGTCATGGATCATTGTTATGACCGGGGTAATGGAGCACTGTGATGAGAAGGGCATGGAGCATTGAGATTACAATATTTATGGAGCATTGCGATGACAAATTTGTGGACCGTTGTGATGAAAAGCGCGTGGCACATTTTGATGACAAGGGTCATGGAGTAATTTTCTGACAAAGGCATTGAACATTGTGATGACAAGTTCATGGAGCATTGTGGTAACAAAGGTAACAGAGCCTTGTGATGATGCGGGCATGGACCATTGTGATGACAAATGTTATGAAGCATTGTGATGACGGGAGTCACAGAGCATTGTGATGACAGGGGTCATGAAGCTCTCTGATGACAAGGGCAAGGAGCATTGTGCTTAGAAAGGCATAGAGCATTGTGATGACAAGGGTCAAAGAGCATTGTGATAAAAAGTTAATGGAACATTGTGGCTAAAAAGGTCACAGAGACTGTTGATGATGAGGGCATGGACCATTGTGATGCAAAGTTCATGAAGCATTGTGATGACTGGAGTCATGGAGCATTGTGATAAAAAGGGCATGGAGAATTGTGATGACAAGGGCATGGAGCATTTGTCTAATAAGTTTCATGGATTATTGCGATGACAGTTGGAATGGCGCATTGTGATGAGAAGGGCATGGAGCATTGTGATGACCAGGTCATGCAGTATTGTGAAGACAGGTGTCAGGGATAATTGTGATGACATATGTAATGGCCCATTGTGATGACAATGGCATGGAGCATTGTGATGCCAAGTGTCATGGAGGATTCTGATGACAAAGGTAATGGAGCATTGTGATGACAATGGCTTGGAGCATTGTAATGACAAGGGTCAGGGAGCATTCTGATGACAAGCTTGTGGAGTATTTTGATGACAATGGCATGGAGCATTGTGATGAAAACAGCATGGGGCATTGTGATGAAAATGGCATGGAGCCTTTTCGTGACAGGTTTCAAGGAGCATTCTGACGACAAGTTTCAGGAAGCATTGTAATGACAAGTGTATTTAGAATTGTGATGACAAAGGTCATGGAGCATTGTGATGAAAAGTCCATGGAGTATTGTGATGACAGGCATCATGGAGCGTTGTGATGACAAGTGTTATGGAACATTGTGATCACAAGGGTTTGGAGCATTGTGATGACAGAGGTCATGGATCATTTTGATTTCAAGGAGCATGGAGCATTGTGATGACAAGGGCATGAAGCAATGTGATCCCAAGGTTCATGGAGGATTGTGTTGACAATGGTAATTCAGTATTGTGAGGACAAGCACATAGAGCATTGTAATGACAAGGTCATGTAGCATTTTGCTGACAAAGGCATGGAGCATTGTGATTACAGGGGTCTTGGAGCATTGTGATGAGAAGGGTCATGGAGCTTTGTGATGACAAGGCCATGGAACATCGTGATGGCAGGGGTCATGGAGCATTGCTATGTCTTGTGTAATGGAGCATTGTGATGGCAAGGGCATGGAGCATTGTGATGAGAAGGCCATGGAGCATTCTGATGACATGTGTCATGGAGCTTTGTGAAGACAAATGCATGGAGCAATGTGATGAGAGCGTTCATGGAGCATTGTGATGACAATGACATTGAGCATTGTGATGCCAAGGGTCATGGATCTTTATGATGACAAAGGTCATGGAGCATTTTGATGGCAAGGGCGTTGTGCATTGTGATGAGAAGGGCAGGGAGCATTGTGATGACAGGGTCATGGAGCAATTTGATGAAAAGTGTCAAGGAACATTTTGATGACAGGGGTTATGGAACATTGTGATGTCAGGGGTCATCGAACATTGTGATGATAAGTGCATGTAGCATTGTGATGACAGGAGTCATGGAACATTGTGATGACAGAGGTGAGGGAGTATTGTGACGAATAGTGATGTAACATTGTGATATCAGTGGTGAGAGAGCATTTTGATGAGAAGTGCATGGAGCATTGTGATGACAAGGTTTATGGAGCATTGTGATGACAAGATTGTGGAGCACTGTGATGACAATGGCTTGGAACATTGTGATGACAAGGGTCAGGGAGCATTGTGCTGACAAGTGCATGGAGAATTGTGATGACAAGGGTCATGGAGCATTTTGATGACAGGGCTTATGGAACATTGTGATGTCAGGGGTCATGGAACATTGTGATGATAAGGGGATGTAGCATTGTGATGACAGGGTCATGGAACATTGTGATTCCAGGGGTGAGGGAGTATTGTGATGACTAGTGATGGAAGATTGTGATATCTCTGGTGAGAGAGCATTTTGATGAGAAGGGCATGGACCACTGTGATTACAAAGTTTATGGAGCATTGCAATGATAAGGTTGTGGACCGTTGTGATGAAATGTGCATGGCACATTGTGATGACAATGGTCATGGAGCATTGTTCTGACAAAGACATGGAGCATTGTGATGACAAGTGTCAAAGAGAATTGTGATGAAAAGTTCATGGAGCATTGTGGTTACAAAGGTCACAGAGCCTTGTGATGATGCTGGCATGGACCATTGTGATGACAAACGTTATGAAGCATTGTGATGACTGGAATCACGGAGCATTGTGATGACAGGGGTCATGGAGCATTGTGATGAAAAGGGCATGGAGCATTGTGAGGAGAAGGCCAAGGAGCATTCTGAAGACATACATCATTGAGGGTTGTGATGACAAGGGCATGGCGCTTTCTGATTACAGGGGACTTGGAGCATTGTGATGAAAAGTGCATGGATCATTGTGATGAAAAAGGCATGGAGCATTCTAATGACAGGGTTCAAGGAGCATACAGACAACAAGTGGCAGGGAGCATTGTGATGACAAGTGTATTGATCATTGTGTGACAAAGGTCATGGAGCATTGTGATGAGAAGACCATGGATAATTGTGATGACGAGCTTCATGGGGCATTGTGATGACAAGTGTTATGGAATATTGTGATCACAAGGGTTTGGAGCATTGTTATGACAGAGGTCATGTAGCATTTTGATTTCATTGTGATGACAATAGCATGAAGCATTATGATGATGGGCATGGTGCATTGTGATGACAGGGTTCATGGATCATTGAGATGAAAACGGCCATGGAGCATTGTGATTACAGGGGTCTTGGAGCATTGTGATGAGAAGAGTCATGGAGCCTTGTGATGACAAGGCCATGGAACATCGTGATAACAGGGTTCATGGAGCATTGTTATGAGAGGGGTAATGGAGCATTGTGATGGCAAGGGCATGGAGCATTGTCATGAGAAGGCCATGGAGCATTCTGATGACATGTGTCATGGAGGTTTGTGATGACAAGGACATGGAGCAATGTGATGAGAACCTTCATGGAGCATTGTGATGACAATGACATGGAGCATTGTGATGCCAAAGGTCATGGATCTTTGTGATGACAAAGGTCATGGAGCATTTTGATGACAAGGGCGTTGTGCATTGTGATGAGAACGGTAGGTAGCATTGTGATGACAGGGTCATGGAGCAATTTGATGAAAAGTGTCATGGAACATTTTGATGACAGGGGTTATGGAAGATTGTGATGCCAGGGGTCATCGAACATTGTGATGATAAGTGCATGTAGCATTGTGATGACAGGAGTCATGGCACATTTTGATGACAGAGGTGAGGGAATATTGTGACGAATAGTCATGTAACATTGTCATATCAGAGGTCAGAGAGCATTTTGATGAGAAGTGCATGGATCATTGTGATGACAAGGGTCAAAGAGGATTTTGATGAAAATTTCATGTAGCATTGTGGTTAAAAAGGTCACAGAGACTGTTGATGACGAGGGCATGGACCACTGTGATGACAAAGGTCATGAAGCATTGTGATAACTGGAGTCACGGAGCATTGTGCGGACAGGGGTCATGGAGCATTGTGATAACAAGGGCATGGAGCATTGTGATGACAAGGGCATGGAGCATTGGCCTAATAAGTTGCATGGATTATTGCAATGACAGTTGGAATGGCGCATTGTGATGACAAGGGCATGGAGCATTGTGATGACCAGGTCATGCAGTATTGTGAACACAGGTGTCAGGGAGCATTGTGATGACATATGTAATGGCCCATTGTGATGACAATGGCATGGAGCATTGTGATGCCAACTGTCATGGAGGATTCTGATGACAAAGGTAATGGAGCATTGTGATGGCAATGGCTTGGAGCCTTGTTATGACAAAGGTCAGGGAGCATTGTGCTGACAAGTGCATGGAGAATTGTGATGACATGTGTCATGGAGCATTCTGATAACAAGTTTGTGGAGTATTTTGATGACAATGGCATGGAGCATTGTGATGAAAACGGCATGGGGCATTCTGATGAAAAAGGCATGGAGCCTTTTTGTGACAGGGTTCAAGGAGCATTCTGATGACCAGTGTCAGGGAGCATTGCGATGACAAGTGTATTGAGAATTGTGATGACAAATGTCATGGAGCATTGTGATGAAAAGGTCATGGAGTATTGTGATGACAGGCATCATGGAGCGTTGTGATGACAAGTGTTATGGAACATTGTGATCACAAGGGTTTGGAGCATTGTGATGACAGAGGTCATGGATCATATTGATTTCAAGGAACATGGAGCATTGTGATGACAAGAGCATGAAGCAATGTGATCCCAAGTTTCATGGAGGATTGTGATGACAATGGAAATGGAGTATTGTGATGACAAGCGCATAGAGCATTGAAATGACAAGGTCATGTAGCATTTTGCTGACAAAATCATGGAGCATTGTGATGACAGGTGTCATGGAGCATTGTGATGACAAGCGTCACGGAGCATTGTGAATACAGGGGTCATGGAGCATTGGGATGACAAGGGCATGGATGATTGTGATGACAATGTTCATGGAGCATTGGGCTGAAAATATTCATGGAGTATTGTGATGACAGGGGTCATGGAGCATTGTGATGACAGAGGTCATGGAGAATTTTGATTTCATTGTGCTGACAATAGCCGGAAGTATTATGATGATGGGCATGATGCATTGTGATGACAGTGGTCATGGAGCATTGTGATGACAAGGGCATGGAGAATTGTGGTGACAGGGCCATGGAGCATTGGTCTGACAAGTTTCATAGATTATTGTGATGACAGTGGACATGGTGCATTGTGATGACAAGGGCATGGATCATGGTGATGAGAAGGTCATGGAGTATTGTGAAGACAGGTGTCAGGGAGCATTGTGATGACATATGTCATGGTTCATTGCAATGACAATGTCATGGAGCATTGTGATGCCAAATGTAATGGAGGATTGTGATGACAAATACAATGGAGCATTGTGTTGACTAGGGCTTGGAGCACTATGATGACAAGGTCCATTAGAGAATTGTCATGACAAGTTCGTGAAGCATTGTGATGACAAGGTCCTGGAGCATTGTGTTGAGAAATCCATGGAGCCTTGTGATGACAAGTCTCATATAGCATACTGATGAAAAGGAGCATGGACCATTGTGATTACTGGGGTCTTGGAACATTGTGATGAAAATGGCATGGAGCATTGTGAAAAGAAGGCCAAGGAGCATTCTGAGGACAGGCGTCATTGAGCTTTGTGATGACAAGTGCATGGAGCATTGTGATTACAGGGGTCTTGGAGCACTGTGATGAAAAGGGCATGGAGCCTTGTCATGACAGGGTTCAAGGAGCATACAGACCACAAGTGTCAGGGAGCATATTGATGACAAGTGTATAGAGCATTGTGATGACAAAGGTCATGGAGCATTGTGATGAGAAGACCATGGATAATTATGATGACGAGTGTCATGGGGCATTGTGATGACAAGTGTTATGGAATATTGTGATCACAAGGGTTTTGAGCATTGTTATGACAGAGGTCATGGAGCATTTTGAATTCATTGTGATGACAATAGCATGAAGCATTATGATGATGAGCATGGTGCATTGTGATCACAGGGTTCATGGATCATTGAGATGAAAAGGGGCATGGAGCATTGTGATTACAGGGATCATGGATCATTGAGATGAAACTGGGCATGGAGCATTGTGATTACAGTGGTCTTGGATCAATGTGATGAGAAGGGTCATGGAGCCTTGTGATGACAAATCCATGGAACATCGTGATCGCAGGTGTCATGGAGCATTGTTATGACAGGGGTAATGGAGCATTTTGATGGAAAGGGCATGGAGCATTGTGATGAGAAGTCCATGGAGCATTCTGATGACATGTGTCATGGAGCTTAATGATGACAAGGGCATGGAGCAATGTGATGCCAAGGGTCATGGATATTTGTGATGACAAAGGTCATGGAGCATTTTGATGGCAAGGGCATTGTGCATTGTGATGAGAAGTGCAGGGAGCATTTTGATGACAGGTTCATGGAGCAATTTGATGAAAAGTGTCAAGGAACATTTTGATGACAGGGGTTATGGAACATTGTGATGTCAGGGGTCATCGAACATTGTGATGATAAGTGCATGTAGCATTGTGATGACAGGAATCATGGATCATTGTGATGACAGAGGTGAGGGAGTATTGTGACGAATAGTGATGTAACATTGTGATATCAGTGGTGAGAGAGCATTTTGAGGAGAAGTGCATGGAGCATTGTGATGACAAGACTGTGGAACACTGTGATGACAAGCGCATGGTGCATTGTGATGATATGTGTCATGGAGCATTGTGCTGACAAGCGCATGGAGCATTGTGATGACCAGGGTCATGGAGCATTGTGCTGAGAAAGGCATAAAGCATTGTGATTACAAGGGTCAAAGAGCAGTGTGATGAAAAGTTCATGGAGCATTGTGGTTAAAAAGGTCACAAAGACTGTTGATGACGAGGGCATGGACCATTGTGATGACAAAAGTCATGAAGCATTGTGATGACTGGAGTCACGGAGCATTGTGATGACAGGGGTCATGGAACATTGTGATAACAAGGACATGGAGCATTGTGATGACAAGGGCATGGAACATTGGTATAGTAAGCTTCATGGATTATTGCAATGACAGTTGGAATGGCGCATTGTGATGACAAGGGCATGGAGCATTGTGATGACCAGGTCATGCAGTACTGTGAAGACAGGTGTCAGGGAGCAATTTGATGACATATGTAATGGCCCATTGTGATGACAATGGCATGGAGCATTGTGATGCCAAGTGACATGGAGGATTCAGATGACAAAGGTAATGGAGCACTGTGATGACAATGGCTTGGAACATTGTGATGACAAGGGTCAGGGAGCATTGTGCTGACAAGTGCATGGAGAATTGTGATGACAAGGGTCATGGAGCATTTTGATGACAGGGCTTATGGAACATTGTGATGTCAGAGGTCATGGAACATTGTGATGATAAGGGGATGTAGCATTGTGATGACAGGGTCATGGAACATTGTGATTCCAGGGGTGAGGGAGTATTGTGATGACTAGTGATGGAACATTGTGATATCTCTGGTGAGAGAACATTTTGATGAGAAGTGCATGGACCACTGTGATTACAAAGTTTATGGAGCATTGCAATGATAAGGTTGTGGACCGTTGTGATGAAATGCGCGTGGCACATTGTGATGACAATGGTCATGGAGCATTGTTCTGACAAAGACATGGAGCATTGTGATGACAAGGGTGACAGAGAATTGTGATGAAAAGTTCATGGAGCATTGTGATTACAAAGGTCACAGAGCCTTGTGATGACGCTGGCAAGGACCATTGTGATGACAAACGTTATGAAGCTTTGTGATGACTGGAATCACGGAGCATTGTGATGACAGGTGTCATGGAGCATTGTGATGACAAGGGCATGGAGCATTGTGAGGAGAAGGCCAAGGAGCATTCTGAAGACATACGTCATTGAGCTTTGTGATGACAAGGGCATGGAGCTTTGTGATTACAGGGGTCTTGAAGCATTGTGATGAAAAATGCAAGGATCATTGTGATAAAAAAGGAATGGAGACTTGTCATGACAGGGTTCAAGGAGCATACAGACAAGGGTCAGGGAGCATATTGATGACAAGTGTATTGATCATTGTGATGACAAAGGTCATGGAGCATTGTGATGAGAAGACCATGGATAATTGTGATGATGAGCTTCATGGGGCATTGTGATGACAAGTGTTATGGAATATTGTGATCACAAGGGTTTGGAGCATTGTTATGTCAGATGTCATGGAGCCTTTTGATTTCATTGTGATGACAATAGCATGAAGCATTATGATGATGGGCATGGTGCATTGTGATGACAGCGTTCATGGATCATTGAGATGAAACTGGGCATGGAGCATTGTGATTACAGTGGTCTTGGATCAATGTGATGAGAAGGGTCATGGAGCCTTGTGATGACAAATCCATGGAACATCGTGATCGCAGGTGTCACGGAGCATTGTGATGACAGGTGTCATGGAGCATTGTGATGACAAGGGCATGGAGCATTGTGAGGAGAAGGCCAAGGAGCATTCTGAAGACATACGTCATTGAGCTTTGTGATGACAAGGGCATGGAGCTTTGTGATTACAGGGGTCTTGAAGCATTGTGATGAAAAATGCAAGGATCATTGTGATAAAAAAGGAATGGAGACTTGTCATGACAGGGTTCAAGGAGCATACAGACAAGGGTCAGGGAGCATATTGATGACAAGTGTATTGATCATTGTGATGACAAAGGTCATGGAGCATTGTGATGAGAAGACCATGGATAATTGTGATGATGAGCTTCATGGGGCATTGTGATGACAAGTGTTATGGAATATTGTGATCACAAGGGTTTGGAGCATTGTTATGTCAGATGTCATGGAGCCTTTTGATTTCATTGTGATGACAATAGCATGAAGCATTATGATGATGGGCATGGTGCATTGTGATGACAGCGTTCATGGATCATTGAGATGAAAACGGGCATGGAGCATTGTGATTACACTGTTCTTGGAGCTTTGTGATGAGAAGGGTCATGGAGCCTTGTGATGACAAGGCCATGGAACATCGTGATTACAGGGTACATGGAGCATTGTTATGACATGGGTAATGGAACATTGTGATGGCAAGGGCATGGAGCATTGTGATGAGAAGGCCATGGAGCATTCTGATGACATGTGTCATGGAGGTTTGTGATGACAAGGACATGGAGCAATGTGATGTGAACCTTCATGGTGCATTGTGATGACAGTGACATGGAGCATTGTGATGCCAAGGGTCATGGATCTTTGTGATGACAAAGGTCATGGAGCATTTTGATGACAAGGGCATTGTGCATTGTGATGAGAAGGGTAGGGAGCATTGTGATGACAGGGTCATGGAGCAATTTGATGAAAACGGTCATGGAACATTTTGATGACAGATGTTATGGAACATTGTGATGCCAGGGGTCATCGAACATTGTGATGATAAGTGCATGTAGCAATGTGATGACAGGAGTCATGGAACATTGTGATGACAGGGGTGAGGGAGTATTGTGACAAATAGTGATGTACCATTGTGATACCAGTGGTGAGAGAGCATTTTGATGAGAAGTGCATGGAGTATTGTGATGACAAGGGTCAAAGAGCATTTTGATGAAAAGTTCAAGTAGCATTGTTGTTAAAAAGGTCACAGAGACTCTTGATGATGAGGGCATGGACCATTGTTATGACAAAGGTCATGAAGCATTGTGATAACTGGAGTCACGGAGCATTGTGAGGACAGGGGTCATGGAGCATTGTGATAACAAGGGCATGGAGCATTGTGATGACCAGGTCATGCAGTATTGTGAACACAGGTGTCAGGGAGCAATTTGATGACATATGTAATGGCCCATTGTGATGACAATGGCATGGAGCATTGTGATGCCAAGTGACATGGAGGATTCAGATGACAAAGGTAATGGAGCACTGTGATGACAATGGCTTGGAACATTGTGATGGCAAGGGTCATGGTGCATTGTAATGACAGGTTTAATGGAGCATTTTGACGAGAAGGGCATGGAACATTGGTCTGAAGTGTTTCATGGATTATTGTGATGAGAGTGGGCATGGAGCGTTGTGATGATTAGGGCACGGAATCTGGGTGATACCGGGTTCATGGAGGATTGTAATGACATGGGCATGGAGCATTGTGATGACAAGGGCTTCGAGCATTGTGATGACAAGTGTCATGGAGCTCTGCAATGACAAGAGCATGGAGCAGTGTGATGAGAGGGTTCATGGAGCATTGTGATGAAAATGGCATGGATCATTGTGATGAAAATGGCATGGAGCCTTTTCATGACGGGGTTCAAGGAGCATATTGACGACAAGTGTCAGGGAGCATTGTGATGACAAGTCATGGAGCATTTTGATGACAAGGGCATGGTGCACTGTGATGAGAAGTGCAGGGAGCATTTGGTTGACCAGGTTATGCAGCAATTTAATAAAAATTGTAATGGAATATTTTGATGGCACGGGTTATAGAACATTGTGATGTCAGGGGTCTTGGAAGTTTGGGATGAAAAGGGTCATGGAGCATTTTGATGACAGGGGTTATGGAACATTGTGATGTCAGGGGTCATGGAACATTGTGATGATAAGGGGATGTAGCATTGTGATGACAGGGTCCTGGAACATTGTGATTACAGGGGTGAGGGAGTATTGTGATGACTAGTGATGGAACATTGTGATATCTCTGGTGATAGAGCATTTTGATGAGAAGTGCATGGACCATTGTGATGACAAGACTGTGGAACACTGTGATGACAAGCGCATGGTGCATTGTGATGATATGTGTCATGGATCATTGTGCTGACAAGCGCATGGAGCATTGTGATGACCAGGGTCATGGAGCATTGTGCTGAGAAAGGCATAAAGCATTGTGATTACAAGGGTCAAAGAGCAGTGTGATGAAAAGTTCATGGAGCATTGTGGTTAAAAAGGTCACAAAGACTGTTGATGACGAGGGCATGGACCATTGTGATGACAAAAGTCATGAAGCATTGTGATGACTGGAGTCACGGAGCATTGTGATGACAGGGGTCATGGAACATTGTGATAACAAGGACATGGAGCATTGTGATGACAAGGGCATGGAACATTGGTATAGTAAGCTTCATGGATTATTGCGATGACAGTTGGAATGGCGCATTGTGATGACAAGGGCATGGAGCATTGTGATGACCAGGTCATGCAGTACTGTGAAGACAGGTGTCAGGGAGCAATTTGATGACATATGTAATGGCCCATTGTGATGACAATGGCATGGAGCATTGTGATGCCAAGTGACATGGAGGATTCAGATGACAAAGGTAATGGAGCACTGTGATGACAATGGCTTGGAACATTGTGATGACAAGGGTCAGGGAGCATTGTGCTGACAAGTGCATGGAGAATTGTGATGACAAGGGTCATGGAGCATTTTGATGACAGGGCTTATGGAACATTGTGATGTCAGAGGTCATGGAACATTGTGATGATAAGGGGATGTAGCATTGTGATGACAGGGTCATGGAACATTGTGATTCCAGGGGTGAGGGAGTATTGTGATGACTAGTGATGGAACATTGTGATATCTCTGGTGAGAGAACATTTTGATGAGAAGTGCATGGACCACTGTGATTACAAAGTTTATGGAGCATTGCAATGATAAGGTTGTGGACCGTTGTGATGAAATGCGCGTGGCACATTGTGATGACAATGGTCATGGAGCATTGTTCTGACAAAGACATGGAGCATTGTGATGACAAGGGTGACAGAGAATTGTGATGAAAAGTTCATGGAGCATTGTGATTACAAAGGTCACAGAGCCTTGTGATGACGCTGGCAAGGACCATTGTGATGACAAACGTTATGAAGCATTGTGATGACTGGAATCACGGAGCATTGTGATGACAGGTGTCATGGAGCATTGTGATGACAAGGGCATGGAGCATTGTGAGGAGAAGGCCAAGGAGCATTCTGAAGACATACGTCATTGAGCTTTGTGATGACAAGGGCATGGAGCTTTGTGATTACAGGGGTCTTGAAGCATTGTGATGAAAAATGCAAGGATCATTGTGATAAAAAAGGAATGGAGACTTGTCATGACAGGGTTCAAGGAGCATACAGACAAGGGTCAGGGAGCATATTGATGACAAGTGTATTGATCATTGTGATGACAAAGGTCATGGAGCATTGTGATGAGAAGACCATGGATAATTGTGATGATGAGCTTCATGGGGCATTGTGATGACAAGTGTTATGGAATATTGTGATCACAAGGGTTTGGAGCATTGTTATGTCAGATGTCATGGAGCCTTTTGATTTCATTGTGATGACAATAGCATGAAGCATTATGATGATGGGCATGGTGCATTGTGATGACAGCGTTCATGGATCATTGAGATGAAAACGGGCATGGAGCATTGTGATTACACTGTTCTTGGAGCTTTGTGATGAGAAGGGTCATGGAGCCTTGTGATGACAAGGCCATGGAACATCGTGATTACAGGGTTCAGGGATCATTGTTATGACATGGGTAATGGAACATTGTGATGGCAAGGGCATGGAGCATTGTGATGAGAAGGCCATGGAGCATTCTGATGACATGTGTCATGGAGGTTTGTGATGACAAGGACATGGAGCAATGTGATGTGAACCTTCATGGTGCATTGTGATGACAGTGACATGGAGCATTGTGATGCCAAGGGTCATGGATCTTTGTGATGACAAAGGTCATGGAGCATTTTGATGACAAGGGCATTGTGCATTGTGATGAGAAGGGTAGGGAGCATTGTGATGACAGGGTCATGGAGCAATTTGATGAAAACGGTCATGGAACATTTTGATGACAGATGTTATGGAACATTGTGATGCCAGGGGTCATCGAACATTGTGATGATAAGTGCATGTAGCAATGTGATGACAGGAGTCATGGAACATTGTGATGACAGGGGTGAGGGAGTATTGTGACAAATAGTGATGTACCATTGTGATACCAGTGGTGAGAGAGCATTTTGATGAGAAGTGCATGGAGTATTGTGATGACAAGGGTCAAAGAGCATTTTGATGAAAAGTTCAAGTAGCATTGTTGTTAAAAAGGTCACAGAGACTCTTGATGATGAGGGCATGGACCATTGTTATGACAAAGGTCATGAAGCATTGTGATAACTGGAGTCACGGAGCATTGTGAGGACAGGGGTCATGGAGCATTGTGATAACAAGGGCATGGAGCATTGTGATGACCAGGTCATGCAGTATTGTGAACACAGGTGTCAGGGAGCAATTTGATGACATATGTAATGGCCCATTGTGATGACAATGGCATGGAGCATTGTGATGCCAAGTGACATGGAGGATTCAGATGACAAAGGTAATGGAGCACTGTGATGACAATGGCTTGGAACATTGTGATGGCAAGGGTCATGGTGCATTGTAATGACAGGTTTAATGGAGCATTTTGACGAGAAGGGCATGGAACATTGGTCTGAAGTGTTTCATGGATTATTGTGATGAGAGTGGGCATGGAGCGTTGTGATGATTAGGGCACGGAATCTGGGTGATACCGGATTCATGGAGGATTGTAATGACATGGGCATGGAGCATTGTGAAGACAAGGGCTTCGAGCACTGTGATGACAAGTGTCATGGAGCTCTGCAATGACAAGAGCATGGAGCAGTGTGATGAGAGGGTTCATGGAGCATTGTGATGAAAATGGCATGGATCATTGTGATGAAAATGGCATGGAGCCTTTTCATGACGGGGTTCAAGGAGCATATTGACGACAAGTGTCAGGGAGCATTGTGATGACAAGTCATGGAGCATTTTGATGACAAGGGCATGGTGCACTGTGATGAGAAGTGCAGGGAGCATTTGGTTGACCAGGTTATGCAGCAATTTAATAAAAATTGTAATGGAATATTTTGATGGCACGGGTTATAGAACATTGTGATGTCAGGGGTCTTGGAAGTTTGGGATGAAAAGGGTCATGGAGCATTTTGATGACAGGGGTTATGGAACATTGTGATGTCAGGGGTCATGGAACATTGTGATGATAAGGGGATGTAGCATTGTGATGACAGGGTCCTGGAACATTGTGATTACAGGGGTGAGGGAGTATTGTGATGACTAGTGATGGAACATTGTGATATCTCTGGTGATAGAGCATTTTGATGAGAAGTGCATGGACCATTGTGATTACAAGGTTTATGGAGCATAGCAATGACAAGGATGTGGACCGTTGTGAAGAAATGCGCGTGGCACATTGTGATGACAATGGTCACTGAACATTGTTCTGACAAAGACATGGAGCTTTGTGATGACAAGGGCATGGAGCATTGTGATTACATGTGTCTGGGAGCATTGTGATGAAAAGGACATGGGTCATTGTGATGACAATGGCATGGAGCCTTGTCATGACGGGTTTCAAGGAGCATATTGATGACAAGTGTCAGGGAGCATTGTGATGACAAGTCTATTTGAGAAGTGTGATGAAAAATATCATGGAGCATTGTGATGAGAAGACCATGGATAATTGTGATGACGAGTGTCATGGGGCATTGTGATGATAATGGTCATGGACCATTTTGATGCGAAGGTCATGGAGCATTGGGTTGAAAATATTCATGGAGTATTGTGATGACAGGGGTCATGGAGCATTTTGATGACTAGAGAATGGAGCATGGTGATGGCACAGTCCTGGAGCATTGTGATGAGATGACGATGGAGACTTGTGATGACAAGTCTCATGGAGCATTCTGATGAAACGGGGCATGGAGCATTGTGATTACAGGGGTCTTGGAGCACTGTGATGACAAGGGCATGCCTCATTTTGATGAGCGGGCCATGGAACATTCTGATGACATGTGTCATGGAGCTTTTTGATGACAAGGGCATGGAGAATTGTGATTACAGGGGTCTTGGAGCATTGTGATGACTATTGTCATGGAGCCTTGTGATGACAAGACCGTGGAACATTGTGATGGCTGGGGTCATGGATCATTGTTATGACCGGGGTAATGGAGCACTGTGATGAGAAGGGCATGGAGCATTGAGATTACAATATTTATGGAGCATTGCGATGACAAATTTGTGGACCGTTGTGATGAAAAGCGCGTGGCACATTTTGATGACAAGGGTCATGGAGTAATTTTCTGACAAAGGCATTGAACATTGTGATGACAAGTTCATGGAGCATTGTGGTAACAAAGGTAACAGAGCCTTGTGATGATGCGGGCATGGACCATTGTGATGACAAATGTTATGAAGCATTGTGATGACGGGAGTCACAGAGCATTGTGATGACAGGGGTCATGAAGCTCTCTGATGACAAGGGCAAGGAGCATTGTGCTTAGAAAGGCATAGAGCATTGTGATGACAAGGGTCAAAGAGCATTGTGATAAAAAGTTAATGGAACATTGTGGCTAAAAAGGTCACAGAGACTGTTGATGATGAGGGCATGGACCATTGTGATGCAAAGTTCATGAAGCATTGTGATGACTGGAGTCATGGAGCATTGTGATAAAAAGGGCATGGAGAATTGTGATGACAAGGGCATGGAGCATTTGTCTAATAAGTTTCATGGATTATTGCGATGACAGTTGGAATGGCGCATTGTGATGAGAAGGGCATGGAGCATTGTGATGACCAGGTCATGCAGTATTGTGAAGACAGGTGTCAGGGATAATTGTGATGACATATGTAATGGCCCATTGTGATGACAATGGCATGGAGCATTGTGATGCCAAGTGTCATGGAGGATTCTGATGACAAAGGTAATGGAGCATTGTGATGACAATGGCTTGGAGCATTGTAATGACAAGGGTCAGGGAGCATTCTGATGACAAGCTTGTGGAGTATTTTGATGACAATGGCATGGAGCATTGTGATGAAAACAGCATGGGGCATTGTGATGAAAATGGCATGGAGCCTTTTCGTGACAGGTTTCAAGGAGCATTCTGACGACAAGTTTCAGGAAGCATTGTAATGACAAGTGTATTTAGAATTGTGATGACAAAGGTCATGGAGCATTGTGATGAAAAGTCCATGGAGTATTGTGATGACAGGCATCATGGAGCGTTGTGATGACAAGTGTTATGGAACATTGTGATCACAAGGGTTTGGAGCATTGTGATGACAGAGGTCATGGATCATTTTGATTTCAAGGAGCATGGAGCATTGTGATGACAAGGGCATGAAGCAATGTGATCCCAAGGTTCATGGAGGATTGTGTTGACAATGGTAATTCAGTATTGTGAGGACAAGCACATAGAGCATTGTAATGACAAGGTCATGTAGCATTTTGCTGACAAAGGCATGGAGCATTGTGATTACAGGGGTCTTGGAGCATTGTGATGAGAAGGGTCATGGAGCTTTGTGATGACAAGGCCATGGAACATCGTGATGGCAGGGGTCATGGAGCATTGCTATGTCTTGTGTAATGGAGCATTGTGATGGCAAGGGCATGGAGCATTGTGATGAGAAGGCCATGGAGCATTCTGATGACATGTGTCATGGAGCTTTGTGAAGACAAATGCATGGAGCAATGTGATGAGAGCGTTCATGGAGCATTGTGATGACAATGACATTGAGCATTGTGATGCCAAGGGTCATGGATCTTTATGATGACAAAGGTCATGGAGCATTTTGATGGCAAGGGCGTTGTGCATTGTGATGAGAAGGGCAGGGAGCATTGTGATGACAGGGTCATGGAGCAATTTGATGAAAAGTGTCAAGGAACATTTTGATGACAGAGGTTATGGAACATTGTGATGTCAGGGGTCATCGAACATTGTGATGATAAGTGCATGTAGCATTGTGATGACAGGAGTCATGGAACATTGTGATGACAGAGGTGAGGGAGTATTGTGACGAATAGTGATGTAACATTGTGATATCAGTGGTGAGAGAGCATTTTGATGAGAAGTGCATGGAGCATTGTGATGACAAGGTTTATGGAGCATTGTGATGACAAGATTGTGGAGCACTGTGATGACAATGGCTTGGAACATTGTGATGACAAGGGTCAGGGAGCATTGTGCTGACAAGTGCATGGAGAATTGTGATGACAAGGGTCATGGAGCATTTTGATGACAGGGCTTATGGAACATTGTGATGTCAGGGGTCATGGAACATTGTGATGATAAGGGGATGTAGCATTGTGATGACAGGGTCATGGAACATTGTGATTCCAGGGGTGAGGGAGTATTGTGATGACTAGTGATGGAAGATTGTGATATCTCTGGTGAGAGAGCATTTTGATGAGAAGGGCATGGACCACTGTGATTACAAAGTTTATGGAGCATTGCAATGATAAGGTTGTGGACCGTTGTGATGAAATGTGCATGGCACATTGTGATGACAATGGTCATGGAGCATTGTTCTGACAAAGACATGGAGCATTGTGATGACAAGTGTCAAAGAGAATTGTGATGAAAAGTTCATGGAGCATTGTGGTTACAAAGGTCACAGAGCCTTGTGATGATGCTGGCATGGACCATTGTGATGACAAACGTTATGAAGCATTGTGATGACTGGAATCACGGAGCATTGTGATGACAGGGGTCATGGAGCATTGTGATGAAAAGGGCATGGAGCATTGTGAGGAGAAGGCCAAGGAGCATTCTGAAGACATACATCATTGAGGGTTGTGATGACAAGGGCATGGCGCTTTCTGATTACAGGGGACTTGGAGCATTGTGATGAAAAGTGCATGGATCATTGTGATGAAAAAGGCATGGAGCATTCTAATGACAGGGTTCAAGGAGCATACAGACAACAAGTGGCAGGGAGCATTGTGATGACAAGTGTATTGATCATTGTGTGACAAAGGTCATGGAGCATTGTGATGAGAAGACCATGGATAATTGTGATGACGAGCTTCATGGGGCATTGTGATGACAAGTGTTATGGAATATTGTGATCACAAGGGTTTGGAGCATTGTTATGACAGAGGTCATGTAGCATTTTGATTTCATTGTGATGACAATAGCATGAAGCATTATGATGATGGGCATGGTGCATTGTGATGACAGGGTTCATGGATCATTGAGATGAAAACGGCCATGGAGCATTGTGATTACAGGGGTCTTGGAGCATTGTGATGAGAAGAGTCATGGAGCCTTGTGATGACAAGGCCATGGAACATCGTGATAACAGGGTTCATGGAGCATTGTTATGAGAGGGGTAATGGAGCATTGTGATGGCAAGGGCATGGAGCATTGTCATGAGAAGGCCATGGAGCATTCTGATGACATGTGTCATGGAGGTTTGTGATGACAAGGACATGGAGCAATGTGATGAGAACCTTCATGGAGCATTGTGATGACAATGACATGGAGCATTGTGATGCCAAAGGTCATGGATCTTTGTGATGACAAAGGTCATGGAGCATTTTGATGACAAGGGCGTTGTGCATTGTGATGAGAACGGTAGGTAGCATTGTGATGACAGGGTCATGGAGCAATTTGATGAAAAGTGTCATGGAACATTTTGATGACAGGGGTTATGGAAGATTGTGATGCCAGGGGTCATCGAACATTGTGATGATAAGTGCATGTAGCATTGTGATGACAGGAGTCATGGCACATTTTGATGACAGAGGTGAGGTAATATTGTGACGAATAGTCATGTAACATTGTCATATCAGAGGTCAGAGAGCATTTTGATGAGAAGTGCATGGATCATTGTGATGACAAGGGTCAAAGAGGATTTTGATGAAAATTTCATGTAGCATTGTGGTTAAAAAGGTCACAGAGACTGTTGATGACGAGGGCATGGACCACTGTGATGACAAAGGTCATGAAGCATTGTGATAACTGGAGTCACGGAGCATTGTGCGGACAGGGGTCATGGAGCATTGTGATAACAAGGGCATGGAGCATTGTGATGACAAGGGCATGGAGCATTGGCCTAATAAGTTGCATGGATTATTGCAATGACAGTTGGAATGGCGCATTGTGATGACAAGGGCATGGAGCATTGTGATGACCAGGTCATGCAGTATTGTGAACACAGGTGTCAGGGAGCATTGTGATGACATATGTAATGGCCCATTGTGATGACAATGGCATGGAGCATTGTGATGCCAACTGTCATGGAGGATTCTGATGACAAAGGTAATGGAGCATTGTGATGGCAATGGCTTGGAGCCTTGTTATGACAAAGGTCAGGGAGCATTGTGCTGACAAGTGCATGGAGAATTGTGATGACATGTGTCATGGAGCATTCTGATAACAAGCTTGTGGAGTATTTTGATGACAATGGCATGGAGCATTGTGATGAAAACGGCATGGGGCATTCTGATGAAAAAGGCATGGAGCCTTTTTGTGACAGGGTTCAAGGAGCATTCTGATGACCAGTGTCAGGGAGCATTGCGATGACAAGTGTATTGAGAATTGTGATGACAAATGTCATGGAGCATTGTGATGAAAAGGTCATGGAGTATTGTGATGACAGGCATCATGGAGCGTTGTGATGACAAGTGTTATGGAACATTGTGATCACAAGGGTTTGGAGCATTGTGATGACAGAGGTCATGGATCATATTGATTTCAAGGAACATGGAGCATTGTGATGACAAGAGCATGAAGCAATGTGATCCCAAGTTTCATGGAGGATTGTGATGACAATGGAAATGGAGTATTGTGATGACAAGCGCATAGAGCATTGAAATGACAAGGTCATGTAGCATTTTGCTGACAAAATCATGGAGCATTGTGATGACAGGTGTCATGGAGCATTGTGATGACAAGCGTCACGGAGCATTGTGAATACAGGGGTCATGGAGCATTGGGATGACAAGGGCATGGATGATTGTGATGACAATGTTCATGGAGCATTGGGCTGAAAATATTCATGGAGTATTGTGATGACAGGGGTCATGGAGCATTGTGATGACAGAGGTCATGGAGAATTTTGATTTCATTGTGCTGACAATAGCCGGAAGTATTATGATGATGGGCATGATGCATTGTGATGACAGTGGTAATGGAGCATTGTGATGACAAGGGCATGGAGAATTGTGGTGACAGGGCCATGGAGCATTGGTCTGACAAGTTTCATAGATTATTGTGATGACAGTGGACATGGTGCATTGTGATGACAAGGGCATGGATCATGGTGATGAGAAGGTCATGGAGTATTGTGAAGACAGGTGTCAGGGAGCATTGTGATGACATATGTCATGGTTCATTGCAATGACAATGTCATGGAGCATTGTGATGCCAAATGTAATGGAGGATTGTGATGACAAATACAATGGAGCATTGTGTTGACTAGGGCTTGGAGCACTATGATGACAAGGTCCATTAGAGAATTGTCATGACAAGTTCGTGAAGCATTGTGATGACAAGGTCCTGGAGCATTGTGATGAGAAATCCATGGAGCCTTGTGATGACAAGTCTCATATAGCATACTGATGAAAAGGAGCATGGACCATTGTGATTACTGGGGTCTTGGAACATTGTGATGAAAATGGCATGGAGCATTGTGAAAAGAAGGCCAAGGAGCATTCTGAGGACAGGCGTCATTGAGCTTTG
The DNA here is from genome assembly GCF_964341445.2 of Mesoplodon mirus. Taxonomy (NCBI): domain Eukaryota; kingdom Metazoa; phylum Chordata; class Mammalia; order Artiodactyla; family Ziphiidae; genus Mesoplodon; species Mesoplodon mirus. Next base: position 2,668,543 of record NW_028295774.1, on the reverse strand, counting down.
TGATGACAAGTGCATGGAGCATTGTGATTACAGGGGTCTTGGAGCACTGTGATGAAAAGGGCATGGAGCCTTGTCATGACAGGGTTCAAGGAGCATACAGACCACAAGTGTCAGGGAGCATATTGATGACAAGTGTATAGAGCATTGTGATGACAAAGGTCATGGAGCATTGTGATGAGAAGACCATGGATAATTGTGATGACGAGTGTCATGGGGCATTGTGATGACAAGTGTTATGGAATATTGTGATCACAAGGGTTTTGAGCATTGTTATGACAGAGGTCATGGAGCATTTTGAATTCATTGTGATGACAATAGCATGAAGCATTATGATGATGAGCATGGTGCATTGTGATCACAGGGTTCATGGATCATTGAGATGAAAAGGGGCATGGAGCATTGTGATTACAGGGATCATGGATCATTGAGATGAAACTGGGCATGGAGCATTGTGATTATAGTGGTCTTGGATCAATGTGATGAGAAGGGTCATGGAGCCTTGTGATGACAAATCCATGGAACATCGTGATCGCAGGTGTCATGGAGCATTGTTATGACAGGGGTAATGGAGCATTTTGATGGAAAGGGCATGGAGCATTGTGATGAGAAGTCCATGGATCATTCTGATGACATGTGTCATGGAGCTTAATGATGACAAGGGCATGGAGCAATGTGATGCCAATGGTCATGGATATTTGTGATGACAAAGGTCATGGAGCATTTTGATGGCAAGGGCATTGTGCATTGTGATGAGAAGTGCAGGGAGCATTTTGATGACAGGTTCATGGAGCAATTTGATGAAAAGTGTCAAGGAACATTTTGATGACAGGGGTTATGGAACATTGTGATGTCAGGGGTCATCGAACATTGTGATGATAAGTGCATGTAGCATTGTGATGACAGGAATCATGGATCATTGTGATGACAGAGGTGAGGGAGTATTGTGACGAATAGTGATGTAACATTGTGATATCAGTGGTGAGAGAGCATTTTGAGGAGAAGTGCATGGAGCATTGTGATGACAAGACTGTGGAACACTGTGATGACAAGCGCATGGTGCATTGTGATGATATGTGTCATGGATCATGGTGCTGACAAGCGCATGGAGCATTGTGATGACCAGGGTCATGGAGCATTGTGCTGAGAAAGGCATAAAGCATTGTGATTACAAGGGTCAAAGAGCAGTGTGATGAAAAGTTCATGGAGCATTGTGGTTAAAAAGGTCACAAAGACTGTTGATGACGAGGGCATGGACCATTGTGATGACAAAAGTCATGAAGCATTGTGATGACTGGAATCACGGAGCATTGTGATGACAGGGGTCATGGAACATTGTGATAACAAGGACATGGAGCATTGTGATGACAAGGGCATGGAACATTGGTATAGTAAGCTTCATGGATTATTGCGATGACAGTTGGAATGGCGCATTGTGATGACAAGGGCATGGAGCATTGTGATGACCAGGTCATGCAGTACTGTGAAGACAGGTGTCAGGGAGCAATTTGATGACATATGTAATGGCCCATTGTGATGACAATGGCATGGAGCATTGTGATGCCAAGTGACATGGAGGATTCAGATGACAAAGGTAATGGAGCACTGTGATGACAATGGCTTGGAACATTGTGATGACAAGGGTCAGGGAGCATTGTGCTGACAAGTGCATGGAGAATTGTGATGACAAGGGTCATGGAGCATTTTGATGACAGGGCTTATGGAACATTGTGATGTCAGAGGTCATGGAACATTGTGATGATAAGGGGATGTAGCATTGTGATGACAGGGTCATGGAACATTGTGATTCCAGGGGTGAGGGAGTATTGTGATGACTAGTGATGGAACATTGTGATATCTCTGGTGAGAGAACATTTTGATGAGAAGTGCATGGACCACTGTGATTACAAAGTTTATGGAGCATTGCAATGATAAGGTTGTGGACCGTTGTGATGAAATGCGCGTGGCACATTGTGATGACAATGGTCATGGAGCATTGTTCTGACAAAGACATGGAGCATTGTGATGACAAGGGTGACAGAGAATTGTGATGAAAAGTTCATGGAGCATTGTGATTACAAAGGCCACAGAGCCTTGTGATGACGCTGGCAAGGACCATTGTGATGACAAACGTTATGAAGCATTGTGATGACTGGAATCACGGAGCATTGTGATGACAGGTGTCATGGAGCATTGTGATGACAAGGGCATGGAGCATTGTGAGGAGAAGGCCAAGGAGCATTCTGAAGACATACGTCATTGAGCTTTGTGATGACAAGGGCATGGAGCTTTGTGATTACAGGGGTCTTGAAGCATTGTGATGAAAAATGCAAGGATCATTGTGATAAAAAAGGAATGGAGACTTGTCATGACAGGGTTCAAGGAGCATACAGACAAGGGTCAGGGAGCATATTGATGACAAGTGTATTGATCATTGTGATGACAAAGGTCATGGAGCATTGTGATGAGAAGACCATGGATAATTGTGATGATGAGCTTCATGGGGCATTGTGATGACAAGTGTTATGGAATATTGTGATCACAAGGGTTTGGAGCATTGTTATGTCAGAGGTCATGGAGCCTTTTGATTTCATTGTGATGACAATAGCATGAAGCATTATGATGATGGGCATGGTGCATTGTGATCACAGGGTTCATGGATCATTGAGATGAAAACGGGCATGGAGCATTGTGATTACAGGGATCATGGATCATTGAGATGAAACTGGGCATGGAGCATTGTGATTACAGTGGTCTTGGATCAATGTGATGAGAAGGGTCATGGAGCCTTGTGATGACAAATCCATGGAACATCGTGATCGCAGGTGTCATGGAGCATTGTTATGACAGGGGTAATGGAGCATTTTGATGGAAAGGGCATGGAGCATTGTGATGAGAAGTCCATGGAGCATTCTGATGACATGTGTCATGGAGCTTAATGATGACAAGGGCATGGAGCAATGTGATGCCAAGGGTCATGGATATTTGTGATGACAAAGGTCATGGAGCATTTTGATGGCAAGGGCATTGTGCATTGTGATGAGAAGTGCAGGGAGCATTTTGATGACAGGTTCATGGAGCAATTTGATGAAAAGTGTCAAGGAACATTTTGATGACAGGGGTTATGGAACATTGTGATGTCAGGGGTCATCGAACATTGTGATGATAAGTGCATGTAGCATTGTGATGACAGGAATCATGGATCATTGTGATGACAGAGGTGAGGGAGTATTGTGACGAATAGTGATGTAACATTGTGATATCAGTGGTGAGAGAGCATTTTGAGGAGAAGTGCATGGAGCATTGTGATGACAAGACTGTGGAGCACTGTGATGACAAGCGCATGGTGCATTGTGATGATATGTGTCATGGAGCATTGTGCTGACAAGCGCATGGAGCATTGTGATGACCAGGGTCATGGAGCATTGTGCTGAGAAAGGCATAAAGCATTGTGATTACAAGGGTCAAAGAGCAGTGTGATGAAAAGTTCATGGAGCATTGTGGTTAAAAAGGTCACAAAGACTGTTGATGACGAGGGCATGGACCATTGTGATGACAAAAGTCATGAAGCATTGTGATGACTGGAGTCACGGAGCATTGTGATGACAGGGGTCATGGAACATTGTGATAACAAGGACATGGAGCATTGTGATGACAAGGGCATGGAACATTGGTATAGTAAGCTTCATGGATTATTGCGATGACAGTTGGAATGGCGCATTGTGATGACAAGGGCATGGAGCATTGTGATGACCAGGTCATGCAGTACTGTGAAGACAGGTGTCAGGGAGCAATTTGATGACATATGTAATGGCCCATTGTGATGACAATGGCATGGAGCATTGTGATGCCAAGTGACATGGAGGATTCAGATGACAAAGGTAATGGAGCACTGTGATGACAATGGCTTGGAACATTGTGATGACAAGGGTCAGGGAGCATTGTGCTGACAAGTGCATGGAGAATTGTGATGACAAGGGTCATGGAGCATTTTGATGACAGGGCTTATGGAACATTGTGATGTCAGAGGTCATGGAACATTGTGATGATAAGGGGATGTAGCATTGTGATGACAGGGTCATGGAACATTGTGATTCCAGGGGTGAGGGAGTATTGTGATGACTAGTGATGGAACATTGTGATATCTCTGGTGAGAGAACATTTTGATGAGAAGTGCATGGACCACTGTGATTACAAAGTTTATGGAGCATTGCAATGATAAGGTTGTGGACCGTTGTGATGAAATGCGCGTGGCACATTGTGATGACAATGGTCATGGAGCATTGTTCTGACAAAGACATGGAGCATTGTGATGACAAGGGTGACAGAGAATTGTGATGAAAAGTTCATGGAGCATTGTGATTACAAAGGTCACAGAGCCTTGTGATGACGCTGGCAAGGACCATTGTGATGACAAACGTTATGAAGCATTGTGATGACTGGAATCACGGAGCATTGTGATGACAGGTGTCATGGAGCATTGTGATGACAAGGGCATGGAGCATTGTGAGGAGAAGGCCAAGGAGCATTCTGAAGACATACGTCATTGAGCTTTGTGATGACAAGGGCATGGAGCTTTGTGATTACAGGGGTCTTGAAGCATTGTGATGAAAAATGCAAGGATCATTGTGATAAAAAAGGAATGGAGACTTGTCATGACAGGGTTCAAGGAGCATACAGACAAGGGTCAGGGAGCATATTGATGACAAGTGTATTGATCATTGTGATGACAAAGGTCATGGAGCATTGTGATGAGAAGACCATGGATAATTGTGATGATGAGCTTCATGGGGCATTGTGATGACAAGTGTTATGGAATATTGTGATCACAAGGGTTTGGAGCATTGTTATGTCAGATGTCATGGAGCCTTTTGATTTCATTGTGATGACAATAGCATGAAGCATTATGATGATGGGCATGGTGCATTGTGATGACAGCGTTCATGGATCATTGAGATGAAAACGGGCATGGAGCATTGTGATTACACTGTTCTTGGAGCTTTGTGATGAGAAGGGTCATGGAGCCTTGTGATGACACGGCCATGGAACATCGTGATTACAGGGTTCAGGGATCATTGTTATGACATGGGTAATGGAACATTGTGATGGCAAGGGCATGGAGCATTGTGATGAGAAGGCCATGGAGCATTCTGATGACATGTGTCATGGAGGTTTGTGATGACAAGGACATGGAGCAATGTGATGTGAACCTTCATGGTGCATTGTGATGACAGTGACATGGAGCATTGTGATGCCAAGGGTCATGGATCTTTGTGATGACAAAGGTCATGGAGCATTTTGATGACAAGGGCATTGTGCATTGTGATGAGAAGGGTAGGGAGCATTGTGATGACAGGGTCATGGAGCAATTTGATGAAAACGGTCATGGAACATTTTGATGACAGATGTTATGGAACATTGTGATGCCAGGGGTCATCGAACATTGTGATGATAAGTGCATGTAGCAATGTGATGACAGGAGTCATGGAACATTGTGATGACAGGGGTGAGGGAGTATTGTGACAAATAGTGATGTACCATTGTGATACCAGTGGTGAGAGAGCATTTTGATGAGAAGTGCATGGAGTATTGTGATGACAAGGGTCAAAGAGCATTTTGATGAAAAGTTCAAGTAGCATTGTTGTTAAAAAGGTCACAGAGACTCTTGATGATGAGGGCATGGACCATTGTTATGACAAAGGTCATGAAGCATTGTGATAACTGGAGTCACGGAGCATTGTGAGGACAGGGGTCATGGAGCATTGTGATAACAAGGGCATGGAGCATTGTGATGACCAGGTCACGCAGTATTGTGAACACAGGTGTCAGGGAGCAATTTGATGACATATGTAATGGCCCATTGTGATGACAATGGCATGGAGCATTGTGATGCCAAGTGACATGGAGGATTCAGATGACAAAGGTAATGGAGCACTGTGATGACAATGGCTTGGAACATTGTGATGGCAAGGGTCATGGTGCATTGTAATGACAGGTTTAATGGAGCATTTTGACGAGAAGGGCATGGAACATTGGTCTGAAGTGTTTCATGGATTATTGTGATGAGAGTGGGCATGGAGCGTTGTGATGATTAGGGCACGGAATCTGGGTGATACCGGGTTCATGGAGGATCGTAATGACATGGGCATGGAGCATTGTGATAACAAGGGCTTCGAGCATTGTGATGACAAGTGTCATGGAGCTCTGCAATGACAAGAGCATGGAGCAGTGTGATGAGAGGGTTCATGGAGCATTGTGATGAAAATGGCATGGATCATTGTGATGAAAATGGCATGGAGCCTTTTCATGACGGGGTTCAAGGAGCATATTGACGACAAGTGTCAGGGAGCATTGTGATGACAAGTCATGGAGCATTTTGATGACAAGGGCATGGTGCACTGTGATGAGAAGTGCAGGGAGCATTTGGTTGACCAGGTTATGCAGCAATTTAATAAAAATTGTAATGGAATATTTTGATGGCACGGGTTATAGAACATTGTGATGTCAGGGGTCTTGGAAGTTTGGGATGAAAAGGGTCATGGAGCATTTTGATGACAGGGGTTATGGAACATTGTGATGTCAGGGGTCATGGAACATTGTGATGATAAGGGGATGTAGCATTGTGATGACAGGGTCCTGGAACATTGTGATTACAGGGGTGAGGGAGTATTGTGATGACTAGTGATTTAACATTGTGATATCTCTGGTGATAGAGCATTTTGATGAGAAGTGCATGGACCATTGTGATTACAAGGTTTATGGAGCATAGCAATGACAAGGATGTGGACCGTTGTGAAGAAATGCGCGTGGCACATTGTGATGACAATGGTCACTGAACATTGTTCTGACAAAGACATGGAGCTTTGTGATGACAAGGGCATGGAGCATTGTGATTACATGTGTCTGGGAGCATTGTGATGAAAAGGACATGGGTCATTGTGATGACAATGGCATGGAGCCTTGTCATGACAGGTTTCAAGGAGCATATTGATGACAAGTGTCATGGAGCATTGTGATGACAAGTCTATTTGAGAAGTGTGATGAAAAATATCATGGAGCATTGTGATGAGAAGACCATGGATAATTGTGATGACGAGTGTCATGGGGCATTGTGATGATAATGGTCATAGACCATTTTGATGCAAAGGTCATGGAGCATTGGGTTGAAAATATTCATGGAGTATTGTGATGACAGGGGTCATGGAGCATTTTGATGACTAGAGAATGGAGCATGGTGATGGCACGGTCCTGGAGCATTGTGATGAGATGACGATGGAGACTTGTGATGACAAGTCTCATGGAGCATTCTGATGAAACGGGGCATGGAGCATTGTGATTACAGGGGTCTTGGAGCACTGTGATGACAAGGGCATGCCTCATTTTGATGAGCGGGCCATGGAACATTCTGATGACATGTGTCATGGAGCTTTTTGATGACAAGGGCATGGAGAATTGTGATTACAGGGGTCTTGGAGCATTGTGATGACAATTGTCATGGAGCCTTGTGATGACAAGACCGTGGAACATTGTGATGGCTGGGGTCATGGATCATTGTTATGACCGGGGTAATGGAGCACTGTGATGAGAAGGGCATGGAGCATTGAGATTACAATATTTATGGAGCATTGCGATGACAAATTTGTGGACCGTTGTGATGAAAAGCGCGTGGCACATTTTGATGACAAGGGTCATGGAGTAATTTTCTGACAAAGGCATTGAACATTGTGATGACAAGTTCATGGAGCATTGTGGTAACAAAGGTAACAGAGCCTTGTGATGATGCGGGCATGGACCATTGTGATGACAAATGTTATGAAGCATTGTGAGGACGGGAGTCACAGAGCATTGTGATGACAGGGGTCATGAAGCTCTCTGATGACAAGGGCAAGGAGCATTGTGCTTAGAAAGGCATAGAGCATTGTGATGACAAGGGTCAAAGAGCATTGTGATAAAAAGTTAATGGAACATTGTGGCTAAAAATGTCACAGAGACTGTTGATGATGAGGGCATGGACCATTGTGATGACAAAGTTCATGAAGCATTGTGATGACTGGAGTCATGGAGCATTGTGATAAAAAGGGCATGGAGAATTGTGATGACAAGGGCATGGAGCATTTGTCTAATAAGTTTCATGGATTATTGCGATGACAGTTGGAATGGCGCATTGTGATGCGAAGGGCATGGAGCATTGTGATGACCAGGTCATGCAGTATTGTGAAGACAGGTGTCAGGGATAATTGTGATGAGATATGTAATGGCCCATTGTGATGACAATGGCATGGAGCATTGTGATGCCAAGTGTCATGGAGGATTCTGATGACAAAGGTAATGGAGCATTGTGATGACAATGGCTTGGAGCATTGTAATGACAAGGGTCAGGGAGCATTCTGATGACAAGCTTGTGGAGTATTTTGATGACAATGGCATGGAGCATTGTGATGAAAACAGCATGGGGCATTGTGATGAAAATGGCATGGAGCCTTTTCGTGACAGGTTTCAAGGAGCATTCTGACGACAAGTTTCAGGAAGCATTGTAATGACAAGTGTATTTAGAATTGTGATGACAAAGGTCATGGAGCATTGTGATGAAAAGTCCATGGAGTATTGTGATGACAGGCATCATGGAGCGTTGTGATGACAAGTGTTATGGAACATTGTGATCACAAGGGTTTGGAGCATTGTGATGACAGAGGTCATGGATCATTTTGATTTCAAGGAGCATGGAGCATTGTGATGACAAGGGCATGAAGCAATGTGATCCCAAGGTTCATGGAGGATTGTGTTGACAATGGTAATTCAGTATTGTGATGACAAGCACATAGAGCATTGTAATGACAAGGTCATGTAGCATTTTGCTGACAAAGGCATGGAGCATTGTGATTACAGGGGTCTTGGAGCATTGTGATGAGAAGGGTCATGGAGCTTTGTGATGACAAGGCCATGGAACATCGTGATGGCAGGGGTCATGGAGCATTGCTATGTCTTGTGTAATGGAGCATTGTGATGGCAAGGGCATGGAGCATTGTGATGAGAAGGCCATGGAGCATTCTGATGACATGTGTCATGGAGCTTTGTGAAGACAAATGCATGGAGCAATGTGATGAGAGCGTTCATGGAGCATTGTGATGACAATGACATTGAGCATTGTGATGCCAAGGGTCATGGATCTTTATGATGACAAAGGTCATGGAGCATTTTGATGGCAAGGACGTTGTGCATTGTGATGAGAAGGGCAGGGAGCATTGTGATGACAGGGTCATGGAGCAATTTGATGAAAAGTGTCAAGGAACATTTTGATGACAGGGGTTATGGAACATTGTGATGTCAGGGGTCATCGAACATTGTGATGATAAGTGCATGTAGCATTGTGATGACAGGAGTCATGGAACATTGTGATGACAGAGGTGAGGGAGTATTGTGACGAATAGTGATGTAACATTGTGATATCAGTGGTGAGAGAGCATTTTGATGAGAAGTGCATGGAGCATTGTGATGACAAGGTTTATGGAGCATTGTGATGACAAGATTGTGGAGCACTGTGATGACAATGGCTTGGAACATTGTGATGACAAGGGTCAGGGAGCATTGTGCTGACAAGTGCATGGAGAATTGTGATGACAAGGGTCATGGAGCATTTTGATGACAGGGCTTATGGAACATTGTGATGTCAGGGGTCATGGAACATTGTGATGATAAGGGGATGTAGCATTGTGATGACAGGGTCATGGAACATTGTGATTCCAGGGGTGAGGGAGTATTGTGATGACTAGTGATGGAAGATTGTGATATCTCTGGTGAGAGAGCATTTTGATGAGAAGGGCATGGACCACTGTGATTACAAAGTTTATGGAGCATTGCAATGATAAGGTTGTGGACCGTTGTGATGAAATGCGCATGGCACATTGTGATGACAATGGTCATGGAGCATTGTTCTGACAAAGACATGGAGCATTGTGATGACAAGTGTCAAAGAGAATTGTGATGAAAAGTTCATGGAGCATTGTGGTTACAAAGGTCACAGAGCCTTGTGATGATGCTGGCATGGACCATTGTGATGACAAACGTTATGAAGCATTGTGATGACTGGAATCACGGAGCATTGTGATGACAGGGGTCATGGAGCATTGTGATGAAAAGGGCATGGAGCATTGTGAGGAGAAGGCCAAGGAGCATTCTGAAGACATACATCATTGAGGGTTGTGATGACAAGGGCATGGCGCTTTGTGATTAAAGGGGTCTTGGAGCATTGTGATGAAAAGTGCATGGATCATTGTGATGAAAAAGGCATGGAGCATTCTAATGACAGGGTTCAAGGAGCATACAGACAACAAGTGGCAGGGAGCATTGTGATGACAAGTGTATTGATCATTGTGTGACAAAGGTCATGGAGCATTGTGATGAGAAGACCATGGATAATTGTGATGACGAGCTTCATGGGGCATTGTGATGACAAGTGTTATGGAATACTGTGATCACAAGGGTTTGGAGCATTGTTATGACAGAGGTCATGTAGCATTTTGATTTCATTGTGATGACAATAGCATGAAGCATTATGATGATGGGCATGGTGCATTGTGATGACAGGGTTCATGGATCATTGAGATGAAAACGGGCATGGAGCATTGTGATTACAGGGGTCTTGGAGCATTGTGATGAGAAGAGTCATGGAGCCTTGTGATGACAAGGCCATGGAACATCGTGATAACAGGGTTCATGGAGCATTGTTATGAGAGGGGTAATGGAGCATTGTGATGGCAAGGGCATGGAGCATTGTCATGAGAAGGCCATGGAGCATTCTGATGACATGTGTCATGGAGGTTTGTGATGACAAGGACATGGAGAAATGTGATGAGAACCTTCATGGAGCATTGTGATGACAATGACATGGAGCATTGTGATGCCAAAGGTCATGGATCTTTGTGATGACAAAGGTCATGGAGCATTTTGATGACAAGGGCGTTGTGCATTGTGATGAGAACGGTAGGTAGCATTGTGATGACAGGGTCATGGAGCAATTTGATGAAAAGGGTCATGGAACATTTTGATGACAGGGGTTATGGAAGATTGTGATGCCAGGGGTCATCGAACATTGTGATGATAAGTGCATGTAGCATTGTGATGACAGGAGTCATGGCACATTTTGATGACAGAGGTGAGGGAATATTGTGACGAATAGTCATGTAACATTGTCATATCAGAGGTCAGAGAGCATTTTGATGAGAAGTGCATGGATCATTGTGATGACAAGGGTCAAAGAGGATTTTGATGAAATTTTCATATAGCATTGTGGTTAAAAAGGTCACAGAGACTGTTGATGACGAGGGCATGGACCACTGTGATGACAAAGGTCATGAAGCATTGTGATAACTGGAGTCACGGAGCATTGTGCGGACAGGGGTCATGGAGCATTGTGATAACAAGGGCATGGAGCATTGTGATGACAAGGGCATGGAGCATTGCCCTGATAAGTTGCATGGATTATTGCAATGACAGTTGGAATGGCGCATTGTGATGACAAGGGCATGGAGCATTGTGATGACCAGGTCATGCAGTATTGTGAACACAGGTGTCAGGGAGCATTGTGATGACATATGTAATGGCCCATTGTGATGACAATGGCATGGAGCATTGTGATGCCAACTGTCATGGAGGATTCTGATGACAAAGGTAATGGAGCATTGTGATGGCAATGGCTTGGAGCCTTGTTATGACAAAGGTCAGGGAGCATTGTGCTGACAAGTGCATGGAGAATTGTGATGACATGTGTCATGGAGCATTCTGATAACAAGCTTGTGGAGTATTTTGATGACAATGGCATGGAGCATTGTGATGAAAACGGCATGGGACATTCTGATGAAAAAGGCATGGAGCCTTTTGGGACAGGGTTCAAGGAGCATTCTGATGACCAGTGTCAGGGAGCATTGCGATGACAAGTGTATTGAGAATTGTGATGACAAATGTCATGGAGCATTGTGATGAAAAGGTCATGGAGTATTGTGATGACAGGCATCATGGAGCGTTGTGATGACAAGTGTTATGGAACATTGTGATCACAAGTGTTTGGAGCATTGTGATGACAGAGGTCATGGATCATATTGATTTCAAGGAACATGGAGCATTGTGATGACAAGAGCATGAAGCAATGTGATCCCAAGTTTCATGGAGGATTGTGATGACAATGGAAATGGAGTATTGTGATGACAAGCGCATAGAGCATTGAAATGACAAGGTCATGTAGCATTTTGCTGACAAAATCATGGAGCATTGTGATGACAGGTGTCATGGAGCATTGTGATGACAAGCGTCACGGAGCATTGTGAATACAGGGGTCATGGAGCATTGGGATGACAAGGGCATGGATGATTGTGATGACAATGTTCATGGAGCATTGGGCTGAAAATATTCATGGAGTATTGTGATGACAGGGGTCATGGAGCATTGTGATGACAGAGGTCATGGAGAATTTTGATTTCATTGTGCTGACAATAGCCGGAAGTATTATGATGATGGGCATGATGCATTGTGATGACAGTGGTCATGGAGCATTGTGATGACAAGGGCATGGAGAATTGTGGTGACAGGTCCATGGAGCATTGGTCTGACAAGTTTCATAGATTATTGTGATGACAGTGGACATGGTGCATTGTGATGACAAGGGCATGGATCATGGTGATGAGAAGGTCATGGAGTATTGTGAAGACAGGTGTCAGGGAGCATTGTGATGACATATGTCATGGTTCATTGCAATGACAATGTCATGGAGCATTGTGATGCCAAATGTAATGGAGGATTGTGATGACAAATACAATGGAGCATTGTGTTGACTAGGGCTTGGAGCACTATGATGACAAGGTCCATTAGAGAATTGTCATGACAAGTTCGTGAAGCATTGTGATGACAAGGTCCTGGAGCATTGTGATGAGAAATCCATGGAGCCTTGTGATGACAAGTCTCATATAGCATACTGATGAAAAGGAGCATGGACCATTGTGATTACTGGGGTCTTGGAACATTGTGATGAAAATGGCATGGAGCATTGTGAAAAGAAGGCCAAGGAGCATTCTGAGGACAGGCGTCATTGAGCTCTGTGATGACAAGTGCATGGAGCATTGTGATTACAGGGGTCTTGGAGCACTGTGATGAAAAGGGCATGGAGCCTTGTCATGACAGGGTTCAAGGAGCATACAGACCACAAGTGTCAGGGAGCATATTGATGACAAGTGTATAGAGCATTGTGATGACAAAGGTCATGGAGCATTGTGATGAGAAGACCATGGATAATTATGATGACGAGTGTCATGGGGCATTGTGATGACAAGTGTTATGGAATATTGTGATCACAAGGGTTTTGAGCATTGTTATGACAGAGGTCATGGAGCATTTTGAATTCATTGTGATGACAATAGCATGAAGCATTATGATGATGAGCATGGTGCATTGTGATCACAGGGTTCATGGATCATTGAGATGAAAAGGGGCATGGAGCATTGTGATTACAGGGATCATGGATCATTGAGATGAAAATGGGCATGGAGCATTGTGATTACAGTGGTCTTGGATCAATGTGATGAGAAGGGTCATGGAGCCTTGTGATGACAAATCCATGGAACATCGTGATCGCAGGTGTCATGGAGCATTGTTATGACAGGGGTAATGGAGCATTTTGATGGAAAGGGCATGGAGCATTGTGATGAGAAGTCCATGGAGCATTCTGATGACATGTGTCATGGAGCTTAATGATGACAAGGGCATGGAGCAATGTGATGCCAAGGGTCATGGATATTTGTGATGACAAAGGTCATGGAGCATTTTGATGGCAAGGGCATTGTGCATTGTGATGAGAAGTGCAGGGAGCATTTTGATGACAGGTTCATGGAGCAATTTGATGAAAAGTGTCAAGGAACATTTTGATGACAGGGGTTATGGAACATTGTGATGTCAGGGGTCATCGAACATTGTGATGATAAGTGCATGTAGCATTGTGATGACAGGAATCATGGATCATTGTGATGACAGAGGTGAGGGAGTATTGTGACGAATAGTGATGTAACATTGTGATATCAGTGGTGAGAGAGCATTTTGAGGAGAAGTGCATGGAGCATTGTGATGACAAGACTGTGGAACACTGTGATGACAAGCGCATGGTGCATTGTGATGATATGTGTCATGGAGCATTGTGCTGACAAGCGCATGGAGCATTGTGATGACCAGGGTCATGGAGCATTGTGCTGAGAAAGGCATAAAGCATTGTGATTACAAGGGTCAAAGAGCAGTGTGATGAAAAGTTCATGGAGCATTGTGGTTAAAAAGGTCACAAAGACTGTTGATGACGAGGGCATGGACCATTGTGATGACAAAAGTCATGAAGCATTGTGATGACTGGAGTCACGGAGCATTGTGATGACAGGGGTCATGGAACATTGTGATAACAAGGACATGGAGCATTGTGATGACAAGGGCATGGAACATTGGTATAGTAAGCTTCATGGATTATTGCGATGACAGTTGGAATGGCGCATTGTGATGACAAGGGCATGGAGCATTGTGATGACCAGGTCATGCAGTACTGTGAAGACAGGTGTCAGGGAGCAATTTGATGACATATGTAATGGCCCATTGTGATGACAATGGCATGGAGCATTGTGATGCCAAGTGACATGGAGGATTCAGATGACAAAGGTAATGGAGCACTGTGATGACAATGGCTTGGAACATTGTGATGACAAGGGTCAGGGAGCATTGTGCTGACAAGTGCATGGAGAATTGTGATGACAAGGGTCATGGAGCATTTTGATGACAGGGCTTATGGAACATTGTGATGTCAGAGGTCATGGAACATTGTGATGATAAGGGGATGTAGCATTGTGATGACAGGGTCATGGAACATTGTGATTCCAGGGGTGAGGGAGTATTGTGATGACTAGTGATGGAACATTGTGATATCTCTGGTGAGAGAACATTTTGATGAGAAGTGCATGGACCACTGTGATTACAAAGTTTATGGAGCATTGCAATGATAAGGTTGTGGACCGTTGTGATGAAATGCGCGTGGCACATTGTGATGACAATGGTCATGGAGCATTGTTCTGACAAAGACATGGAGCATTGTGATGACAAGGGTGACAGAGAATTGTGATGAAAAGTTCATGGAGCATTGTGATTACAAAGGTCACAGAGCCTTGTGATGACGCTGGCAAGGACCATTGTGATGACAAACGTTATGAAGCATTGTGATGACTGGAATCACGGAGCATTGTGATGACAGGTGTCATGGAGCATTGTGATGACAAGGGCATGGAGCATTGTGAGGAGAAGGCCAAGGAGCATTCTGAAGACATACGTCATTGAGCTTTGTGATGACAAGGGCATGGAGCTTTGTGATTACAGGGGTCTTGAAGCATTGTGATGAAAAATGCAAGGATCATTGTGATAAAAAAGGAATGGAGACTTGTCATGACAGGGTTCAAGGAGCATACAGACAAGGGTCAGGGAGCATATTGATGACAAGTGTATTGATCATTGTGATGACAAAGGTCATGGAGCATTGTGATGAGAAGACCATGGATAATTGTGATGATGAGCTTCATGGGGCATTGTGATGACAAGTGTTATGGAATATTGTGATCACAAGGGTTTGGAGCATTGTTATGTCAGATGTCATGGAGCCTTTTGATTTCATTGTGATGACAATAGCATGAAGCATTATGATGATGGGCATGGTGCATTGTGATGACAGCGTTCATGGATCATTGAGATGAAAACGGGCATGGAGCATTGTGATTACACTGTTCTTGGAGCTTTGTGATGAGAAGGGTCATGGAGCCTTGTGATGACACGGCCATGGAACATCGTGATTACAGGGTTCAGGGATCATTGTTATGACATGGGTAATGGAACATTGTGATGGCAAGGGCATGGAGCATTGTGATGAGAAGGCCATGGAGCATTCTGATGACATGTGTCATGGAGGTTTGTGATGACAAGGACATGGAGCAATGTGATGTGAACCTTCATGGTGCATTGTGATGACAGTGACATGGAGCATTGTGATGCCAAGGGTCATGGATCTTTGTGATGACAAAGGTCATGGAGCATTTTGATGACAAGGGCATTGTGCATTGTGATGAGAAGGGTAGGGAGCATTGTGATGACAGGGTCATGGAGCAATTTGATGAAAACGGTCATGGAACATTTTGATGACAGATGTTATGGAACATTGTGATGCCAGGGGTCATCGAACATTGTGATGATAAGTGCATGTAGCAATGTGATGACAGGAGTCATGGAACATTGTGATGACAGGGGTGAGGGAGTATTGTGACAAATAGTGATGTACCATTGTGATACCAGTGGTGAGAGAGCATTTTGATGAGAAGTGCATGGAGTATTGTGATGACAAGGGTCAAAGAGCATTTTGATGAAAAGTTCAAGTAGCATTGTTGTTAAAAAGGTCACAGAGACTCTTGATGATGAGGGCATGGACCATTGTTATGACAAAGGTCATGAAGCATTGTGATAACTGGAGTCACGGAGCATTGTGAGGACAGGGGTCATGGAGCATTGTGATAACAAGGGCATGGAGCATTGTGATGACCAGGTCACGCAGTATTGTGAACACAGGTGTCAGGGAGCAATTTGATGACATATGTAATGGCCCATTGTGATGACAATGGCATGGAGCATTGTGATGCCAAGTGACATGGAGGATTCAGATGACAAAGGTAATGGAGCACTGTGATGACAATGGCTTGGAACATTGTGATGGCAAGGGTCATGGTGCATTGTAATGACAGGTTTAATGGAGCATTTTGACGAGAAGGGCATGGAACATTGGTCTGAAGTGTTTCATGGATTATTGTGATGAGAGTGGGCATGGAGCGTTGTGATGATTAGGGCACGGAATCTGGGTGATACCGGGTTCATGGAGGATTGTAATGACATGGGCATGGAGCATTGTGATAACAAGGGCTTCGAGCATTGTGATGACAAGTGTCATGGAGCTCTGCAATGACAAGAGCATGGAGCAGTGTGATGAGAGGGTTCATGGAGCATTGTGATGAAAATGGCATGGATCATTGTGATGAAAATGGCATGGAGCCTTTTCATGACGGGGTTCAAGGAGCATATTGACGACAAGTGTCAGGGAGCATTGTGATGACAAGTCATGGAGCATTTTGATGACAAGGGCATGGTGCACTGTGATGAGAAGTGCAGGGAGCATTTGGTTGACCAGGTTATGCAGCAATTTAATAAAAATTGTAATGGAATATTTTGATGGCACGGGTTATAGAACATTGTGATGTCAGGGGTCTTGGAAGTTTGGGATGAAAAGGGTCATGGAGCATTTTGATGACAGGGGTTATGGAACATTGTGATGTCAGGGGTCATGGAACATTGTGATGATAAGGGGATGTAGCATTGTGATGACAGGGTCCTGGAACATTGTGATTACAGGGGTGAGGGAGTATTGTGATGACTAGTGATTTAACATTGTGATATCTCTGGTGATAGAGCATTTTGATGAGAAGTGCATGGACCATTGTGATTACAAGGTTTATGGAGCATAGCAATGACAAGGATGTGGACCGTTGTGAAGAAATGCGCGTGGCACATTGTGATGACAATGGTCACTGAACATTGTTCTGACAAAGACATGGAGCTTTGTGATGACAAGGGCATGGAGCATTGTGATTACATGTGTCTGGGAGCATTGTGATGAAAAGGACATGGGTCATTGTGATGACAATGGCATGGAGCCTTGTCATGACAGGTTTCAAGGAGCATATTGATGACAAGTGTCATGGAGCATTGTGATGACAAGTCTATTTGAGAAGTGTGATGAAAAATATCATGGAGCATTGTGATGAGAAGACCATGGATAATTGTGATGACGAGTGTCATGGGGCATTGTGATGATAATGGTCATAGACCATTTTGATGCAAAGGTCATGGAGCATTGGGTTGAAAATATTCATGGAGTATTGTGATGACAGGGGTCATGGAGCATTTTGATGACTAGAGAATGGAGCATGGTGATGGCACGGTCCTGGAGCATTGTGATGAGATGACGATGGAGACTTGTGATGACAAGTCTCATGGAGCATTCTGATGAAACGGGGCATGGAGCATTGTGATTACAGGGGTCTTGGAGCACTGTGATGACAAGGGCATGCCTCATTTTGATGAGCGGGCCATGGAACATTCTGATGACATGTGTCATGGAGCTTTTTGATGACAAGGGCATGGAGAATTGTGATTACAGGGGTCTTGGAGCATTGTGATGACAATTGTCATGGAGCCTTGTGATGACAAGACCGTGGAACATTGTGATGGCTGGGGTCATGGATCATTGTTATGACCGGGGTAATGGAGCACTGTGATGAGAAGGGCATGGAGCATTGAGATTACAATATTTATGGAGCATTGCGATGACAAATTTGTGGACCGTTGTGATGAAAAGCGCGTGGCACATTTTGATGACAAGGGTCATGGAGTAATTTTCTGACAAAGGCATTGAACATTGTGATGACAAGTTCATGGAGCATTGTGGTAACAAAGGTAACAGAGCCTTGTGATGATGCGGGCATGGACCATTGTGATGACAAATGTTATGAAGCATTGTGAGGACGGGAGTCACAGAGCATTGTGATGACAGGGGTCATGAAGCTCTCTGATGACAAGGGCAAGGAGCATTGTGCTTAGAAAGGCATAGAGCATTGTGATGACAAGGGTCAAAGAGCATTGTGATAAAAAGTTAATGGAACATTGTGGCTAAAAATGTCACAGAGACTGTTGATGATGAGGGCATGGACCATTGTGATGACAAAGTTCATGAAGCATTGTGATGACTGGAGTCATGGAGCATTGTGATAAAAAGGGCATGGAGAATTGTGATGACAAGGGCATGGAGCATTTGTCTAATAAGTTTCATGGATTATTGCGATGACAGTTGGAATGGCGCATTGTGATGAGAAGGGCATGGAGCATTGTGATGACCAGGTCATGCAGTATTGTGAAGACAGGTGTCAGGGATAATTGTGATGACATATGTAATGGCCCATTGTGATGACAATGGCATGGAGCATTGTGATGCCAAGTGTCATGGAGGATTCTGATGACAAAGGTAATGGAGCATTGTGATGACAATGGCTTGGAGCATTGTAATGACAAGGGTCAGGGAGCATTCTGATGACAAGCTTGTGGAGTATTTTGATGACAATGGCATGGAGCATTGTGATGAAAACAGCATGGGGCATTGTGATGAAAATGGCATGGAGCCTTTTCGTGACAGGTTTCAAGGAGCATTCTGACGACAAGTTTCAGGAAGCATTGTAATGACAAGTGTATTTAGAATTGTGATGACAAAGGTCATGGAGCATTGTGATGAAAAGTCCATGGAGTATTGTGATGACAGGCATCATGGAGCGTTGTGATGACAAGTGTTATGGAACATTGTGATCACAAGGGTTTGGAGCATTGTGATGACAGAGGTCATGGATCATTTTGATTTCAAGGAGCATGGAGCATTGTGATGACAAGGGCATGAAGCAATGTGATCCCAAGGTTCATGGAGGATTGTGTTGACAATGGTAATTCAGTATTGTGATGACAAGCACATAGAGCATTGTAATGACAAGGTCATGTAGCATTTTGCTGACAAAGGCATGGAGCATTGTGATTACAGGGGTCTTGGAGCATTGTGATGAGAAGGGTCATGGAGCTTTGTGATGACAAGGCCATGGAACATCGTGATGGCAGGGGTCATGGAGCATTGCTATGTCTTGTGTAATGGAGCATTGTGATGGCAAGGGCATGGAGCATTGTGATGAGAAGGCCATGGAGCATTCTGATGACATGTGTCATGGAGCTTTGTGAAGACAAATGCATGGAGCAATGTGATGAGAGCGTTCATGGAGCATTGTGATGACAATGACATTGAGCATTGTGATGCCAAGGGTCATGGATCTTTATGATGACAAAGGTCATGGAGCATTTTGATGGCAAGGGCGTTGTGCATTGTGATGAGAAGGGCAGGGAGCATTGTGATGACAGGGTCATGGAGCAATTTGATGAAAAGTGTCAAGGAACATTTTGATGACAGGGGTTATGGAACATTGTGATGTCAGGGGTCATCGAACATTGTGATGATAAGTGCATGTAGCATTGTGATGACAGGAGTCATGGAACATTGTGATGACAGAGGTGAGGGAGTATTGTGACGAATAGTGATGTAACATTGTGATATCAGTGGTGAGAGAGCATTTTGATGAGAAGTGCATGGAGCATTGTGATGACAAGGTTTATGGAGCATTGTGATGACAAGATTGTGGAGCACTGTGATGACAATGGCTTGGAACATTGTGATGACAAGGGTCAGGGAGCATTGTGCTGACAAGTGCATGGAGAATTGTGATGACAAGGGTCATGGAGCATTTTGATGACAGGGCTTATGGAACATTGTGATGTCAGGGGTCATGGAACATTGTGATGATAAGGGGATGTAGCATTGTGATGACAGGGTCATGGAACATTGTGATTCCAGGGGTGAGGGAGTATTGTGATGACTAGTGATGGAAGATTGTGATATCTCTGGTGAGAGAGCATTTTGATGAGAAGGGCATGGACCACTGTGATTACAAAGTTTATGGAGCATTGCAATGATAAGGTTGTGGACCGTTGTGATGAAATGCGCATGGCACATTGTGATGACAATGGTCATTGAGCATTGTTCTGACAAAGACATGGAGCATTGTGATGACAAGTGTCAAAGAGAATTGTGATGAAAAGTTCATGGAGCATTGTGGTTACAAAGGTCACAGAGCCTTGTGATGATGCTGGCATGGACCATTGTGATGACAAACGTTATGAAGCATTGTGATGACTGGAATCACGGAGCATTGTGATGACAGGGGTCACGGAGCATTGTGATGACAGGGGTCATGGAGCATTGTGAGGAGAAGGCCAAGGAGCATTCTGAAGACATACATCATTGAGGGTTGTGATGACAAGGGCATGGCGCTTTGTGATTAAAGGGGTCTTGGAGCATTGTGATGAAAAGTGCATGGATCATTGTGATGAAAAAGGCATGGAGCATTCTAATGACAGGGTTCAAGGAGCATACAGACAACAAGTGGCAGGGAGCATTGTGATGACAAGTGTATTGATCATTGTGTGACAAAGGTCATGGAGCATTGTGATGAGAAGACCATGGATAATTGTGATGACGAGCTTCATGGGGCATTGTGATGACAAGTGTTATGGAATACTGTGATCACAAGGGTTTGGAGCATTGTTATGACAGAGGTCATGTAGCATTTTGATTTCATTGTGATGACAATAGCATGAAGCATTATGATGATGGGCATGGTGCATTGTGATGACAGGGTTCATGGATCATTGAGATGAAAACGGCCATGGAGCATTGTGATTACAGGGGTCTTGGAGCATTGTGATGAGAAGAGTCATGGAGCCTTGTGATGACAAGGCCATGGAACATCGTGATAACAGGGTTCATGGAGCATTGTTATGAGAGGGGTAATGGAGCATTGTGATGGCAAGGGCATGGAGCATTGTCATGAGAAGGCCATGGAGCATTCTGATGACATGTGTCATGGAGGTTTGTGATGACAAGGACATGGAGCAATGTGATGAGAACCTTCATGGAGCATTGTGATGACAATGACATGGAGCATTGTGATGCCAAAGGTCATGGATCTTTGTGATGACAAAGGTCATGGAGCATTTTGATGACAAGGGCGTTGTGCATTGTGATGAGAACGGTAGGTAGCATTGTGATGACAGGGTCATGGAGCAATTTGATGAAAAGGGTCATGGAACATTTTGATGACAGGGGTTATGGAAGATTGTGATGCCAGGGGTCATCGAACATTGTGATGATAAGTGCAT
The DNA here is from genome assembly GCF_964341445.2 of Mesoplodon mirus. Taxonomy (NCBI): domain Eukaryota; kingdom Metazoa; phylum Chordata; class Mammalia; order Artiodactyla; family Ziphiidae; genus Mesoplodon; species Mesoplodon mirus. The sequence goes on along the minus strand of NW_028295774.1, from coordinate 2,646,640 downwards.
GTAGCATTGTGATGACAGGAGTCATGGCACATTTTGATGACAGAGGTGAGGGAATATTGTGACGAATAGTCATGTAACATTGTCATATCAGAGGTCAGAGAGCATTTTGATGAGAAGTGCATGGATCATTGTGATGACAAGGGTCAAAGAGGATTTTGATGAAAATTTCATATAGCATTGTGGTTAAAAAGGTCACAGAGACTGTTGATGACGAGGGCATGGACCACTGTGATGACAAAGGTCATGAAGCATTGTGATAACTGGAGTCACGGAGCATTGTGCGGACAGGGGTCATGGAGCATTGTGATAACAAGGGCATGGAGCATTGTGATGACAAGGGCATGGAGCATTGCCCTGATAAGTTGCATGGATTATTGCAATGACAGTTGGAATGGCGCATTGTGATGACAAGGGCATGGAGCATTGTGATGACCAGGTCATGCAGTATTGTGAACACAGGTGTCAGGGAGCATTGTGATGACATATGTAATGGCCCATTGTGATGACAATGGCATGGAGCATTGTGATGCCAACTGTCATGGAGGATTCTGATGACAAAGGTAATGGAGCATTGTGATGGCAATGGCTTGGAGCCTTGTTATGACAAAGGTCAGGGAGCATTGTGCTGACAAGTGCATGGAGAATTGTGATGACATGTGTCATGGAGCATTCTGATAACAAGCTTGTGGAGTATTTTGATGACAATGGCATGGAGCATTGTGATGAAAACGGCATGGGACATTCTGATGAAAAAGGCATGGAGCCTTTTGGGACAGGGTTCAAGGAGCATTCTGATGACCAGTGTCAGGGAGCATTGCGATGACAAGTGTATTGAGAATTGTGATGACAAATGTCATGGAGCATTGTGATGAAAAGGTCATGGAGTATTGTGATGACAGGCATCATGGAGCGTTGTGATGACAAGTGTTATGGAACATTGTGATCACAAGTGTTTGGAGCATTGTGATGACAGAGGTCATGGATCATATTGATTTCAAGGAACATGGAGCATTGTGATGACAAGAGCATGAAGCAATGTGATCCCAAGTTTCATGGAGGATTGTGATGACAATGGAAATGGAGTATTGTGATGACAAGCGCATAGAGCATTGAAATGACAAGGTCATGTAGCATTTTGCTGACAAAATCATGGAGCATTGTGATGACAGGTGTCATGGAGCATTGTGATGACAAGCGTCACGGAGCATTGTGAATACAGGGGTCATGGAGCATTGGGATGACAAGGGCATGGATGATTGTGATGACAATGTTCATGGAGCATTGGGCTGAAAATATTCATGGAGTATTGTGATGACAGGGGTCATGGAGCATTGTGATGACAGAGGTCATGGAGAATTTTGATTTCATTGTGCTGACAATAGCCGGAAGTATTATGATGATGGGCATGATGCATTGTGATGACAGTGGTCATGGAGCATTGTGATGACAAGGGCATGGAGAATTGTGGTGACAGGTCCATGGAGCATTGGTCTGACAAGTTTCATAGATTATTGTGATGACAGTGGACATGGTGCATTGTGATGACAAGGGCATGGATCATGGTGATGAGAAGGTCATGGAGTATTGTGAAGACAGGTGTCAGGGAGCATTGTGATGACATATGTCATGGTTCATTGCAATGACAATGTCATGGAGCATTGTGATGCCAAATGTAATGGAGGATTGTGATGACAAATACAATGGAGCATTGTGTTGACTAGGGCTTGGAGCACTATGATGACAAGGTCCATTAGAGAATTGTCATGACAAGTTCGTGAAGCATTGTGATGACAAGGTCCTGGAGCATTGTGATGAGAAATCCATGGAGCCTTGTGATGACAAGTCTCATATAGCATACTGATGAAAAGGAGCATGGACCATTGTGATTACTGGGGTCTTGGAACATTGTGATGAAAATGGCATGGAGCATTGTGAAAAGAAGGCCAAGGAGCATTCTGAGGACAGGCGTCATTGAGCTCTGTGATGACAAGTGCATGGAGCATTGTGATTACAGGGGTCTTGGAGCACTGTGATGAAAAGGGCATGGAGCCTTGTCATGACAGGGTTCAAGGAGCATACAGACCACAAGTGTCAGGGAGCATATTGATGACAAGTGTATAGAGCATTGTGATGACAAAGGTCATGGAGCATTGTGATGAGAAGACCATGGATAATTATGATGACGAGTGTCATGGGGCATTGTGATGACAAGTGTTATGGAATATTGTGATCACAAGGGTTTTGAGCATTGTTATGACAGAGGTCATGGAGCATTTTGAATTCATTGTGATGACAATAGCATGAAGCATTATGATGATGAGCATGGTGCATTGTGATCACAGGGTTCATGGATCATTGAGATGAAAAGGGGCATGGAGCATTGTGATTACAGGGATCATGGATCATTGAGATGAAAATGGGCATGGAGCATTGTGATTACAGTGGTCTTGGATCAATGTGATGAGAAGGGTCATGGAGCCTTGTGATGACAAATCCATGGAACATCGTGATCGCAGGTGTCATGGAGCATTGTTATGACAGGGGTAATGGAGCATTTTGATGGAAAGGGCATGGAGCATTGTGATGAGAAGTCCATGGAGCATTCTGATGACATGTGTCATGGAGCTTAATGATGACAAGGGCATGGAGCAATGTGATGCCAAGGGTCATGGATATTTGTGATGACAAAGGTCATGGAGCATTTTGATGGCAAGGGCATTGTGCATTGTGATGAGAAGTGCAGGGAGCATTTTGATGACAGGTTCATGGAGCAATTTGATGAAAAGTGTCAAGGAACATTTTGATGACAGGGGTTATGGAACATTGTGATGTCAGGGGTCATCGAACATTGTGATGATAAGTGCATGTAGCATTGTGATGACAGGAATCATGGATCATTGTGATGACAGAGGTGAGGGAGTATTGTGACGAATAGTGATGTAACATTGTGATATCAGTGGTGAGAGAGCATTTTGAGGAGAAGTGCATGGAGCATTGTGATGACAAGACTGTGGAACACTGTGATGACAAGCGCATGGTGCATTGTGATGATATGTGTCATGGAGCATTGTGCTGACAAGCGCATGGAGCATTGTGATGACCAGGGTCATGGAGCATTGTGCTGAGAAAGGCATAAAGCATTGTGATTACAAGGGTCAAAGAGCAGTGTGATGAAAAGTTCATGGAGCATTGTGGTTAAAAAGGTCACAAAGACTGTTGATGACGAGGGCATGGACCATTGTGATGACAAAAGTCATGAAGCATTGTGATGACTGGAGTCACGGAGCATTGTGATGACAGGGGTCATGGAACATTGTGATAACAAGGACATGGAGCATTGTGATGACAAGGGCATGGAACATTGGTATAGTAAGCTTCATGGATTATTGCGATGACAGTTGGAATGGCGCATTGTGATGACAAGGGCATGGAGCATTGTGATGACCAGGTCATGCAGTACTGTGAAGACAGGTGTCAGGGAGCAATTTGATGACATATGTAATGGCCCATTGTGATGACAATGGCATGGAGCATTGTGATGCCAAGTGACATGGAGGATTCAGATGACAAAGGTAATGGAGCACTGTGATGACAATGGCTTGGAACATTGTGATGACAAGGGTCAGGGAGCATTGTGCTGACAAGTGCATGGAGAATTGTGATGACAAGGGTCATGGAGCATTTTGATGACAGGGCTTATGGAACATTGTGATGTCAGAGGTCATGGAACATTGTGATGATAAGGGGATGTAGCATTGTGATGACAGGGTCATGGAACATTGTGATTCCAGGGGTGAGGGAGTATTGTGATGACTAGTGATGGAACATTGTGATATCTCTGGTGAGAGAACATTTTGATGAGAAGTGCATGGACCACTGTGATTACAAAGTTTATGGAGCATTGCAATGATAAGGTTGTGGACCGTTGTGATGAAATGCGCGTGGCACATTGTGATGACAATGGTCATGGAGCATTGTTCTGACAAAGACATGGAGCATTGTGATGACAAGGGTGACAGAGAATTGTGATGAAAAGTTCATGGAGCATTGTGATTACAAAGGTCACAGAGCCTTGTGATGACGCTGGCAAGGACCATTGTGATGACAAACGTTATGAAGCATTGTGATGACTGGAATCACGGAGCATTGTGATGACAGGTGTCATGGAGCATTGTGATGACAAGGGCATGGAGCATTGTGAGGAGAAGGCCAAGGAGCATTCTGAAGACATACGTCATTGAGCTTTGTGATGACAAGGGCATGGAGCTTTGTGATTACAGGGGTCTTGAAGCATTGTGATGAAAAATGCAAGGATCATTGTGATAAAAAAGGAATGGAGACTTGTCATGACAGGGTTCAAGGAGCATACAGACAAGGGTCAGGGAGCATATTGATGACAAGTGTATTGATCATTGTGATGACAAAGGTCATGGAGCATTGTGATGAGAAGACCATGGATAATTGTGATGATGAGCTTCATGGGGCATTGTGATGACAAGTGTTATGGAATATTGTGATCACAAGGGTTTGGAGCATTGTTATGTCAGAGGTCATGGAGCCTTTTGATTTCATTGTGATGACAATAGCATGAAGCATTATGATGATGGGCATGGTGCATTGTGATGACAGGGTTCATGGATCATTGAGATGAAAACGGGCATGGAGCATTGTGATTACAGGGATCATGGATCATTGAGATGAAACTGGGCATGGAGCATTGTGATTACAGTGGTCTTGGATCAATGTGATGAGAAGGGTCATGGAGCCTTGTGATGACAAATCCATGGAACATCGTGATCGCAGGTGTCATGGAGCATTGTTATGACAGGGGTAATGGAGCATTTTGATGGAAAGGGCATGGAGCATTGTGATGAGAAGTCCATGGAGCATTCTGATGACATGTGTCATGGAGCTTAATGATGACAAGGGCATGGAGCAATGTGATGCCAAGGGTCATGGATATTTGTGATGACAAAGGTCATGGAGCATTTTGATGGCAAGGGCATTGTGCATTGTGATGAGAAGTGCAGGGAGCATTTTGATGACAGGTTCATGGAGCAATTTGATGAAAAGTGTCAAGGAACATTTTGATGACAGGGGTTATGGAACATTGTGATGTCAGGGGTCATCGAACATTGTGATGATAAGTGCATGTAGCATTGTGATGACAGGAATCATGGATCATTGTGATGACAGAGGTGAGGGAGTATTGTGACGAATAGTGATGTAACATTGTGATATCAGTGGTGAGAGAGCATTTTGAGGAGAAGTGCATGGAGCATTGTGATGACAAGACTGTGGAGCACTGTGATGACAAGCGCATGGTGCATTGTGATGATATGTGTCATGGAGCATTGTGCTGACAAGCGCATGGAGCATTGTGATGACCAGGGTCATGGAGCATTGTGCTGAGAAAGGCATAAAGCATTGTGATTACAAGGGTCAAAGAGCAGTGTGATGAAAAGTTCATGGAGCATTGTGGTTAAAAAGGTCACAAAGACTGTTGATGACGAGGGCATGGACCATTGTGATGACAAAAGTCATGAAGCATTGTGATGACTGGAGTCACGGAGCATTGTGATGACAGGGGTCATGGAACATTGTGATAACAAGGACATGGAGCATTGTGATGACAAGGGCATGGAACATTGGTATAGTAAGCTTCATGGATTATTGCGATGACAGTTGGAATGGCGCATTGTGATGACAAGGGCATGGAGCATTGTGATGACCAGGTCATGCAGTACTGTGAAGACAGGTGTCAGGGAGCAATTTGATGACATATGTAATGGCCCATTGTGATGACAATGGCATGGAGCATTGTGATGCCAAGTGACATGGAGGATTCAGATGACAAAGGTAATGGAGCACTGTGATGACAATGGCTTGGAACATTGTGATGACAAGGGTCAGGGAGCATTGTGCTGACAAGTGCATGGAGAATTGTGATGACAAGGGTCATGGAGCATTTTGATGACAGGGCTTATGGAACATTGTGATGTCAGAGGTCATGGAACATTGTGATGATAAGGGGATGTAGCATTGTGATGACAGGGTCATGGAACATTGTGATTCCAGGGGTGAGGGAGTATTGTGATGACTAGTGATGGAACATTGTGATATCTCTGGTGAGAGAACATTTTGATGAGAAGTGCATGGACCACTGTGATTACAAAGTTTATGGAGCATTGCAATGATAAGGTTGTGGACCGTTGTGATGAAATGCGCGTGGCACATTGTGATGACAATGGTCATGGAGCATTGTTCTGACAAAGACATGGAGCATTGTGATGACAAGGGTGACAGAGAATTGTGATGAAAAGTTCATGGAGCATTGTGATTACAAAGGTCACAGAGCCTTGTGATGACGCTGGCAAGGACCATTGTGATGACAAACGTTATGAAGCATTGTGATGACTGGAATCACGGAGCATTGTGATGACAGGTGTCATGGAGCATTGTGATGACAAGGGCATGGAGCATTGTGAGGAGAAGGCCAAGGAGCATTCTGAAGACATACGTCATTGAGCTTTGTGATGACAAGGGCATGGAGCTTTGTGATTACAGGGGTCTTGAAGCATTGTGATGAAAAATGCAAGGATCATTGTGATAAAAAAGGAATGGAGACTTGTCATGACAGGGTTCAAGGAGCATACAGACAAGGGTCAGGGAGCATATTGATGACAAGTGTATTGATCATTGTGATGACAAAGGTCATGGAGCATTGTGATGAGAAGACCATGGATAATTGTGATGATGAGCTTCATGGGGCATTGTGATGACAAGTGTTATGGAATATTGTGATCACAAGGGTTTGGAGCATTGTTATGTCAGAGGTCATGGAGCCTTTTGATTTCATTGTGATGACAATAGCATGAAGCATTATGATGATGGGCATGGTGCATTGTGATGACAGGGTTCATGGATCATTGAGATGAAAACGGGCATGGAGCATTGTGATTACAGGGATCATGGATCATTGAGATGAAACTGGGCATGGAGCATTGTGATTACAGTGGTCTTGGATCAATGTGATGAGAAGGGTCATGGAGCCTTGTGATGACAAATCCATGGAACATCGTGATCGCAGGTGTCATGGAGCATTGTTATGACAGGGGTAATGGAGCATTTTGATGGAAAGGGCATGGAGCATTGTGATGAGAAGTCCATGGAGCATTCTGATGACATGTGTCATGGAGCTTAATGATGACAAGGGCATGGAGCAATGTGATGCCAAGGGTCATGGATATTTGTGATGACAAAGGTCATGGAGCATTTTGATGGCAAGGGCATTGTGCATTGTGATGAGAAGTGCAGGGAGCATTTTGATGACAGGTTCATGGAGCAATTTGATGAAAAGTGTCAAGGAACATTTTGATGACAGGGGTTATGGAACATTGCGATGTCAGGGGTCATCGAACATTGTGATGATAAGTGCATGTAGCATTGTGATGACAGGAATCATGGATCATTGTGATGACAGAGGTGAGGGAGTATTGTGACGAATAGTGATGTAACATTGTGATATCAGTGGTGAGAGAGCATTTTGAGGAGAAGTGCATGGAGCATTGTGATGACAAGACTGTGGAGCACTGTGATGACAAGCGCATGGTGCATTGCGATGATATGTGTCATGGAGCATTGTGCTGACAAGCGCATGGAGCATTGTGATGACCAGGGTCATGGAGCATTGTGCTGAGAAAGGCATAAAGCATTGTGATTACAAGGGTCAAAGAGCAGTGTGATGAAAAGTTCATGGAGCATTGTGGTTAAAAAGGTCACAAAGACTGTTGATGACGAGGGCATGGACCATTGTGATGACAAAAGTCATGAAGCATTGTGATGACTGGAGTCACGGAGCATTGTGATGACAGGGGTCATGGAACATTGTGATAACAAGGACATGGAGCATTGTGATGACAAGGGCATGGAACATTGGTATAGTAAGCTTCATGGATTATTGCGATGACAGTTGGAATGGCGCATTGTGATGACAAGGGCATAGAGCATTGTGATGACCAGGTCATGCAGTACTGTGAAGACAGGTGTCAGGGAGCAATTTGATGACATATGTAATGGCCCATTGTGATGACAATGGCATGGAGCATTGTGATGCCAAGTGACATGGAGGATTCAGATGACAAAGGTAATGGAGCACTGTGATGACAATGGCTTGGAACATTGTGATGACAAGGGTCAGGGAGCATTGTGCTGACAAGTGCATGGAGAATTGTGATGACAAGGGTCATGGAGCATTTTGATGACAGGGCTTATGGAACATTGTGATGTCAGAGGTCATGGAACATTGTGATGATAAGGGGATGTAGCATTGTGATGACAGGGTCATGGAACATTGTGATTCCAGGGGTGAGGGAGTATTGTGATGACTAGTGATGGAACATTGTGATATCTCTGGTGAGAGAACATTTTGATGAGAAGTGCATGGACCACTGTGATTACAAAGTTTATGGAGCATTGCAATGATAAGGTTGTGGACCGTTGTGATGAAATGCGCGTGGCACATTGTGATGACAATGGTCATGGAGCATTGTTCTGACAAAGACATGGAGCATTGTGATGACAAGGGTGACAGAGAATTGTGATGAAAAGTTCATGGAGCATTGTGATTACAAAGGTCACAGAGCCTTGTGATGACGCTGGCAAGGACCATTGTGATGACAAACGTTATGAAGCATTGTGATGACTGGAATCACGGAGCATTGTGATGACAGGTGTCATGGAGCATTGTGATGACAAGGGCATGGAGCATTGTGAGGAGAAGGCCAAGGAGCATTCTGAAGACATACGTCATTGAGCTTTGTGATGACAAGGGCATGGAGCTTTGTGATTACAGGGGTCTTGAAGCATTGTGATGAAAAATGCAAGGATCATTGTGATAAAAAAGGAATGGAGACTTGTCATGACAGGGTTCAAGGAGCATACAGACAAGGGTCAGGGAGCATATTGATGACAAGTGTATTGATCATTGTGATGACAAAGGTCATGGAGCATTGTGATGAGAAGACCATGGATAATTGTGATGATGAGCTTCATGGGGCATTGTGATGACAAGTGTTATGGAATATTGTGATCACAAGGGTTTGGAGCATTGTTATGTCAGAGGTCATGGAGCCTTTTGATTTCATTGTGATGACAATAGCATGAAGCATTATGATGATGGGCATGGTGCATTGTGATGACAGGGTTCATGGATCATTGAGATGAAAACGGGCATGGAGCATTGTGATTACAGGGATCATGGATCATTGAGATGAAACTGGGCATGGAGCATTGTGATTACAGTGGTCTTGGATCAATGTGATGAGAAGGGTCATGGAGCCTTGTGATGACAAATCCATGGAACATCGTGATCGCAGGTGTCATGGAGCATTGTTATGACAGGGGTAATGGAGCATTTTGATGGAAAGGGCATGGAGCATTGTGATGAGAAGTCCATGGAGCATTCTGATGACATGTGTCATGGAGCTTAATGATGACAAGGGCATGGAGCAATGTGATGCCAAGGGTCATGGATATTTGTGATGACAAAGGTCATGGAGCATTTTGATGGCAAGGGCATTGTGCATTGTGATGAGAAGTGCAGGGAGCATTTTGATGACAGGTTCATGGAGCAATTTGATGAAAAGTGTCAAGGAACATTTTGATGACAGGGGTTATGGAACATTGTGATGTCAGGGGTCATCGAACATTGTGATGATAAGTGCATGTAGCATTGTGATGACAGGAATCATGGATCATTGTGATGACAGAGGTGAGGGAGTATTGTGACGAATAGTGATGTAACATTGTGATATCAGTGGTGAGAGAGCATTTTGAGGAGAAGTGCATGGAGCATTGTGATGACAAGACTGTGGAGCACTGTGATGACAAGCGCATGGTGCATTGTGATGATATGTGTCATGGAGCATTGTGCTGACAAGCGCATGGAGCATTGTGATGACCAGGGTCATGGAGCATTGTGCTGAGAAAGGCATAAAGCATTGTGATTACAAGGGTCAAAGAGCAGTGTGATGAAAAGTTCATGGAGCATTGTGGTTAAAAAGGTCACAAAGACTGTTGATGACGAGGGCATGGACCATTGTGATGACAAAAGTCATGAAGCATTGTGATGACTGGAGTCACGGAGCATTGTGATGACAGGGGTCATGGAACATTGTGATAACAAGGACATGGAGCATTGTGATGACAAGGGCATGGAACATTGGTATAGTAAGCTTCATGGATTATTGCGATGACAGTTGGAATGGCGCATTGTGATGACAAGGGCATGGAGCATTGTGATGACCAGGTCATGCAGTACTGTGAAGACAGGTGTCAGGGAGCAATTTGATGACATATGTAATGGCCCATTGTGATGACAATGGCATGGAGCATTGTGATGCCAAGTGACATGGAGGATTCAGATGACAAAGGTAATGGAGCACTGTGATGACAATGGCTTGGAACATTGTGATGACAAGGGTCAGGGAGCATTGTGCTGACAAGTGCATGGAGAATTGTGATGACAAGGGTCATGGAGCATTTTGATGACAGGGCTTATGGAACATTGTGATGTCAGAGGTCATGGAACATTGTGATGATAAGGGGATGTAGCATTGTGATGACAGGGTCATGGAACATTGTGATTCCAGGGGTGAGGGAGTATTGTGATGACTAGTGATGGAACATTGTGATATCTCTGGTGAGAGAACATTTTGATGAGAAGTGCATGGACCACTGTGATTACAAAGTTTATGGAGCATTGCAATGATAAGGTTGTGGACCGTTGTGATGAAATGCGCGTGGCACATTGTGATGACAATGGTCATGGAGCATTGTTCTGACAAAGACATGGAGCATTGTGATGACAAGGGTGACAGAGAATTGTGATGAAAAGTTCATGGAGCATTGTGATTACAAAGGTCACAGAGCCTTGTGATGACGCTGGCAAGGACCATTGTGATGACAAACGTTATGAAGCATTGTGATGACTGGAATCACGGAGCATTGTGATGACAGGTGTCATGGAGCATTGTGATGACAAGGGCATGGAGCATTGTGAGGAGAAGGCCAAGGAGCATTCTGAAGACATACGTCATTGAGCTTTGTGATGACAAGGGCATGGAGCTTTGTGATTACAGGGGTCTTGAAGCATTGTGATGAAAAATGCAAGGATCATTGTGATAAAAAAGGAATGGAGACTTGTCATGACAGGGTTCAAGGAGCATACAGACAAGGGTCAGGGAGCATATTGATGACAAGTGTATTGATCATTGTGATGACAAAGGTCATGGAGCATTGTGATGAGAAGACCATGGATAATTGTGATGATGAGCTTCATGGGGCATTGTGATGACAAGTGTTATGGAATATTGTGATCACAAGGGTTTGGAGCATTGTTATGTCAGAGGTCATGGAGCCTTTTGATTTCATTGTGATGACAATAGCATGAAGCATTATGATGATGGGCATGGTGCATTGTGATGACAGGGTTCATGGATCATTGAGATGAAAACGGGCATGGAGCATTGTGATTACAGGGATCATGGATCATTGAGATGAAACTGGGCATGGAGCATTGTGATTACAGTGGTCTTGGATCAATGTGATGAGAAGGGTCATGGAGCCTTGTGATGACAAATCCATGGAACATCGTGATCGCAGGTGTCATGGAGCATTGTTATGACAGGGGTAATGGAGCATTTTGATGGAAAGGGCATGGAGCATTGTGATGAGAAGTCCATGGAGCATTCTGATGACATGTGTCATGGAGCTTAATGATGACAAGGGCATGGAGCAATGTGATGCCAAGGGTCATGGATATTTGTGATGACAAAGGTCATGGAGCATTTTGATGGCAAGGGCATTGTGCATTGTGATGAGAAGTGCAGGGAGCATTTTGATGACAGGTTCATGGAGCAATTTGATGAAAAGTGTCAAGGAACATTTTGATGACAGGGGTTATGGAACATTGCGATGTCAGGGGTCATCGAACATTGTGATGATAAGTGCATGTAGCATTGTGATGACAGGAATCATGGATCATTGTGATGACAGAGGTGAGGGAGTATTGTGACGAATAGTGATGTAACATTGTGATATCAGTGGTGAGAGAGCATTTTGAGGAGAAGTGCATGGAGCATTGTGATGACAAGACTGTGGAGCACTGTGATGACAAGCGCATGGTGCATTGCGATGATATGTGTCATGGAGCATTGTGCTGACAAGCGCATGGAGCATTGTGATGACCAGGGTCATGGAGCATTGTGCTGAGAAAGGCATAAAGCATTGTGATTACAAGGGTCAAAGAGCAGTGTGATGAAAAGTTCATGGAGCATTGTGGTTAAAAAGGTCACAAAGACTGTTGATGACGAGGGCATGGACCATTGTGATGACAAAAGTCATGAAGCATTGTGATGACTGGAGTCACGGAGCATTGTGATGACAGGGGTCATGGAACATTGTGATAACAAGGACATGGAGCATTGTGATGACAAGGGCATGGAACATTGGTATAGTAAGCTTCATGGATTATTGCGATGACAGTTGGAATGGCGCATTGTGATGACAAGGGCATGGAGCATTGTGATGACCAGGTCATGCAGTACTGTGAAGACAGGTGTCAGGGAGCAATTTGATGACATATGTAATGGCCCATTGTGATGACAATGGCATGGAGCATTGTGATGCCAAGTGACATGGAGGATTCAGATGACAAAGGTAATGGAGCACTGTGATGACAATGGCTTGGAACATTGTGATGACAAGGGTCAGGGAGCATTGTGCTGACAAGTGCATGGAGAATTGTGATGACAAGGGTCATGGAGCATTTTGATGACAGGGCTTATGGAACATTGTGATGTCAGAGGTCATGGAACATTGTGATGATAAGGGGATGTAGCATTGTGATGACAGGGTCATGGAACATTGTGATTCCAGGGGTGAGGGAGTATTGTGATGACTAGTGATGGAACATTGTGATATCTCTGGTGAGAGAACATTTTGATGAGAAGTGCATGGACCACTGTGATTACAAAGTTTATGGAGCATTGCAATGATAAGGTTGTGGACCGTTGTGATGAAATGCGCGTGGCACATTGTGATGACAATGGTCATGGAGCATTGTTCTGACAAAGACATGGAGCATTGTGATGACAAGGGTGACAGAGAATTGTGATGAAAAGTTCATGGAGCATTGTGATTACAAAGGTCACAGAGCCTTGTGATGACGCTGGCAAGGACCATTGTGATGACAAACGTTATGAAGCATTGTGATGACTGGAATCACGGAGCATTGTGATGACAGGTGTCATGGAGCATTGTGATGACAAGGGCATGGAGCATTGTGAGGAGAAGGCCAAGGAGCATTCTGAAGACATACGTCATTGAGCTTTGTGATGACAAGGGCATGGAGCTTTGTGATTACAGGGGTCTTGAAGCATTGTGATGAAAAATGCAAGGATCATTGTGATAAAAAAGGAATGGAGACTTGTCATGACAGGGTTCAAGGAGCATACAGACAAGGGTCAGGGAGCATATTGATGACAAGTGTATTGATCATTGTGATGACAAAGGTCATGGAGCATTGTGATGAGAAGACCATGGATAATTGTGATGATGAGCTTCATGGGGCATTGTGATGACAAGTGTTATGGAATATTGTGATCACAAGGGTTTGGAGCATTGTTATGTCAGAGGTCATGGAGCCTTTTGATTTCATTGTGATGACAATAGCATGAAGCATTATGATGATGGGCATGGTGCATTGTGATGACAGGGTTCATGGATCATTGAGATGAAAACGGGCATGGAGCATTGTGATTACAGGGATCATGGATCATTGAGATGAAACTGGGCATGGAGCATTGTGATTACAGTGGTCTTGGATCAATGTGATGAGAAGGGTCATGGAGCCTTGTGATGACAAATCCATGGAACATCGTGATCGCAGGTGTCATGGAGCATTGTTATGACAGGGGTAATGGAGCATTTTGATGGAAAGGGCATGGAGCATTGTGATGAGAAGTCCATGGAGCATTCTGATGACATGTGTCATGGAGCTTAATGATGACAAGGGCATGGAGCAATGTGATGCCAAGGGTCATGGATATTTGTGATGACAAAGGTCATGGAGCATTTTGATGGCAAGGGCATTGTGCATTGTGATGAGAAGTGCAGGGAGCATTTTGATGACAGGTTCATGGAGCAATTTGATGAAAAGTGTCAAGGAACATTTTGATGACAGGGGTTATGGAACATTGCGATGTCAGGGGTCATCGAACATTGTGATGATAAGTGCATGTAGCATTGTGATGACAGGAATCATGGATCATTGTGATGACAGAGGTGAGGGAGTATTGTGACGAATAGTGATGTAACATTGTGATATCAGTGGTGAGAGAGCATTTTGAGGAGAAGTGCATGGAGCATTGTGATGACAAGACTGTGGAGCACTGTGATGACAAGCGCATGGTGCATTGCGATGATATGTGTCATGGAGCATTGTGCTGACAAGCGCATGGAGCATTGTGATGACCAGGGTCATGGAGCATTGTGCTGAGAAAGGCATAAAGCATTGTGATTACAAGGGTCAAAGAGCAGTGTGATGAAAAGTTCATGGAGCATTGTGGTTAAAAAGGTCACAAAGACTGTTGATGACGAGGGCATGGACCATTGTGATGACAAAAGTCATGAAGCATTGTGATGACTGGAGTCACGGAGCATTGTGATGACAGGGGTCATGGAACATTGTGATAACAAGGACATGGAGCATTGTGATGACAAGGGCATGGAACATTGGTATAGTAAGCTTCATGGATTATTGCGATGACAGTTGGAATGGCGCATTGTGATGACAAGGGCATGGAGCATTGTGATGACCAGGTCATGCAGTACTGTGAAGACAGGTGTCAGGGAGCAATTTGATGACATATGTAATGGCCCATTGTGATGACAATGGCATGGAGCATTGTGATGCCAAGTGACATGGAGGATTCAGATGACAAAGGTAATGGAGCACTGTGATGACAATGGCTTGGAACATTGTGATGACAAGGGTCAGGGAGCATTGTGCTGACAAGTGCATGGAGAATTGTGATGACAAGGGTCATGGAGCATTTTGATGACAGGGCTTATGGAACATTGTGATGTCAGAGGTCATGGAACATTGTGATGATAAGGGGATGTAGCATTGTGATGACAGGGTCATGGAACATTGTGATTCCAGGGGTGAGGGAGTATTGTGATGACTAGTGATGGAACATTGTGATATCTCTGGTGAGAGAACATTTTGATGAGAAGTGCATGGACCACTGTGATTACAAAGTTTATGGAGCATTGCAATGATAAGGTTGTGGACCGTTGTGATGAAATGCGCGTGGCACATTGTGATGACAATGGTCATGGAGCATTGTTCTGACAAAGACATGGAGCATTGTGATGACAAGGGTGACAGAGAATTGTGATGAAAAGTTCATGGAGCATTGTGATTACAAAGGTCACAGAGCCTTGTGATGACGCTGGCAAGGACCATTGTGATGACAAACGTTATGAAGCATTGTGATGACTGGAATCACGGAGCATTGTGATGACAGGTGTCATGGAGCATTGTGATGACAAGGGCATGGAGCATTGTGAGGAGAAGGCCAAGGAGCATTCTGAAGACATACGTCATTGAGCTTTGTGATGACAAGGGCATGGAGCTTTGTGATTACAGGGGTCTTGAAGCATTGTGATGAAAAATGCAAGGATCATTGTGATAAAAAAGGAATGGAGACTTGTCATGACAGGGTTCAAGGAGCATACAGACAAGGGTCAGGGAGCATATTGATGACAAGTGTATTGATCATTGTGATGACAAATGTCATGGAGCATTGTGATGAGAAGACCATGGATAATTGTGATGATGAGCTTCATGGGGCATTGTGATGACAAGTGTTATGGAATATTGTGATCACAAGGGTTTGGAGCATTGTTATGTCAGATGTCATGGAGCCTTCTGATTTCATTGTGATGACAATAGCATGAAGCATTATGATGATGGGCATGGTGCATTGTGATGACAGGGTTCATGGATCATTGAGATGAAAACGGGCATGGAGCATTGTGATTACAGGGATCATGGATCATTGAGATGAAACTGGGCATGGAGCATTGTGATTACAGTGGTCTTGGATCAATGTGATGAGAAGGGTCATGGAGCCTTGTGATGACAAATCCATGGAACATCGTGATCGCAGGTGTCATGGGGCATTGTTATGAGAGGGGTAATGGAGCATTTTGATGGAAAGGGCATGGAGCATTGTGATGAGAAGTCCATGGAGCATTCTGATGACATGTGTCATGGAGCTTAATGATGACAAGGGCATGGAGCAATGTGATGCCAAGGGTCATGGATATTTGTGATGACAAAGGTCATGGAGCATTTTGATGGCAAGGGCATTGTGCATTGTGATGAGAAGTGCAGGGAGCATTTTGATGACAGGTTCATGGAGCAATTTGATGAAAAGTGTCAAGGAACATTTTGATGACAGGGGTTATGGAACATTGTGATGTCAGGGGTCATCGAACATTGTGATGATAAGTGCATGTAGCATTGTGATGACAGGAATCATGGATCATTGTGATGACAGAGGTGAGGGAGTATTGTGACGAATAGTGATGTAACATTGTGATATCAGTGGTGAGAGAGCATTTTGAGGAGAAGTGCATGGAGCATTGTGATGACAAGACTGTGGAGCACTGTGATGACAAGCGCATGGTGCATTGCGATGATATGTGTCATGGAGCATTGTGCTGACAAGCGCATGGAGCATTGTGATGACCAGGGTCATGGAGCATTGTGCTGAGAAAGGCATAAAGCATTGTGATTACAAGGGTCAAAGAGCAGTGTGATGAAAAGTTCATGGAGCATTGTGGTTAAAAAGGTCACAAAGACTGTTGATGACGAGGGCATGGACCATTGTGATGACAAAAGTCATGAAGCATTGTGATGACTGGAGTCACGGAGCATTGTGATGACAGGGGTCATGGAACATTGTGATAACAAGGACATGGAGCATTGTGATGACAAGGGCATGGAACATTGGTATAGTAAGCTTCATGGATTATTGCGATGACAGTTGGAATGGCGCATTGTGATGACAAGGGCATGGAGCATTGTGATGACCAGGTCATGCAGTACTGTGAAGACAGGTGTCAGGGAGCAATTTGATGATATATGTAATGGCCCATTGTGATGACAATGGCATGGAGCATTGTGATGCCAAGTGACATGGAGGATTCAGATGACAAAGGTAATGGAGCACTGTGATGACAATGGCTTGGAACATTGTGATGACAAGGGTCAGGGAGCATTGTGCTGACAAGTGCATGGAGAATTGTGATGACAAGGGTCATGGAGCATTTTGATGACAGGGCTTATGGAACATTGTGATGTCAGAGGTCATGGAACATTGTGATGATAAGGGGATGTAGCATTGTGATGACAGGGTCATGGAACATTGTGATTCCAGGGGTGAGGGAGTATTGTGATGACTAGTGATTGAACATTGTGATATCTCTGGTGAGAGAACATTTTGATGAGAAGTGCATGGACCACTGTGATTACAAAGTTTATGGAGCATTGCAATGATAAGGTTGTGGACCGTTGTGATGAAATGCGCGTGGCACATTGTGATGACAATGGTCATGGAGCATTGTTCTGACAAAGACATGGAGCATTGTGATGACAAGGGTGACAGAGAATTGTGATGAAAAGTTCATAGAGCATTGTGATTACAAAGGTCACAGAGCCTTGTGATGACGCTGGCAAGGACCATTGTGATGACAAACGTTATGAAGCATTGTGATGACTGGAATCACGGAGCATTGTGATGACAGGTGTCATGGAGCATTGTGATGACAAGGGCATGGAGCATTGTGAGGAGAAGGCCAAGGAGCATTCTGAAGACATACGTCATTGAGCTTTGTGATGACAAGGACATGGAGCTTTGTGATTACAGGGGTCTTGAAGCATTGTGATGAAAAATGCAAGGATCATTGTGATAAAAAAGGAATGGAGACTTGTCATGACAGGGTTCAAGGAGCATACAGACAAGGGTCAGGGAGCATATTGATGACAAGTGTATTGATCATTGTGATGACAAAGGTCATGGAGCATTGTGATGAGAAGACCATGGATAATTGTGATGATGAGCTTCATGGGGCATTGTGATGACAAGTGTTATGGAATATTGTGATCACAAGGGTTTGGAGCATTGTTATGTCAGAGGTCATGGAGCCTTTTGATTTCATTGTGATGACAATAGCATGAAGCATTATGATGATGGGCATGGTGCATTGTGATGACAGGGTTCATGGATCATTGAGATGAAAACGGGCATGGAGCATTGTGATTACAGGGATCATGGATCATTGAGATGAAACTGGGCATGGAGCATTGTGATTACAGTGGTCTTGGATCAATGTGATGAGAAGGGTCATGGAGCCTTGTGATGACAAATCCATGGAACATCGTGATCGCAGGTGTCATGGAGCATTGTTATGACAGGGGTAATGGAGCATTTTGATGGAAAGGGCATGGAGCATTGTGATGAGAAGTCCATGGAGCATTCTGATGACATGTGTCATGGAGCTTAATGATGACAAGGGCATGGAGCAATGTGATGCCAAGGGTCATGGATATTTGTGATGACAAAGGTCATGGAGCATTTTGATGGCAAGGGCATTGTGCATTGTGATGAGAAGTGCAGGGAGCATTTTGATGACAGGTTCATGGAGCAATTTGATGAAAAGTGTCAAGGAACATTTTGATGACAGGGGTTATGGAACATTGTGATGTCAGGGGTCATCGAACATTGTGATGATAAGTGCATGTAGCATTGTGATGACAGGAATCATGGATCATTGTGATGACAGAGGTGAGGGAGTATTGTGACGAATAGTGATGTAACATTGTGATATCAGTGGTGAGAGAGCATTTTGAGGAGAAGTGCATGGAGCATTGTGATGACAAGACTGTGGAGCACTGTGATGACAAGCGCATGGTGCATTGTGATGATATGTGTCATGGAGCATTGTGCTGACAAGCGCATGGAGCATTGTGATGACCAGGGTCATGGAGCATTGTGCTGAGAAAGGCATAAAGCATTGTGATTACAAGGGTCAAAGAGCAGTGTGATGAAAAGTTCATGGAGCATTGTGGTTAAAAAGGTCACAAAGACTGTTGATGACGAGGGCATGGACCATTGTGATGACAAAAGTCATGAAGCATTGTGATGACTGGAGTCACGGAGCATTGTGATGACAGGGGTCATGGAACATTGTGATAACAAGGACATGGAGCATTGTGATGACAAGGGCATGGAACATTGGTATAGTAAGCTTCATGGATTATTGCGATGACAGTTGGAATGGCGCATTGTGATGACAAGGGCATGGAGCATTGTGATGACCAGGTCATGCAGTACTGTGAAGACAGGTGTCAGGGAGCAATTTGATGACATATGTAATGGCCCATTGTGATGACAATGGCATGGAGCATTGTGATGCCAAGTGACATGGAGGATTCAGATGACAAAGGTAATGGAGCACTATGATGACAATGGCTTGGAACATTGTGATGACAAGGGTCAGGGAGCATTGTGCTGACAAGTGCATGGAGAATTGTGATGACAAGGGTCATGGAGCATTTTGATGACAGGGCTTATGGAACATTGTGATGTCAGAGGTCATGGAACATTGTGATGATAAGGGGATGTAGCATTGTGATGACAGGGTCATGGAACATTGTGATTCCAGGGGTGAGGGAGTATTGTGATGACTAGTGATGGAACATTGTGATATCTCTGGTGAGAGAACATTTTGATGAGAAGTGCATGGACCACTGTGATTACAAAGTTTATGGAGCATTGCAATGATAAGGTTGTGGACCGTTGTGATGAAATGCGCGTGGCACATTGTGATGACAATGGTCATGGAGCATTGTTCTGACAAAGACATGGAGCATTGTGATGACAAGGGTGACAGAGAATTGTGATGAAAAGTTCATGGAGCATTGTGATTACAAAGGTCACAGAGCCTTGTGATGACGCTGGCAAGGACCATTGTGATGACAAACGTTATGAAGCATTGTGATGACTGGAATCACGGAGCATTGTGATGA
Organism: Mesoplodon mirus; assembly: GCF_964341445.2. Lineage (NCBI taxonomy): Eukaryota > Metazoa > Chordata > Mammalia > Artiodactyla > Ziphiidae > Mesoplodon > Mesoplodon mirus. The sequence goes on along the minus strand of NW_028295774.1, from coordinate 2,626,476 downwards.
CAGGTGTCATGGAGCATTGTGATGACAAGGGCATGGAGCATTGTGAGGAGAAGGCCAAGGAGCATTCTGAAGACATACGTCATTGAGCTTTGTGATGACAAGGGCATGGAGCTTTGTGATTACAGGGGTCTTGAAGCATTGTGATGAAAAATGCAAGGATCATTGTGATAAAAAAGGAATGGAGACTTGTCATGACAGGGTTCAAGGAGCATACAGACAAGGGTCAGGGAGCATATTGATGACAAGTGTATTGATCATTGTGATGACAAATGTCATGGAGCATTGTGATGAGAAGACCATGGATAATTGTGATGATGAGCTTCATGGGGCATTGTGATGACAAGTGTTATGGAATATTGTGATCACAAGGGTTTGGAGCATTGTTATGTCAGATGTCATGGAGCCTTCTGATTTCATTGTGATGACAATAGCATGAAGCATTATGATGATGGGCATGGTGCATTGTGATGACAGGGTTCATGGATCATTGAGATGAAAACGGGCATGGAGCATTGTGATTACAGGGATCATGGATCATTGAGATGAAACTGGGCATGGAGCATTGTGATTACAGTGGTCTTGGATCAATGTGATGAGAAGGGTCATGGAGCCTTGTGATGACAAATCCATGGAACATCGTGATCGCAGGTGTCATGGGGCATTGTTATGAGAGGGGTAATGGAGCATTTTGATGGAAAGGGCATGGAGCATTGTGATGAGAAGTCCATGGAGCATTCTGATGACATGTGTCATGGAGCTTAATGATGACAAGGGCATGGAGCAATGTGATGCCAAGGGTCATGGATATTTGTGATGACAAAGGTCATGGAGCATTTTGATGGCAAGGGCATTGTGCATTGTGATGAGAAGTGCAGGGAGCATTTTGATGACAGGTTCATGGAGCAATTTGATGAAAAGTGTCAAGGAACATTTTGATGACAGGGGTTATGGAACATTGTGATGTCAGGGGTCATCGAACATTGTGATGATAAGTGCATGTAGCATTGTGATGACAGGAATCATGGATCATTGTGATGACAGAGGTGAGGGAGTATTGTGACGAATAGTGATGTAACATTGTGATATCAGTGGTGAGAGAGCATTTTGAGGAGAAGTGCATGGAGCATTGTGATGACAAGACTGTGGAGCACTGTGATGACAAGCGCATGGTGCATTGCGATGATATGTGTCATGGAGCATTGTGCTGACAAGCGCATGGAGCATTGTGATGACCAGGGTCATGGAGCATTGTGCTGAGAAAGGCATAAAGCATTGTGATTACAAGGGTCAAAGAGCAGTGTGATGAAAAGTTCATGGAGCATTGTGGTTAAAAAGGTCACAAAGACTGTTGATGACGAGGGCATGGACCATTGTGATGACAAAAGTCATGAAGCATTGTGATGACTGGAGTCACGGAGCATTGTGATGACAGGGGTCATGGAACATTGTGATAACAAGGACATGGAGCATTGTGATGACAAGGGCATGGAACATTGGTATAGTAAGCTTCATGGATTATTGCGATGACAGTTGGAATGGCGCATTGTGATGACAAGGGCATGGAGCATTGTGATGACCAGGTCATGCAGTACTGTGAAGACAGGTGTCAGGGAGCAATTTGATGACATATGTAATGGCCCATTGTGATGACAATGGCATGGAGCATTGTGATGCCAAGTGACATGGAGGATTCAGATGACAAAGGTAATGGAGCACTGTGATGACAATGGCTTGGAACATTGTGATGACAAGGGTCAGGGAGCATTGTGCTGACAAGTGCATGGAGAATTGTGATGACAAGGGTCATGGAGCATTTTGATGACAGGGCTTATGGAACATTGTGATGTCAGAGGTCATGGAACATTGTGATGATAAGGGGATGTAGCATTGTGATGACAGGGTCATGGAACATTGTGATTCCAGGGGTGAGGGAGTATTGTGATGACTAGTGATTGAACATTGTGATATCTCTGGTGAGAGAACATTTTGATGAGAAGTGCATGGACCACTGTGATTACAAAGTTTATGGAGCATTGCAATGATAAGGTTGTGGACCGTTGTGATGAAATGCGCGTGGCACATTGTGATGACAATGGTCATGGAGCATTGTTCTGACAAAGACATGGAGCATTGTGATGACAAGGGTGACAGAGAATTGTGATGAAAAGTTCATAGAGCATTGTGATTACAAAGGTCACAGAGCCTTGTGATGACGCTGGCAAGGACCATTGTGATGACAAACGTTATGAAGCATTGTGATGACTGGAATCACGGAGCATTGTGATGACAGGTGTCATGGAGCATTGTGATGACAAGGGCATGGAGCATTGTGAGGAGAAGGCCAAGGAGCATTCTGAAGACATACGTCATTGAGCTTTGTGATGACAAGGACATGGAGCTTTGTGATTACAGGGGTCTTGAAGCATTGTGATGAAAAATGCAAGGATCATTGTGATAAAAAAGGAATGGAGACTTGTCATGACAGGGTTCAAGGAGCATACAGACAAGGGTCAGGGAGCATATTGATGACAAGTGTATTGATCATTGTGATGACAAAGGTCATGGAGCATTGTGATGAGAAGACCATGGATAATTGTGATGATGAGCTTCATGGGGCATTGTGATGACAAGTGTTATGGAATATTGTGATCACAAGGGTTTGGAGCATTGTTATGTCAGAGGTCATGGAGCCTTTTGATTTCATTGTGATGACAATAGCATGAAGCATTATGATGATGGGCATGGTGCATTGTGATGACAGGGTTCATGGATCATTGAGATGAAAACGGGCATGGAGCATTGTGATTACAGGGATCATGGATCATTGAGATGAAACTGGGCATGGAGCATTGTGATTACAGTGGTCTTGGATCAATGTGATGAGAAGGGTCATGGAGCCTTGTGATGACAAATCCATGGAACATCGTGATCGCAGGTGTCATGGAGCATTGTTATGACAGGGGTAATGGAGCATTTTGATGGAAAGGGCATGGAGCATTGTGATGAGAAGTCCATGGAGCATTCTGATGACATGTGTCATGGAGCTTAATGATGACAAGGGCATGGAGCAATGTGATGCCAAGGGTCATGGATATTTGTGATGACAAAGGTCATGGAGCATTTTGATGGCAAGGGCATTGTGCATTGTGATGAGAAGTGCAGGGAGCATTTTGATGACAGGTTCATGGAGCAATTTGATGAAAAGTGTCAAGGAACATTTTGATGACAGGGGTTATGGAACATTGTGATGTCAGGGGTCATCGAACATTGTGATGATAAGTGCATGTAGCATTGTGATGACAGGAATCATGGATCATTGTGATGACAGAGGTGAGGGAGTATTGTGACGAATAGTGATGTAACATTGTGATATCAGTGGTGAGAGAGCATTTTGAGGAGAAGTGCATGGAGCATTGTGATGACAAGACTGTGGAGCACTGTGATGACAAGCGCATGGTGCATTGTGATGATATGTGTCATGGAGCATTGTGCTGACAAGCGCATGGAGCATTGTGATGACCAGGGTCATGGAGCATTGTGCTGAGAAAGGCATAAAGCATTGTGATTACAAGGGTCAAAGAGCAGTGTGATGAAAAGTTCATGGAGCATTGTGGTTAAAAAGGTCACAAAGACTGTTGATGACGAGGGCATGGACCATTGTGATGACAAAAGTCATGAAGCATTGTGATGACTGGAGTCACGGAGCATTGTGATGACAGGGGTCATGGAACATTGTGATAACAAGGACATGGAGCATTGTGATGACAAGGGCATGGAACATTGGTATAGTAAGCTTCATGGATTATTGCGATGACAGTTGGAATGGCGCATTGTGATGACAAGGGCATGGAGCATTGTGATGACCAGGTCATGCAGTACTGTGAAGACAGGTGTCAGGGAGCAATTTGATGACATATGTAATGGCCCATTGTGATGACAATGGCATGGAGCATTGTGATGCCAAGTGACATGGAGGATTCAGATGACAAAGGTAATGGAGCACTGTGATGACAATGGCTTGGAACATTGTGATGACAAGGGTCAGGGAGCATTGTGCTGACAAGTGCATGGAGAATTGTGATGACAAGGGTCATGGAGCATTTTGATGACAGGGCTTATGGAACATTGTGATGTCAGAGGTCATGGAACATTGTGATGATAAGGGGATGTAGCATTGTGATGACAGGGTCATGGAACATTGTGATTCCAGGGGTGAGGGAGTATTGTGATGACTAGTGATGGAACATTGTGATATCTCTGGTGAGAGAACATTTTGATGAGAAGTGCATGGACCACTGTGATTACAAAGTTTATGGAGCATTGCAATGATAAGGTTGTGGACCGTTGTGATGAAATGCGCGTGGCACATTGTGATGACAATGGTCATGGAGCATTGTTCTGACAAAGACATGGAGCATTGTGATGACAAGGGTGACAGAGAATTGTGATGAAAAGTTCATGGAGCATTGTGATTACAAAGGTCACAGAGCCTTGTGATGACGCTGGCAAGGACCATTGTGATGACAAACGTTATGAAGCATTGTGATGACTGGAATCACGGAGCATTGTGATGACAGGTGTCATGGAGCATTGTGATGACAAGGGCATGGAGCATTGTGAGGAGAAGGCCAAGGAGCATTCTGAAGACATACGTCATTGAGCTTTGTGATGACAAGGGCATGGAGCTTTGTGATTACAGGGGTCTTGAAGCATTGTGATGAAAAATGCAAGGATCATTGTGATAAAAAAGGAATGGAGACTTGTCATGACAGGGTTCAAGGAGCATACAGACAAGGGTCAGGGAGCATATTGATGACAAGTGTATTGATCATTGTGATGACAAAGGTCATGGAGCATTGTGATGAGAAGACCATGGATAATTGTGATGATGAGCTTCATGGGGCATTGTGATGACAAGTGTTATGGAATATTGTGATCACAAGGGTTTGGAGCATTGTTATGTCAGAGGTCATGGAGCCTTTTGATTTCATTGTGATGACAATAGCATGAAGCATTATGATGATGGGCATGGTGCATTGTGATCACAGGATTCATGGATCATTGAGATGAAAAGGGGCATGGAGCATTGTGATTACAGAGATCATGGATCATTGAGATGAAACTGGGCATGGAGCATTGTGATTACAGTGGTCTTGGATCAATGTGATGAGAAGGGTCATGGAGCCTTGTGATGACAAATCCATGGAACATCGTGATCGCAGGTGTCATGGAGCATTGTTATGACAGGGGTAATGGAGCATTTTGATGGAAAGGGCATGGAGCATTGTGATGAGAAGTCCATGGAGCATTCTGATGACATGTGTCATGGAGCTTAATGATGACAAGGGCATGGAGCAATGTGATGCCAAGGGTCATGGATATTTGTGATGACAAAGGTCATGGAGCATTTTGATGGCAAGGGCATTGTGCATTGTGATGAGAAGTGCAGGGAGCATTTTGATGACAGGTTCATGGAGCAATTTGATGAAAAGTGTCAAGGAACATTTTGATGACAGGGGTTATGGAACATTGTGATGTCAGGGGTCATCGAACATTGTGATGATAAGTGCATGTAGCATTGTGATGACAGGAATCATGGATCATTGTGATGACAGAGGTGAGGGAGTATTGTGACGAATAGTGATGTAACATTGTGATATCAGTGGTGAGAGAGCATTTTGAGGAGAAGTGCATGGAGCATTGTGATGACAAGACTGTGGAGCACTGTGATGACAAGCGCATGGTGCATTGTGATGATATGTGTCATGGAGCATTGTGCTGACAAGCGCATGGAGCATTGTGATGACCAGGGTCATGGAGCATTGTGCTGAGAAAGGCATAAAGCATTGTGATTACAAGGGTCAAAGAGCAGTGTGATGAAAAGTTCATGGAGCATTGTGGTTAAAAAGGTCACAAAGACTGTTGATGACGAGGGCATGGACCATTGTGATGACAAAAGTCATGAAGCATTGTGATGACTGGAGTCACGGAGCATTGTGATGACAGGGGTCATGGAACATTGTGATAACAAGGACATGGAGCATTGTGATGACAAGGGCATGGAACATTGGTATAGTAAGCTTCATGGATTATTGCGATGACAGTTGGAATGGCGCATTGTGATGACAAGGGCATGGAGCATTGTGATGACCAGGTCATGCAGTACTGTGAAGACAGGTGTCAGGGAGCAATTTGATGACATATGTAATGGCCCATTGTGATGACAATGGCATGGAGCATTGTGATGCCAAGTGACATGGAGGATTCAGATGACAAAGGTAATGGAGCACTGTGATGACAATGGCTTGGAACATTGTGATGACAAGGGTCAGGGAGCATTGTGCTGACAAGTGCATGGAGAATTGTGATGACAAGGGTCATGGAGCATTTTGATGACAGGGCTTATGGAACATTGTGATGTCAGAGGTCATGGAACATTGTGATGATAAGGGGATGTAGCATTGTGATGACAGGGTCATGGAACATTGTGATTCCAGGGGTGAGGGAGTATTGTGATGACTAGTGATGGAACATTGTGATATCTCTGGTGAGAGAACATTTTGATGAGAAGTGCATGGACCACTGTGATTACAAAGTTTATGGAGCATTGCAATGATAAGGTTGTGGACCGTTGTGATGAAATGCGCGTGGCACATTGTGATGACAATGGTCATGGAGCATTGTTCTGACAAAGACATGGAGCATTGTGATGACAAGGGTGACAGAGAATTGTGATGAAAAGTTCATGGAGCATTGTGATTACAAAGGTCACAGAGCCTTGTGATGACGCTGGCAAGGACCATTGTGATGACAAACGTTATGAAGCATTGTGATGACTGGAATCACGGAGCATTGTGATGACAGGTGTCATGGAGCATTGTGATGACAAGGGCATGGAGCATTGTGAGGAGAAGGCCAAGGAGCATTCTGAAGACATACGTCATTGAGCTTTGTGATGACAAGGGCATGGAGCTTTGTGATTACAGGGGTCTTGAAGCATTGTGATGAAAAATGCAAGGATCATTGTGATAAAAAAGGAATGGAGACTTGTCATGACAGGGTTCAAGGAGCATACAGACAAGGGTCAGGGAGCATATTGATGACAAGTGTATTGATCATTGTGATGACAAAGGTCATGGAGCATTGTGATGAGAAGACCATGGATAATTGTGATGATGAGCTTCATGGGGCATTGTGATGACAAGTGTTATGGAATATTGTGATCACAAGGGTTTGGAGCATTGTTATGTCAGAGGTCATGGAGCCTTTTGATTTCATTGTGATGACAATAGCATGAAGCATTATGATGATGGGCATGGTGCATTGTGATCACAGGATTCATGGATCATTGAGATGAAAAGGGGCATGGAGCATTGTGATTACAGGGATCATGGATCATTGAGATGAAACTGGGCATGGAGCATTGTGATTACAGTGGTCTTGGATCAATGTGATGAGAAGGGTCATGGAGCCTTGTGATGACAAATCCATGGAACATCGTGATCGCAGGTGTCATGGAGCATTGTTATGACAGGGGTAATGGAGCATTTTGATGGAAAGGGCATGGAGCATTGTGATGAGAAGTCCATGGAGCATTCTGATGACATGTGTCATGGAGCTTAATGATGACAAGGGCATGGAGCAATGTGATGCCAAGGGTCATGGATATTTGTGATGACAAAGGTCATGGAGCATTTTGATGGCAAGGGCATTGTGCATTGTGATGAGAAGTGCAGGGAGCATTTTGATGACAGGTTCATGGAGCAATTTGATGAAAAGTGTCAAGGAACATTTTGATGACAGGGGTTATGGAACATTGTGATGTCAGGGGTCATCGAACATTGTGATGATAAGTGCATGTAGCATTGTGATGACAGGAATCATGGATCATTGTGATGACAGAGGTGAGGGAGTATTGTGACGAATAGTGATGTAACATTGTGATATCAGTGGTGAGAGAGCATTTTGAGGAGAAGTGCATGGAGCATTGTGATGACAAGACTGTGGAGCACTGTGATGACAAGCGCATGGTGCATTGTGATGATATGTGTCATGGAGCATTGTGCTGACAAGCGCATGGAGCATTGTGATGACCAGGGTCATGGAGCATTGTGCTGAGAAAGGCATAAAGCATTGTGATTACAAGGGTCAAAGAGCAGTGTGATGAAAAGTTCATGGAGCATTGTGGTTAAAAAGGTCACAAAGACTGTTGATGACGAGGGCATGGACCATTGTGATGACAAAAGTCATGAAGCATTGTGATGACTGGAGTCACGGAGCATTGTGATGACAGGGGTCATGGAACATTGTGATAACAAGGACATGGAGCATTGTGATGACAAGGGCATGGAACATTGGTATAGTAAGCTTCATGGATTATTGCGATGACAGTTGGAATGGCGCATTGTGATGACAAGGGCATGGAGCATTGTGATGACCAGGTCATGCAGTACTGTGAAGACAGGTGTCAGGGAGCAATTTGATGACATATGTAATGGCCCATTGTGATGACAATGGCATGGAGCATTGTGATGCCAAGTGACATGGAGGATTCAGATGACAAAGGTAATGGAGCACTGTGATGACAATGGCTTGGAACATTGTGATGACAAGGGTCAGGGAGCATTGTGCTGACAAGTGCATGGAGAATTGTGATGACAAGGGTCATGGAGCATTTTGATGACAGGGCTTATGGAACATTGTGATGTCAGAGGTCATGGAACATTGTGATGATAAGGGGATGTAGCATTGTGATGACAGGGTCATGGAACATTGTGATTCCAGGGGTGAGGGAGTATTGTGATGACTAGTGATGGAACATTGTGATATCTCTGGTGAGAGAACATTTTGATGAGAAGTGCATGGACCACTGTGATTACAAAGTTTATGGAGCATTGCAATGATAAGGTTGTGGACCGTTGTGATGAAATGCGCGTGGCACATTGTGATGACAATGGTCATGGAGCATTGTTCTGACAAAGACATGGAGCATTGTGATGACAAGGGTGACAGAGAATTGTGATGAAAAGTTCATGGAGCATTGTGATTACAAAGGTCACAGAGCCTTGTGATGACGCTGGCAAGGACCATTGTGATGACAAACGTTATGAAGCATTGTGATGACTGGAATCACGGAGCATTGTGATGACAGGTGTCATGGAGCATTGTGATGACAAGGGCATGGAGCATTGTGAGGAGAAGGCCAAGGAGCATTCTGAAGACATACGTCATTGAGCTTTGTGATGACAAGGGCATGGAGCTTTGTGATTACAGGGGTCTTGAAGCATTGTGATGAAAAATGCAAGGATCATTGTGATAAAAAAGGAATGGAGACTTGTCATGACAGGGTTCAAGGAGCATACAGACAAGGGTCAGGGAGCATATTGATGACAAGTGTATTGATCATTGTGATGACAAAGGTCATGGAGCATTGTGATGAGAAGACCATGGATAATTGTGATGATGAGCTTCATGGGGCATTGTGATGACAAGTGTTATGGAATATTGTGATCACAAGGGTTTGGAGCATTGTTATGTCAGAGGTCATGGAGCCTTTTGATTTCATTGTGATGACAATAGCATGAAGCATTATGATGATGGGCATGGTGCATTGTGATGACAGGGTTCATGGATCATTGAGATGAAAACGGGCATGGAGCATTGTGATTACAGGGATCATGGATCATTGAGATGAAACTGGGCATGGAGCATTGTGATTACAGTGGTCTTGGATCAATGTGATGAGAAGGGTCATGGAGCCTTGTGATGACAAATCCATGGAACATCGTGATCGCAGGTGTCATGGAGCATTGTTATGACAGGGGTAATGGAGCATTTTGATGGAAAGGGCATGGAGCATTGTGATGAGAAGTCCATGGAGCATTCTGATGACATGTGTCATGGAGCTTAATGATGACAAGGGCATGGAGCAATGTGATGCCAAGGGTCATGGATATTTGTGATGACAAAGGTCATGGAGCATTTTGATGGCAAGGGCATTGTGCATTGTGATGAGAAGTGCAGGGAGCATTTTGATGACAGGTTCATGGAGCAATTTGATGAAAAGTGTCAAGGAACATTTTGATGACAGGGGTTATGGAACATTGTGATGTCAGGGGTCATCGAACATTGTGATGATAAGTGCATGTAGCATTGTGATGACAGGAATCATGGATCATTGTGATGACAGAGGTGAGGGAGTATTGTGACGAATAGTGATGTAACATTGTGATATCAGTGGTGAGAGAGCATTTTGAGGAGAAGTGCATGGAGCATTGTGATGACAAGACTGTGGAGCACTGTGATGACAAGCGCATGGTGCATTGTGATGATATGTGTCATGGAGCATTGTGCTGACAAGCGCATGGAGCATTGTGATGACCAGGGTCATGGAGCATTGTGCTGAGAAAGGCATAAAGCATTGTGATTACAAGGGTCAAAGAGCAGTGTGATGAAAAGTTCATGGAGCATTGTGGTTAAAAAGGTCACAAAGACTGTTGATGACGAGGGCATGGACCATTGTGATGACAAAAGTCATGAAGCATTGTGATGACTGGAGTCACGGAGCATTGTGATGACAGGGGTCATGGAACATTGTGATAACAAGGACATGGAGCATTGTGATGACAAGGGCATGGAACATTGGTATAGTAAGCTTCATGGATTATTGCGATGACAGTTGGAATGGCGCATTGTGATGACAAGGGCATGGAGCATTGTGATGACCAGGTCATGCAGTACTGTGAAGACAGGTGTCAGGGAGCAATTTGATGACATATGTAATGGCCCATTGTGATGACAATGGCATGGAGCATTGTGATGCCAAGTGACATGGAGGATTCAGATGACAAAGGTAATGGAGCACTGTGATGACAATGGCTTGGAACATTGTGATGACAAGGGTCAGGGAGCATTGTGCTGACAAGTGCATGGAGAATTGTGATGACAAGGGTCATGGAGCATTTTGATGACAGGGCTTATGGAACATTGTGATGTCAGAGGTCATGGAACATTGTGATGATAAGGGGATGTAGCATTGTGATGACAGGGTCATGGAACATTGTGATTCCAGGGGTGAGGGAGTATTGTGATGACTAGTGATGGAACATTGTGATATCTCTGGTGAGAGAACATTTTGATGAGAAGTGCATGGACCACTGTGATTACAAAGTTTATGGAGCATTGCAATGATAAGGTTGTGGACCGTTGTGATGAAATGCGCGTGGCACATTGTGATGACAATGGTCATGGAGCATTGTTCTGACAAAGACATGGAGCATTGTGATGACAAGGGTGACAGAGAATTGTGATGAAAAGTTCATGGAGCATTGTGATTACAAAGGTCACAGAGCCTTGTGATGACGCTGGCAAGGACCATTGTGATGACAAACGTTATGAAGCATTGTGATGACTGGAATCACGGAGCATTGTGATGACAGGTGTCATGGAGCATTGTGATGACAAGGGCATGGAGCATTGTGAGGAGAAGGCCAAGGAGCATTCTGAAGACATACGTCATTGAGCTTTGTGATGACAAGGGCATGGAGCTTTGTGATTACAGGGGTCTTGAAGCATTGTGATGAAAAATGCAAGGATCATTGTGATAAAAAAGGAATGGAGACTTGTCATGACAGGGTTCAAGGAGCATACAGACAAGGGTCAGGGAGCATATTGATGACAAGTGTATTGATCATTGTGATGACAAAGGTCATGGAGCATTGTGATGAGAAGACCATGGATAATTGTGATGATGAGCTTCATGGGGCATTGTGATGACAAGTGTTATGGAATATTGTGATCACAAGGGTTTGGAGCATTGTTATGTCAGAGGTCATGGAGCCTTTTGATTTCATTGTGATGACAATAGCATGAAGCATTATGATGATGGGCATGGTGCATTGTGATCACAGGATTCATGGATCATTGAGATGAAAAGGGGCATGGAGCATTGTGATTACAGGGATCATGGATCATTGAGATGAAACTGGGCATGGAGCATTGTGATTACAGTGGTCTTGGATCAATGTGATGAGAAGGGTCATGGAGCCTTGTGATGACAAATCCATGGAACATCGTGATCGCAGGTGTCATGGAGCATTGTTATGACAGGGGTAATGGAGCATTTTGATGGAAAGGGCATGGAGCATTGTGATGAGAAGTCCATGGAGCATTCTGATGACATGTGTCATGGAGCTTAATGATGACAAGGGCATGGAGCAATGTGATGCCAAGGGTCATGGATATTTGTGATGACAAAGGTCATGGAGCATTTTGATGGCAAGGGCATTGTGCATTGTGATGAGAAGTGCAGGGAGCATTTTGATGACAGGTTCATGGAGCAATTTGATGAAAAGTGTCAAGGAACATTTTGATGACAGGGGTTATGGAACATTGTGATGTCAGGGGTCATCGAACATTGTGATGATAAGTGCATGTAGCATTGTGATGACAGGAATCATGGATCATTGTGATGACAGAGGTGAGGGAGTATTGTGACGAATAGTGATGTAACATTGTGATATCAGTGGTGAGAGAGCATTTTGAGGAGAAGTGCATGGAGCATTGTGATGACAAGACTGTGGAGCACTGTGATGACAAGCGCATGGTGCATTGTGATGATATGTGTCATGGAGCATTGTGCTGACAAGCGCATGGAGCATTGTGATGACCAGGGTCATGGAGCATTGTGCTGAGAAAGGCATAAAGCATTGTGATTACAAGGGTCAAAGAGCAGTGTGATGAAAAGTTCATGGAGCATTGTGGTTAAAAAGGTCACAAAGACTGTTGATGACGAGGGCATGGACCATTGTGATGACAAAAGTCATGAAGCATTGTGATGACTGGAGTCACGGAGCATTGTGATGACAGGGGTCATGGAACATTGTGATAACAAGGACATGGAGCATTGTGATGACAAGGGCATGGAACATTGGTATAGTAAGCTTCATGGATTATTGCGATGACAGTTGGAATGGCGCATTGTGATGACAAGGGCATGGAGCATTGTGATGACCAGGTCATGCAGTACTGTGAAGACAGGTGTCAGGGAGCAATTTGATGACATATGTAATGGCCCATTGTGATGACAATGGCATGGAGCATTGTGATGCCAAGTGACATGGAGGATTCAGATGACAAAGGTAATGGAGCACTGTGATGACAATGGCTTGGAACATTGTGATGACAAGGGTCAGGGAGCATTGTGCTGACAAGTGCATGGAGAATTGTGATGACAAGGGTCATGGAGCATTTTGATGACAGGGCTTATGGAACATTGTGATGTCAGAGGTCATGGAACATTGTGATGATAAGGGGATGTAGCATTGTGATGACAGGGTCATGGAACATTGTGATTCCAGGGGTGAGGGAGTATTGTGATGACTAGTGATGGAACATTGTGATATCTCTGGTGAGAGAACATTTTGATGAGAAGTGCATGGACCACTGTGATTACAAAGTTTATGGAGCATTGCAATGATAAGGTTGTGGACCGTTGTGATGAAATGCGCGTGGCACATTGTGATGACAATGGTCATGGAGCATTGTTCTGACAAAGACATGGAGCATTGTGATGACAAGGGTGACAGAGAATTGTGATGAAAAGTTCATGGAGCATTGTGATTACAAAGGTCACAGAGCCTTGTGATGACGCTGGCAAGGACCATTGTGATGACAAACGTTATGAAGCATTGTGATGACTGGAATCACGGAGCATTGTGATGACAGGTGTCATGGAGCATTGTGATGACAAGGGCATGGAGCATTGTGAGGAGAAGGCCAAGGAGCATTCTGAAGACATACGTCATTGAGCTTTGTGATGACAAGGGCATGGAGCTTTGTGATTACAGGGGTCTTGAAGCATTGTGATGAAAAATGCAAGGATCATTGTGATAAAAAAGGAATGGAGACTTGTCATGACAGGGTTCAAGGAGCATACAGACAAGGGTCAGGGAGCATATTGATGACAAGTGTATTGATCATTGTGATGACAAAGGTCATGGAGCATTGTGATGAGAAGACCATGGATAATTGTGATGATGAGCTTCATGGGGCATTGTGATGACAAGTGTTATGGAATATTGTGATCACAAGGGTTTGGAGCATTGTTATGTCAGAGGTCATGGAGCCTTTTGATTTCATTGTGATGACAATAGCATGAAGCATTATGATGATGGGCATGGTGCATTGTGATCACAGGATTCATGGATCATTGAGATGAAAAGGGGCATGGAGCATTGTGATTACAGGGATCATGGATCATTGAGATGAAACTGGGCATGGAGCATTGTGATTACAGTGGTCTTGGATCAATGTGATGAGAAGGGTCATGGAGCCTTGTGATGACAAATCCATGGAACATCGTGATCGCAGGTGTCATGGAGCATTGTTATGACAGGGGTAATGGAGCATTTTGATGGAAAGGGCATGGAGCATTGTGATGAGAAGTCCATGGAGCATTCTGATGACATGTGTCATGGAGCTTAATGATGACAAGGGCATGGAGCAATGTGATGCCAAGGGTCATGGATATTTGTGATGACAAAGGTCATGGAGCATTTTGATGGCAAGGGCATTGTGCATTGTGATGAGAAGTGCAGGGAGCATTTTGATGACAGGTTCATGGAGCAATTTGATGAAAAGTGTCAAGGAACATTTTGATGACAGGGGTTATGGAACATTGTGATGTCAGGGGTCATCGAACATTGTGATGATAAGTGCATGTAGCATTGTGATGACAGGAATCATGGATCATTGTGATGACAGAGGTGAGGGAGTATTGTGACGAATAGTGATGTAACATTGTGATATCAGTGGTGAGAGAGCATTTTGAGGAGAAGTGCATGGAGCATTGTGATGACAAGACTGTGGAGCACTGTGATGACAAGCGCATGGTGCATTGTGATGATATGTGTCATGGAGCATTGTGCTGACAAGCGCATGGAGCATTGTGATGACCAGGGTCATGGAGCATTGTGCTGAGAAAGGCATAAAGCATTGTGATTACAAGGGTCAAAGAGCAGTGTGATGAAAAGTTCATGGAGCATTGTGGTTAAAAAGGTCACAAAGACTGTTGATGACGAGGGCATGGACCATTGTGATGACAAAAGTCATGAAGCATTGTGATGACTGGAGTCACGGAGCATTGTGATGACAGGGGTCATGGAACATTGTGATAACAAGGACATGGAGCATTGTGATGACAAGGGCATGGAACATTGGTATAGTAAGCTTCATGGATTATTGCGATGACAGTTGGAATGGCGCATTGTGATGACAAGGGCATGGAGCATTGTGATGACCAGGTCATGCAGTACTGTGAAGACAGGTGTCAGGGAGCAATTTGATGACATATGTAATGGCCCATTGTGATGACAATGGCATGGAGCATTGTGATGCCAAGTGACATGGAGGATTCAGATGACAAAGGTAATGGAGCACTGTGATGACAATGGCTTGGAACATTGTGATGACAAGGGTCAGGGAGCATTGTGCTGACAAGTGCATGGAGAATTGTGATGACAAGGGTCATGGAGCATTTTGATGACAGGGCTTATGGAACATTGTGATGTCAGAGGTCATGGAACATTGTGATGATAAGGGGATGTAGCATTGTGATGACAGGGTCATGGAACATTGTGATTCCAGGGGTGAGGGAGTATTGTGATGACTAGTGATGGAACATTGTGATATCTCTGGTGAGAGAACATTTTGATGAGAAGTGCATGGACCACTGTGATTACAAAGTTTATGGAGCATTGCAATGATAAGGTTGTGGACCGTTGTGATGAAATGCGCGTGGCACATTGTGATGACAATGGTCATGGAGCATTGTTCTGACAAAGACATGGAGCATTGTGATGACAAGGGTGACAGAGAATTGTGATGAAAAGTTCATGGAGCATTGTGATTACAAAGGTCACAGAGCCTTGTGATGACGCTGGCAAGGACCATTGTGATGACAAACGTTATGAAGCATTGTGATGACTGGAATCACGGAGCATTGTGATGACAGGTGTCATGGAGCATTGTGATGACAAGGGCATGGAGCATTGTGAGGAGAAGGCCAAGGAGCATTCTGAAGACATACGTCATTGAGCTTTGTGATGACAAGGGCATGGAGCTTTGTGATTACAGGGGTCTTGAAGCATTGTGATGAAAAATGCAAGGATCATTGTGATAAAAAAGGAATGGAGACTTGTCATGACAGGGTTCAAGGAGCATACAGACAAGGGTCAGGGAGCATATTGATGACAAGTGTATTGATCATTGTGATGACAAAGGTCATGGAGCATTGTGATGAGAAGACCATGGATAATTGTGATGATGAGCTTCATGGGGCATTGTGATGACAAGTGTTATGGAATATTGTGATCACAAGGGTTTGGAGCATTGTTATGTCAGATGTCATGGAGCCTTTTGATTTCATTGTGATGACAATAGCATGAAGCATTATGATGATGGGCATGGTGCATTGTGATGACAGCGTTCATGGATCATTGAGATGAAAACGGGCATGGAGCATTGTGATTACACTGTTCTTGGAGCTTTGTGATGAGAAGGGTCATGGAGCCTTGTGATGACAAGGCCATGGAACATCGTGATTACAGGGTTCATGGAGCATTGTTATGACATGGGTAATGGAACATTGTGATGGCAAGGGCATGGAGCATTGTGATGAGAAGGCCATGGAGCATTCTGATGACATGTGTCATGGAGGTTTGTGATGACAAGGACATGGAGCAATGTGATGTGAACCTTCATGGTGCATTGTGATGACAGTGACATGGAGCATTGTGATGCCAAGGGTCATGGATCTTTGTGATGACAAAGGTCATGGAGCATTTTGATGACAAGGGCATTGTGCATTGTGATGAGAAGGGTAGGGAGCATTGTGATGACAGGGTCATGGAGCAATTTGATGAAAACCGTCATGGAGCATTTTGATGACAGATGTTATGGAACATTGTGATGCCAGGGGTCATCGAACATTGTGATGATAAGTGCATGTAGCAATGTGATGACAGGAGTCATGGAACATTGTGATGACAGGGGTGAGGGAGTATTGTGACAAATAGTGATGTAACATTGTGATATCAGTGGTGAGAGAGCATTTTGAGGAGAAGTGCATGGAGCATTGTGATGACAAGACTGTGGAGCACTGTGATGACAAGCGCATGGTGCATTGTGATGATATGTGTCATGGAGCATTGTGCTGACAAGCGCATGGAGCATTGTGATGACCAGGGTCATGGAGCATTGTGCTGAGAAAGGCATAAAGCATTGTGATTACAAGGGTCAAAGAGCAGTGTGATGAAAAGTTCATGGAGCATTGTGGTTAAAAAGGTCACAAAGACTGTTGATGACGAGGGCATGGACCATTGTGATGACAAAAGTCATGAAGCATTGTGATGACTGGAGTCACGGAGCATTGTGATGACAGGGGTCATGGAACATTGTGATAACAAGGACATGGAGCATTGTGATGACAAGGGCATGGAACATTGGTATAGTAAGCTTCATGGATTATTGCGATGACAGTTGGAATGGCGCATTGTGATGACAAGGGCATGGAGCATTGTGATGACCAGGTCATGCAGTACTGTGAAGACAGGTGTCAGGGAGCAATTTGATGACATATGTAATGGCCCATTGTGATGACAATGGCATGGAGCATTGTGATGCCAAGTGACATGGAGGATTCAGATGACAAAGGTAATGGAGCACTGTGATGACAATGGCTTGGAACATTGTGATGACAAGGGTCAGGGAGCATTGTGCTGACAAGTGCATGGAGAATTGTGATGACAAGGGTCATGGAGCATTTTGATGACAGGGCTTATGGAACATTGTGATGTCAGAGGTCATGGAACATTGTGATGATAAGGGGATGTAGCATTGTGATGACAGGGTCATGGAACATTGTGATTCCAGGGGTGAGGGAGTATTGTGATGACTAGTGATGGAACATTGTGATATCTCTGGTGAGAGAACATTTTGATGAGAAGTGCATGGACCACTGTGATTACAAAGTTTATGGAGCATTGCAATGATAAGGTTGTGGACCGTTGTGATGAAATGCGCGTGGCACATTGTGATGACAATGGTCATGGAGCATTGTTCTGACAAAGACATGGAGCATTGTGATGACAAGGGTGACAGAGAATTGTGATGAAAAGTTCATGGAGCATTGTGATTACAAAGGTCACAGAGCCTTGTGATGACGCTGGCAAGGACCATTGTGATGACAAACGTTATGAAGCATTGTGATGACTGGAATCACGGAGCATTGTGATGACAGGTGTCATGGAGCATTGTGATGACAAGGGCATGGAGCATTGTGAGGAGAAGGCCAAGGAGCATTCTGAAGACATACGTCATTGAGCTTTGTGATGACAAGGGCATGGAGCTTTGTGATTACAGGGGTCTTGAAGCATTGTGATGAAAAATGCAAGGATCATTGTGATAAAAAAGGAATGGAGACTTGTCATGACAGGGTTCAAGGAGCATACAGACAAGGGTCAGGGAGCATATTGATGACAAGTGTATTGATCATTGTGATGACAAAGGTCATGGAGCATTGTGATGAGAAGACCATGGATAATTGTGATGATGAGCTTCATGGGGCATTGTGATGACAAGTGTTATGGAATATTGTGATCACAAGGGTTTGGAGCATTGTTATGTCAGATGTCATGGAGCCTTTTGATTTCATTGTGATGACAATAGCATGAAGCATTATGATGATGGGCATGGTGCATTGTGATGACAGCGTTCATGGATCATTGAGATGAAAACGGGCATGGAGCATTGTGATTACACTGTTCTTGGAGCTTTGTGATGAGAAGGGTCATGGAGCCTTGTGATGACAAGGCCATGGAACATCGTGATTACAGGGTTCATGGAGCATTGTTATGACATGGGTAATGGAACATTGTGATGGCAAGGGCATGGAGCATTGTGATGAGAAGGCCATGGAGCATTCTGATGACATGTGTCATGGAGGTTTGTGATGACAAGGACATGGAGCAATGTGATGTGAACCTTCATGGTGCATTGTGATGACAGTGACATGGAGCATTGTGATGCCAAGGGTCATGGATCTTTGTGATGACAAAGGTCATGGAGCATTTTGATGACAAGGGCATTGTGCATTGTGATGAGAAGGGTAGGGAGCATTGTGATGACAGGGTCATGGAGCAATTTGATGAAAACCGTCATGGAGCATTTTGATGACAGATGTTATGGAACATTGTGATGCCAGGGGTCATCGAACATTGTGATGATAAGTGCATGTAGCAATGTGATGACAGGAGTCATGGAACATTGTGATGACAGGGGTGAGGGAGTATTGTGACAAATAGTGATGTACCATTGTGATACCAGTGGTGAGAGAGCATTTTGATGAGAAGTGCATGGAGTATTGTGATGATAAGGGTCAAAGAGCATTTTGATGAAAAGTTCAAGTAGCATTGTTGTTAAAAAGGTCACAGAGACTCTTGATGATGAGGGCATGGACCATTGTTATGACAAAGGTCATGAAGCATTGTGATAACTGGAGTCACGGAGCATTGTGAGGACAGGGGTCATGGAGCATTGTGATAACAAGGGCATGGAGCATTGTGATGACCAGGTCATGCAGTATTGTGAACACAGGTGTCAGGGAGCAATTTGATGACATATGTAATGGCCCATTGTGATGACAATGGCATGGAGCATTGTGATGCCAAGTGACATGGAGGATTCAGATGACAAAGGTAATGGAGCACTGTGAAGACAATGGCTTGGAACATTGTGATGGCAAGGGTCATGGTGCATTGTAATGACAGGTTTAATGGAGCATTTTGACGAGAAGGGCATGGAACATTGTTCTGAAGTGTTTCATGGATTATTGTGATGAGAGTGGGCATGGAGCGTTGTGATGATTAGGGCACGGAATTTGGGTGATACCGGGTTCATGGAGGATTGTAATGACATGGGCATGGAGCATTGTGATGACAAGGGCTTCGAGCATTGTGATGACAAGTGTCATGGAGCTCTGCGATGACAAGAGCATGGAGCAGTGTGATGAGAGGGTTCATGGAGCATTGTGATGAAAATGGCATGGATCATTGTGATGAAAATGGCATGGAGCCTTTTCATGACGGGGTTCAAGGAGCATATTGACGACAAGTGTCAGGGAGCATTGTGATGACAAGTCATGGAGCATTTTGATGACAAGGGCATGGTGCACTGTGATGAGAAGTGCAGGGAGCATTTTGTTGACCAGGTTATGCAGCAATTTAATAAAAATTGTAATGGAATATTTTGATGGCACGGGTTATAGAACATTGTGATGTCAGGGGTCTTGGAATTTTGGGATGAAAAGGGTCATGGAGCATTTTGATGACAGGGGTTATGGAACATTGTGATGATAAGGGGATGTAGCATTGTGATGACAGGGTCCTGGAACATTGTGATTACAGGGGTGAGGGAGTATTGTGATGACTAGTGATGGAACATTGTGATATCTCTGGTGATAGAGCATTTTGATGAGAAGTGCATGGACCATTGTGATTACAAGGTTTATGGAGCATAGCAATGACAAGGATGTGGACCGTTGTGAAGAAATGCGCGTGGCACATTGTGATGACAATGGTCACTGAACATTGTTCTGACAAAGACATGGAGCTTTGTGATGACAAGGGCATGGAGCATTGTGATTACATGTGTCTGGGAGCATTGTGATGAAAAGGACATGGGTCATTGTGATGACAATGGCATGGAGCCTTGTCATGACAGGTTTCAAGGAGCATATTGATGACAAGTGTCAGGGAGCATTGTGATGACAAGTCTATTTGAGAAGTGTGATGAAAAATATCATGGAGCATTGTGATGAGAAGACCATGGATAATTGTGATGACGAGTGTCATGGGGCATTGTGATGATAATGGTCATGGACCATTTTGATGCGAAGGTCATGGAGCATTGGGTTGAAAATATTCATGGAGTATTGTGATGACAGGGGTCATGGAGCATTTTGATGACTAGAGAATGGAGCATGGTGATGGCACGGTCCTGGAGCATTGTGATGAGATGACGATGGAGACTTGTGATGACAAGTCTCATGGAGCATTCTGATGAAACGGGGCATGGAGCATTGTGATTACAGGGGTCTTGGAGCACTGTGATGACAAGGGCATGCCTCATTTTGATGAGCGGGCCATGGAACATTCTGATGACATGTGTCATGGAGCTTTTTGATGACAAGGGCATGGAGAATTGTGATTACAGGGGTCTTGGAGCATTGTGATGACAATTGTCATGGAGCCTTGTGATGACAAGACCGTGGAACATTGTGATGGCTGGGGTCATGGATCATTGTTATGACCGGGGTAATGGAGCACTGTGATGAGAAGGGCATGGAGCATTGAGATTACAATATTTATGGAGCATTGCGATGACAAATTTGTGGACCGTTGTGATGAAAAGCGCGTGGCACATTTTGATGACAAGGGTCATGGAGTAATTTTCTGACAAAGGCATTGAACATTGTGATGACAAGTTCATGGAGCATTGTGGTAACAAAGGTAACAGAGCCTTGTGATGATGCGGGCATGGACCATTGTGATGACAAATGTTATGAAGCATTGTGATGACGGGAGTCACAGAGCATTGTGATGACAGGGGTCATGAAGCTCTCTGATGACAAGGGCAAGGAGCATTGTGCTTAGAAAGGCATAGAGCATTGTGATGACAAGGGTCAAAGAGCATTGTGATAAAAAGTTAATGGAACATTGTGGCTAAAAAGGTCACAGAGACTGTTGATGATGAGGGCATGGACCATTGTGATGACAAAGTTCATGAAGCATTGTGATGACTGGAGTCATGGAGCATTGTGATAAAAAGGGCATGGAGAATTGTGATGACAAGGGCATGGAGCATTTGTCTAATAAGTTTCATGGATTATTGCGATGACAGTTGGAATGGCGCATTGTGATGAGAAGGGCATGGAGCATTGTGATGACCAGGTCATGCAGTATTGTGAAGACAGGTGTCAGGGATAATTGTGATGAGATATGTAATGGCCCATTGTGATGACAATGGCATGGAGCATTGTGATGCCAAGTGTCATGGAGGATTCTGATGACAAAGGTAATGGAGCATTGTGATGACAATGGCTTGGAGCATTGTAATGACAAGGGTCAGGGAGCATTCTGATGACAAGCTTGTGGAGTATTTTGATGACAATGGCATGGAGCATTGTGATGAAAACAGCATGGGGCATTGTGATGAAAATGGCATGGAGCCTTTTCGTGACAGGTTTCAAGGAGCATTCTGACGACAAGTTTCAGGAAGCATTGTAATGACAAGTGTATTTAGAATTGTGATGACAAAGGTCATGGAGCATTGTGATGAAAAGTCCATGGAGTATTGTGATGACAGGCATCATGGAGCGTTGTGATGACAAGTGTTATGGAACATTGTGATCACAAGGGTTTGGAGCATTGTGATGACAGAGGTCATGGATCATTTTGATTTTAAGGAGCATGGAGCATTGTGATGACAAGGGCATGAAGCAATGAGATCCCAAGTTTCATGGAGGATTGTGATGAGAATGGAAATGGAGTATTGTGATGACAAGCGCATAGAGCATTGTAATGAGAAGGTCATGTAGCATTTTGCTGACAAAGGCATGGAGCATTGTGATTACAGGGGTCTTGGAGCATTGTGATGAGAAGGGTCATGGAGCTTTGTGATGACAAGGCCATGGAACATCGTGATGGCAGGGGTCATGGAGCATTGCTATGTCTTGTGTAATGGAGCATTGTGATGGCAAGGGCATGGAGCATTGTGATGAGAAGGCCATGGAGCATTCTGATGACATGTGTCATGGAGCTTTGTGAAGACAAATGCATGGAGCAATGTGATGAGAGCGTTCATGGAGCATTGTGATGACAATGACATTGAGCATTGTGATGCCAAGGGTCATGGATCTTTATGATGACAAAGGTCATGGAGCATTTTGATGGCAAGGGCGTTGTGCATTGTGATGAGAAGGGCAGGGAGCATTGTGATGACAGGGTCATGGAGCAATTTGATGAAAAGTGTCAAGGAACATTTTGATGACAGGGGTTATGGAACATTGTGATGTCAGGGGTCATCGAACATTGTGATGATAAGTGCATGTAGCATTGTGATGACAGGAGTCATGGAACATTGTGATGACAGAGGTGAGGGAGTATTGTGACGAATAGTGATGTAACATTGTGATATCAGTGGTGAGAGAGCATTTTGATGAGAAGTGCATGGAGCATTGTGATGACAAGGTTTATGGAGCATTGTGATGACAAGATTGTGGAGCACTGTGATGACAATGGCTTGGGACATTGTGATGACAAGGGTCAGGGAGCATTGTGCTGACAAGTGCATGGAGAATTGTGATGACAAGGGTCATGGAGCATTTTGATGACAGGGCTTATGGAACATTGTGATGTCAGGGGTCATGGAACATTGTGATGATAAGGGGATGTAGCATTGTGATGACAGGGTCATGGAACATTGTGATTCCAGGGGTGAGGGAGTATTGTGATGACTAGTGATGGAAGATTGTGATATCTCTGGTGAGAGAGCATTTTGATGAGAAGGGCATGGACCACTGTGATTACAAAGTTTATGGAGCATTGCAATGATAAGGTTGTGGACCGTTGTGATGAAATGCGCATGGCACATTGTGATGACAATGGTCATGGAGCATTGTTCTGACAAAGACATGGAGCATTGTGATGACAAGTGTCAAAGAGAATTGTGATGAAAAGTTCATGGAGCATTGTGGTTACAAAGGTCACAGAGCCTTGTGATGATGCTGGCATGGACCATTGTGATGACAAACGTTATGAAGCATTGTGATGACTGGAATCACGGAGCATTGTGATGACAGGGGTCATGGAGCATTGTGATGAAAAGGGCATGGAGCATTGTGAGGAGAAGGCCAAGGAGCATTCTGAAGACATACATCATTGAGGGTTGTGATGACAAGGGCATGGCGCTTTGTGATTACAGGGGTCTTGGAGCATTGTGATGAAAAGTGCATGGATCATTGTGATGAAAAAGGCATGGAGCATTCTAATGACAGGGTTCAAGGAGCATACAGACAACAAGTGGCAGGGAGCATTGTGATGACAAGTGTATTGATCATTGTGTGACAAAGGTCATGGAGCATTGTGATGAGAAGACCATGGATAATTGTGATGACGAGCTTCATGGGGCATTGTGATGACAAGTGTTATGGAATACTGTGATCACAAGGGTTTGGAGCATTGTTATGACAGAGGTCATGTAGCATTTTGATTTCATTGTGATGACAATAGCATGAAGCATTATGATGATGGGCATGGTGCATTGTGATGACAGGGTTCATGGATCATTGAGATGAAAACGGGCATGGAGCATTGTGATTACAGGGGTCTTGGAGCATTGTGATGAGAAGAGTCATGGAGCCTTGTGATGACAAGGCCATGGAACATCGTGATAACAGGGTTCATGGAGCATTGTTATGAGAGGGGTAATGGAGCATTGTGATGGCAAGGGCATGGAGCATTGTCATGAGAAGGCCATGGAGCATTCTGATGACATGTGTCATGGAGGTTTGTGATGACAAGGACATGGAGCAATGTGATGAGAACCTTCATGGAGCATTGTGATGACAATGACATGGAGCATTGTGATGCCAAAGGTCATGGATCTTTGTGATGACAAAGGTCATGGAGCATTTTGATGACAAGGGCGTTGTGCATTGTGATGAGAACGGTAGGTAGCATTGTGATGACAGGGTCATGGAGCAATTTGATGAAAAGGGTCATGGAACATTTTGATGACAGGGGTTATGGAAGATTGTGATGCCAGGGGTCATCGAACATTGTGATGATAAGTGCATGTAGCATTGTGATGACAGGAGTCATGGCACATTTTGATGACAGAGGTGAGGGAATATTGTGACGAATAGTCATGTAACATTGTCATATCAGAGGTCAGAGAGCATTTTGATGAGAAGTGCATGGATCATTGTGATGACAAGGGTCAAAGAGGATTTTGATGAAAATTTCATATAGCATTGTGGTTAAAAAGGTCACAGAGACTGTTGATGACGAGGGCATGGACCACTGTGATGACAAAGGTCATGAAGCATTGTGATAACTGGAGTCACGGAGCATTGTGCGGACAGGGGTCATGGAGCATTGTGATAACAAGGGCATGGAGCATTGTGATGACAAGGGCATGGAGCATTGCCCTGATAAGTTGCATGGATTATTGCAATGACAGTTGGAATGGCGCATTGTGATGACAAGGGCATGGAGCATTGTGATGACCAGGTCATGCAGTATTGTGAACACAGGTGTCAGGGAGCATTGTGATGACATATGTAATGGCCCATTGTGATGACAATGGCATGGAGCATTGTGATGCCAACTGTCATGGAGGATTCTGATGACAAAGGTAATGGAGCATTGTGATGGCAATGGCTTGGAGCCTTGTTATGACAAAGGTCAGGGAGCATTGTGCTGACAAGTGCATGGAGAATTGTGATGACATGTGTCATGGAGCATTCTGATAACAAGCTTGTGGAGTATTTTGATGACAATGGCATGGAGCATTGTGATGAAAACGGCATGGGGCATTCTGATGAAAAAGGCATGGAGCCTTTTTGTGACAGGGTTCAAGGAGCATTCTGATGACCAGTGTCAGGGAGCATTGCGATGACAAGTGTATTGAGAATTGTGATGACAAATGTCATGGAGCATTGTGATGAAAAGGTCATGGGGTATTGTGATGACAGGCATCATGGAGCGTTGTGATGACAAGTGTTATGGAACATTGTGATCACAAGTGTTTGGAGCATTGTGATGACAGAGGTCATGGATCATATTGATTTCAAGGAACATGGAGCATTGTGATGACAAGAGCATGAAGCAATGTGATCCCAAGTTTCATGGAGGATTGTGATGACAATGGAAATGGAGTATTGTGATGACAAGCGCATAGAGCATTGAAATGACAAGGTCATGTAGCATTTTGCTGACAAAATCATGGAGCATTGTGATGACAGGTGTCATGGAGCACTGTGAAGACAAGCGTCACGGAGCATTGTGAATACAGGGGTCATGGAGCATTGGGATGACAAGGGCATGGATGATTGTGATGACAATGTTCATGGAGCATTGGGCTGAAAATATTCATGGAGTATTGTGATGACAGGGGTCATGGAGCATTGTGATGACAGAGGTCATGGAGAATTTTGATTTCATTGTGCTGACAATAGCCGGAAGTATTATGATGATGGGCATGATGCATTGTGATGACAGTGGTCATGGAGCATTGTGATGACAAGGGCATGGAGAATTGTGGTGACAGGTCCATGGAGCATTGGTCTGACAAGTTTCATAGATTATTGTGATGACAGTGGACATGGTGCATTGTGATGACAAGGGCATGGATCATGGGGATGAGAAGGTCATGGAGTATTGTGAAGACAGGTGTCAGGGAGCATTGTGATGACATATGTCATGGTTCATTGCAATGACAATGTCATGGAGCATTGTGATGCCAAATGTAATGGAGGATTGTGATGACAAATACAATGGAGCATTGTGTTGACTAGGGCTTGGAGCACTATGATGACAAGGTCCATTAGAGAATTGTCATGACAAGTTCGTGAAGCATTGTGATGACAAGGTCCTGGAGCATTGTGATGAGAAATCCATGGAGCCTTGTGATGACAAGTCTCATATAGCATACTGATGAAAAGGAGCATGGACCATTGTGATTACTGGGGTCTTGGAACATTGTGATGAAAATGGCATGGAGCATTGTGAAAAGAAGGCCAAGGAGCATTCTGAGGACAGGCGTCATTGAGCTTTGTGATGACAAGTGCATGGAGCATTGTGATTACAGGGGTCTTGGAGCACTGTGATGAAAAGGGCATGGAGCCTTGTCATGACAGGGTTCAAGGAGCATACAGACCACAAGTGTCAGGGAGCATATTGATGACAAGTGTATAGAGCATTGTGATGACAAAGGTCATGGAGCATTGTGATGAGAAGACCATGGATAATTATGATGACGAGTGTCATGGGGCATTGTGATGACAAGTGTTATGGAATATTGTGATCACAAGGGTTTTGAGCATTGTTATGACAGAGGTCATGGAGCATTTTGAATTCATTGTGATGACAATAGCATGAAGCATTATGATGATGAGCATGGTGCATTGTGATCACAGGGTTCATGGATCATTGAGATGAAAACGGGCATGGAGCATTGTGATTACAGGGATCATGGATCATTGAGATGAAACTGGGCATGGAGCATTGTGATTACAGTGGTCTTGGATCAATGTGATGAGAAGGGTCATGGAGCCTTGTGATGACAAATCCATGGAACATCGTGATCGCAGGTGTCATGGAGCATTGTTATGACAGGGGTAATGGAGCATTTTGATGGAAAGGGCATGGAGCATTGTGATGAGAAGTCCATGGAGCATTCTGATGACATGTGTCATGGAGCTTAATGATGACAAGGGCATGGAGCAATGTGATGCCAAGGGTCATGGATATTTGTGATGACAAAGGTCATGGAGCATTTTGATGGCAAGGGCATTGTGCATTGTGATGAGAAGTGCAGGGAGCATTTTGATGACAGGTTCATGGAGCAATTTGATGAAAAGTGTCAAGGAACATTTTGATGACAGGGGTTATGGAACATTGTGATGTCAGGGGTCATCGAACATTGTGATGATAAGTGCATGTAGCACTGTGATGACAGGAATCATGGATCATTGTGATGACAGAGGTGAGGGAGTATTGTGACGAATAGTGATGTAACATTGTGATATCAGTGGTGAGAGAGCATTTTGAGGAGAAGTGCATGGAGCATTGTGATGACAAGACTGTGGAACACTGTGATGACAAGCGCATGGTGCATTGTGATGATATGTGTCATGGATCATTGTGCTGACAAGCGCATGGAGCATTGTGATGACCAGGGTCGTGGAGCATTGTGCTGAGAAAGGCATAAAGCATTGTGATTACAAGGGTCAAAGAGCAGTGTGATGAAAAGTTCATGGAGCATTGTGGTTAAAAAGGTCACAAAGACTGTTGATGACGAGGGCATGGACCATTGTGATGACAAAAGTCATGAAGCATTGTGATGACTGGAATCACGGAGCATTGTGATGACAGGGGTCATGGAACATTGTGATAACAAGGACATGGAGCATTGTGATGACAAGGGCATGGAACATTGGTATAGTAAGCTTCATGGATTATTGCGATGACAGTTGGAATGGCGCATTGTGATGACAAGGGCATGGAGCATTGTGATGACCAGGTCATGCAGTACTGTGAAGACAGGTGTCAGGGAGCAATTTGATGACATATGTAATGGCCCATTGTGATGACAATGGCATGGAGCATTGTGATGCCAAGTGACATGGAGGATTCAGATGACAAAGGTAATGGAGCACTGTGATGACAATGGCTTGGAACATTGTGATGACAAGGGTCAGGGAGCATTGTGCTGACAAGTGCATGGAGAATTGTGATGACAAGGGTCATGGAGCATTTTGATGACAGGGCTTATGGAACATTGTGATGTCAGAGGTCATGGAACATTGTGATGATAAGGGGATGTAGCATTGTGATGACAGGGTCATGGAACATTGTGATTCCAGGGGTGAGGGAGTATTGTGACGACTAGTGATGGAACATTGTGATATCTCTGGTGAGAGAACATTTTGATGAGAAGTGCATGGACCACTGTGATTACAAAGTTTATGGAGCATTGCAATGATAAGGTTGTGGACCGTTGTGATGAAATGCGCGTGGCACATTGTGATGACAATGGTCATGGAGCATTGTTCTGACAAAGACATGGAGCATTGTGATGACAAGGGTGACAGAGAATTGTGATGAAAAGTTCATGGAGCATTGTGATTACAAAGGTCACAGAGCCTTGTGATGACGCTGGCAAGGACCATTGTGATGACAAACGTTATGAAGCATTGTGATGACTGGAATCACGGAGCATTGTGATGACAGGTGTCATGGAGCATTGTGATGACAAGGGCATGGAGCATTGTGAGGAGAAGGCCAAGGAGCATTCTGAAGACATACGTCATTGAGCTTTGTGATGACAAGGGCATGGAGCTTTGTGATTACAGGGGTCTTGAAGCATTGTGATGAAAAATGCAAGGATCATTGTGATAAAAAAGGAATGGAGACTTGTCATGACAGGGTTCAAGGAGCATACAGACAAGGGTCAGGGAGCATATTGATGACAAGTGTATTGATCATTGTGATGACAAAGGTCATGGAGCATTGTGATGAGAAGACCATGGATAATTGTGATGATGAGCTTCATGGGGCATTGTGATGACAAGTGTTATGGAATATTGTGATCACAAGGGTTTGGAGCATTTTTATGTCAGATGACATGGAGCCTTTTGATTTCATTGTGATGACAATAGCATGAAGCATTATGATGATGAGCATGGTGCATTGTGATCACAGGGTTCATGGATCATTGAGATGAAAAGGGGCATGGAGCATTGTGATTACAGGGATCATGGATCATTGAGATGAAACTGGGCATGGAGCATTGTGATTACAGTGGTCTTGGATCAATGTGATGAGAAGGGTCATGGAGCCTTGTGATGACAAATCCATGGAACATCGTGATCGCAGGTGTCATGGAGCATTGTTATGACAGGGGTAATGGAGCATTTTGATGGAAAGGGCATGGAGCATTGTGATGAGAAGTCCATAGAGCATTCTGATGACATGTGTCATGGAGCTTAATGATGACAAGGGCATGGAGCAATGTGATGCCAAGGGTCATGGATATTTGTGATGACAAAGGTCATGGAGCATTTTGATGGCAAGGGCATTGTGCATTGTGATGAGAAGTGCAGGGAGCATTTTGATGACAGGTTCATGGAGCAATTTGATGAAAAGTGTCAAGGAACATTTTGATGACAGGGGTTATGGAACATTGTGATGTCAGGGATCATCGAACATTGTGATGATAAGTGCATGTAGCATTGTGATGACAGGAATCATGGATCATTGTGATGACAGAGGTGAGGGAGTATTGTGACGAATAGTGATGTAACATTGTGATATCAGTGGTGAGAGAGCATTTTGAGGAGAAGTGCATGGAGCATTGTGATGACAAGACTGTGGAGCACTGTGATGACAAGCGCATGGTGCATTGTGATGATATGTGTCATGGAGCATTGTGCTGACAAGCGCATGGAGCATTGTGATGACCAGGGTCATGGAGCATTGTGCTGAGAAAGGCATAAAGCATTGTGATTACAAGGGTCAAAGAGCAGTGTGATGAACAGTTCATGGAGCATTGTGGTTAAAAAGGTCACAAAGACTGTTGATGACGAGGGCATGGACCATTGTGATGACAAAAGTCATGAAGCATTGTGATGACTGGAGTCACGGAGCATTGTGATGACAGGGGTCATGGAACATTGTGATAACAAGGACATGGAGCATTGTGATGACAAGGGCATGGAACATTGGTATAGTAAGCTTCATGGATTATTGCGATGACAGTTGGAATGGCGCATTGTGATGACAAGGGCATGGAGCATTGTGATGACCAGGTCATGCAGTACTGTGAAGACAGGTGTCAGGGAGCAATTTGATGACATATGTAATGGCCCATTGTGATGACAATGGCATGGAGCATTGTGATGCCAAGTGACATGGAGGATTCAGATGACAAAGGTAATGGAGCACTGTGATGACAATGGCTTGGAACATTGTGATGACAAGGGTCAGGGAGCATTGTGCTGACAAGTGCATGGAGAATTGTGATGACAAGGGTCATGGAGCATTTTGATGACAGGGCTTATGGAACATTGTGATGTCAGAGGTCATGGAACATTGTGATGATAAGGGGATGTAGCATTGTGATGACAGGGTCATGGAACATTGTGATTCCAGGGGTGAGGGAGTATTGTGATGACTAGTGATGGAACATTGTGATATCTCTGGTGAGAGAACATTTTGATGAGAAGTGCATGGACCACTGTGATTACAAAGTTTATGGAGCATTGCAATGATAAGGTTGTGGACCGTTGTGATGAAATGCGCGTGGCACATTGTGATGACAATGGTCATGGAGCATTGTTCTGACAAAGACATGGAGCATTGTGATGACAAGGGTGACAGAGAATTGTGATGAAAAGTTCATGGAGCATTGTGATTACAAAGGTCACAGAGCCTTGTGATGACGCTGGCAAGGACCATTGTGATGACAAACGTTATGAAGCATTGTGATGACTGGAATCACGGAGCATTGTGATGACAGGTGTCATGGAGCATTGTGATGACAAGGGCATGGAGCATTGTGAGGAGAAGGCCAAGGAGCATTCTGAAGACATACGTCATTGAGCTTTGTGATGACAAGGGCATGGAGCTTTGTGATTACAGGGGTCTTGAAGCATTGTGATGAAAAATGCAAGGATCATTGTGATAAAAAAGGAATGGAGACTTGTCATGACAGGGTTCAAGGAGCATACAGACAAGGGTCAGGGAGCATATTGATGACAAGTGTATTGATCATTGTGATGACAAAGGTCATGGAGCATTGTGATGAGAAGACCATGGATAATTGTGATGATGAGCTTCATGGGGCATTGTGATGACAAGTGTTATGGAATATTGTGATCACAAGGGTTTGGAGCATTGTTATGTCAGATGTCATGGAGCCTTTTGATTTCATTGTGATGACAATAGCATGAAGCATTATGATGATGGGCATGGTGCATTGTGATGACAGCGTTCATGGATCATTGAGATGAAAACGGGCATGGAGCATTGTGATTACACTGTTCTTGGAGCTTTGTGATGAGAAGGGTCATGGAGCCTTGTGATGACAAGGCCATGGAACATCGTGATTACAGGGTTCATGGAGCATTGTTATGACATGGGTAATGGAACATTGTGATGGCAAGGGCATGGAGCATTGTGATGAGAAGGCCATGGAGCATTCTGATGACATGTGTCATGGAGGTTTGTGATGACAAGGACATGGAGCAATGTGATGTGAACCTTCATGGTGCATTGTGATGACAGTGACATGGAGCATTGTGATGCCAAGGGTCATGGATCTTTGTGATGACAAAGGTCATGGAGCATTTTGATGACAAGGGCATTGTGCATTGTGATGAGAAGGGTAGGGAGCATTGTGATGACAGGGTCATGGAGCAATTTGATGAAAACGGTCATGGAACATTTTGATGACAGATGTTATGGAACATTGTGATGCCAGGGGTCATCGAACATTGTGATGATAAGTGCATGTAGCAATGTGATGACAGGAGTCATGGAACATTGTGATGACAGGGGTGAGGGAGTATTGTGACAAATAGTGATGTACCATTGTGATACCAGTGGTGAGAGAGCATTTTGATGAGAAGTGCATGGAGTATTGTGATGACAAGGGTCAAAGAGCATTTTGATGAAAAGTTCAAGTAGCATTGTTGTTAAAAAGGTCACAGAGACTCTTGATGATGAGGGCATGGACCATTGTTATGACAAAGGTCAGGAAGCATTGTGATAACTGGAGTCACGGAGCATTGTGAGGACAGGGGTCATGGAGCATTGTGATAACAAGGGCATGGAGCATTGTGATGACCAGGTCATGCAGTATTGTGAACACAGGTGTCAGGGAGCAATTTGATGACATATGTAATGGCCCATTGTGATGACAATGGCATGGAGCATTGTGATGCCAAGTGACATGGAGGATTCAGATGACAAAGGTAATGGAGCACTGTGATGACAATGGCTTGGAACATTGTGATGGCAAGGGTCATGGTGCATTGTAATGACAGGTTTAATGGAGCATTTTGACGAGAAGGGCATGGAACATTGGTCTGAAGTGTTTCATGGATTATTGTGATGAGAGTGGGCATGGAGCGTTGTGATGATTAGGGCACGGAATCTGGGTGATACCGGGTTCATGGAGGATTGTAATGACATGGGCATGGAGCATTGTGATGACAAGGGCTTCGAGCATTGTGATGACAAGTGTCATGGAGCTCTGCAATGACAAGAGCATGGAGCAGTGTGATGAGAGGGTTCATGGAGCATTGTGATGAAAATGGCATGGATCATTGTGATGAAAATGGCATGGAGCCTTTTCATGACGGGGTTCAAGGAGCATATTGACGACAAGTGTCAGGGAGCATTGTGATGACAAGTCATGGAGCATTTTGATGACAAGGGCATGGTGCACTGTGATGAGAAGTGCAGGGAGCATTTGGTTGACCAGGTTATGCAGCAATTTAATAAAAATTGTAATGGAATATTTTGATGGCACGGGTTATAGAACATTGTGATGTCAGGGGTCTTGGAAGTTTGGGATGAAAAGGGTCATGGAGCATTTTGATGACAGGGGTTATGGAACATTGTGATGTCAGGGGTCATGGAACATTGTGATGATAAGGGGATGTAGCATTGTGATGACAGGGTCCTGGAACATTGTGATTACAGGGGTGAGGGAGTATTGTGATGACTAGTGATGGAACATTGTGATATCTCTGGTGATAGAGCATTTTGATGAGAAGTGCATGGACCATTGTGATGACAAGACTGTGGAACACTGTGATGACAAGCGCATGGTGCATTGTGATGATATGTGTCATGGATCATTGTGCTGACAAGCGCATGGAGCATTGTGATGACCAGGGTCATGGAGCATTGTGCTGAGAAAGGCATAAAGCATTGTGATTACAAGGGTCAAAGAGCAGTGTGATGAAAAGTTCATGGAGCATTGTGGTTAAAAAGGTCACAAAGACTGTTGATGACGAGGGCATGGACCATTGTGATGACAAAAGTCATGAAGCATTGTGATGACTGGAGTCACGGAGCATTGTGATGACAGGGGTCATGGAACATTGTGATAACAAGGACATGGAGCATTGTGATGACAAGGGCATGGAACATTGGTATAGTAAGCTTCATGGATTATTGCGATGACAGTTGGAATGGCGCATTGTGATGACAAGGGCATGGAGCATTGTGATGACCAGGTCATGCAGTACTGTGAAGACAGGTGTCAGGGAGCAATTTGATGACATATGTAATGGCCCATTGTGATGACAATGGCATGGAGCATTGTGATGCCAAGTGACATGGAGGATTCAGATGACAAAGGTAATGGAGCACTGTGATGACAATGGCTTGGAACATTGTGATGACAAGGGTCAGGGAGCATTGTGCTGACAAGTGCATGGAGAATTGTGATGACAAGGGTCATGGAGCATTTTGATGACAGGGCTTATGGAACATTGTGATGTCAGAGGTCATGGAACATTGTGATGATAAGGGGATGTAGCATTGTGATGACAGGGTCATGGAACATTGTGATTCCAGGGGTGAGGGAGTATTGTGATGACTAGTGATGGAACATTGTGATATCTCTGGTGAGAGAACATTTTGATGAGAAGTGCATGGACCACTGTGATTACAAAGTTTATGGAGCATTGCAATGATAAGGTTGTGGACCGTTGTGATGAAATGCGCGTGGCACATTGTGATGACAATGGTCATGGAGCATTGTTCTGACAAAGACATGGAGCATTGTGATGACAAGGGTGACAGAGAATTGTGATGAAAAGTTCATGGAGCATTGTGATTACAAAGGTCACAGAGCCTTGTGATGACGCTGGCAAGGACCATTGTGATGACAAACGTTATGAAGCATTGTGATGACTGGAATCACGGAGCATTGTGATGACAGGTGTCATGGAGCATTGTGATGACAAGGGCATGGAGCATTGTGAGGAGAAGGCCAAGGAGCATTCTGAAGACATACGTCATTGAGCTTTGTGATGACAAGGGCATGGAGCTTTGTGATTACAGGGGTCTTGAAGCATTGTGATGAAAAATGCAAGGATCATTGTGATAAAAAAGGAATGGAGACTTGTCATGACAGGGTTCAAGGAGCATACAGACAAGGGTCAGGGAGCATATTGATGACAAGTGTATTGATCATTGTGATGACAAAGGTCATGGAGCATTGTGATGAGAAGACCATGGATAATTGTGATGATGAGCTTCATGGGGCATTGTGATGACAAGTGTTATGGAATATTGTGATCACAAGGGTTTGGAGCATTGTTATGTCAGATGTCATGGAGCCTTTTGATTTCATTGTGATGACAATAGCATGAAGCATTAGGATGATGGGCATGGTGCATTGTGATGACAGCGTTCATGGATCATTGAGATGAAAACGGGCATGGAGCATTGTGATTACACTGTTCTTGGAGCTTTGTGATGAGAAGGGTCATGGAGCCTTGTGATGACAAGGCCATGGAACATCGTGATTACAGGGTTCATGGAGCATTGTTATGACATGGGTAATGGAACATTGTGATGGCAAGGGCATGGAGCATTGTGATGAGAAGGCCATGGAGCATTCTGATGACATGTGTCATGGAGGTTTGTGATGACAAGGACATGGAGCAATGTGATGTGAACCTTCATGGTGCATTGTGATGACAGTGACATGGAGCATTGTGATGCCAAGGGTCATGGATCATTGTGATGACAAAGGTCATGGAGCATTTTGATGACAAGGGCATTGTGCATTGTGATGAGAAGGGTAGGGAGCATTGTGATGACAGGGTCATGGAGCAATTTGATGAAAACGGTCATGGAACATTTTGATGACAGATGTTATGGAACATTGTGATGCCAGGGGTCATCGAACATTGTGATGATAAGTGCATGTAGCAATGTGATGACAGGAGTCATGGAACATTGTGATGACAGGGGTGAGGGAGTATTGTGACAAATAGTGATATACCATTGTGATACCAGTGGTGAGAGAGCATTTTGATGAGAAGTGCATGGAGTATTGTGATGACAAGGGTCAAAGAGCATTTTGATGAAAAGTTCAAGTAGCATTGTTGTTAAAATGGTCACAGAGACTCTTGATGATGAGGGCATGGACCATTGTTATGACAAAGGTCATGAAGCATTGTGATAACTGGAGTCACGGAGCATTGTGAGGACAGGGGTCATGGAGCATTGTGATAACAAGGGCATGGAGCATTGTGATGACCAGGTCATGCAGTATTGTGAACACAGGTGTCAGGGAGCAATTTGATGACATATGTAATGGCCCATTGTGATGACAATGGCATGGAGCATTGTGATGCCAAGTGACATGGAGGATTCAGATGACAAAGGTAATGGAGCACTGTGATGACAATGGCTTGGAACATTGTGATGGCAAGGGTCATGGTGCATTGTAATGACAGGTTTAATGGAGCATTTTGACGAGAAGGGCATGGAACATTGGTCTGAAGTGTTTCATGGATTATTGTGATGAGAGTGGGCATGGAGCGTTGTGATGATTAGGGCACGGAATCTGGGTGATACCGGGTTCATGGAGGATTGTAATGACATGGGCATGGAGCATTGTGATGACAAGGGCTTCGAGCATTGTGATGACAAGTGTCATGGAGCTCTGCAATGACAAGAGCATGGAGCAGTGTGATGAGAGGGTTCATGGAGCATTGTGATGAAAATGGCATGGATCATTGTGATGAAAATGGCATGGAGCCTTTTCATGACGGGGTTCAAGGAGCATATTGACGACAAGTGTCAGGGAGCATTGTGATGACAAGTCATGGAGCATTTTGATGACAAGGGCATGGTGCACTGTGATGAGAAGTGCAGGGAGCATTTTGTTGACCAGGTTATGCAGCAATTTAATAAAAATTGTAATGGAATATTTTGATGGCACGGGTTATAGAACATTGTGATGTCAGGGGTCTTGGAAGTTTGGGATGAAAAGGGTCATGGAGCATTTTGATGACAGGGGTTATGGAACATTGTGATGTCAGGGGTCATGGAACATTGTGATGATAAGGGGATGTAGCATTGTGATGACAGGGTCCTGGAACATTGTGATTACAGGGGTGAGGGAGTATTGTGATGACTAGTGATGGAACATTGTGATATCTCTGGTGATAGAGCATTTTGATGAGAAGTGCATGGACCATTGTGATTACAAGGTTTATGGAGCATAGCAATGACAAGGATGTGGACCGTTGTGAAGAAATGCGCGTGGCACATTGTGATGACAATGGTCACTGAACATTGTTCTGACAAAGACATGGAGCTTTGTGATGACAAGGGCATGGAGCATTGTGATTACATGTGTCTGGGAGCATTGTGATGAAAAGGACATGGGTCATTGTGATGACAATGGCATGGAGCCTTGTCATGACAGGTTTCAAGGAGCATATTGATGACAAGTGTCAGGGAGCATTGTGATGACAAGTCTATTTGAGAAGTGTGATGAAAAATATCATGGAGCATTGTGATGAGAAGACCATGGATAATTGTGATGACGAGTGTCATGGGGCATTGTGATGATAATGGTCATGGACCATTTTGATGCGAAGGTCATGGAGCATTGGGTTGAAAATATTCATGGAGTATTGTGATGACAGGGGTCATGGAGCATTTTGATGACTAGAGAATGGAGCATGGTGATGGCACGGTCCTGGAGCATTGTGATGAGATGACGATGGAGACTTGTGATGACAAGTCTCATGGAGCATTCTGATGAAACGGGGCATGGAGCATTGTGATTACAGGGGTCTTGGAGCACTGTGATGACAAGGGCATGCCTCATTTTGATGAGCGGGCCATGGAACATTCTGATGACATGTGTCATGGAGCTTTTTGATGACAAGGGCATGGAGAATTGTGATTACAGGGGTCTTGGAGCATTGTGATGACAATTGTCATGGAGCCTTGTGATGACAAGACCGTGGAACATTGTGATGGCTGGGGTCATGGATCATTGTTATGACCGGGGTAATGGGGCACTGTGATGAGAAGGGCATGGAGCATTGAGATTACAATATTTATGGAGCATTGCGATGACAAATTTGTGGACCGTTGTGATGAAAAGCGCGTGGCACATTTTGATGACAAGGGTCATGGAGTAATTTTCTGACAAAGGCATTGAACATTGTGATGACAAGTTCATGGAGCATTGTGGTAACAAAGGTAACAGAGCCTTGTGATGATGCGGGCATGGACCATTGTGATGACAAATGTTATGAAGCATTGTGATGACGGGAGTCACAGAGCATTGTGATGACAGGGGTCATGAAGCTCTCTGATGACAAGGGCAAGGAGCATTGTGCTTAGAAAGGCATAGAGCATTGTGATGACAAGGGTCAAAGAGCATTGTGATAAAAAGTTAATGGAACATTGTGGCTAAAAAGGTCACAGAGACTGTTGATGATGAGGGCATGGACCATTGTGATGACAAAGTTCATGAAGCATTGTGATGACTGGAGTCATGGAGCATTGTGATAAAAAGGGCATGGAGAATTGTGATGACAAGGGCATGGAGCATTTGTCTAATAAGTTTCATGGATTATTGCGATGACAGTTGGAATGGCGCATTGTGATGAGAAGGGCATGGAGCATTGTGATGACCAGGTCATGCAGTATTGTGAAGACAGGTGTCAGGGATAATTGTGATGAGATATGTAATGGCCCATTGTGATGACAATGGCATGGAGCATTGTGATGCCAAGTGTCATGGAGGATTCTGATGACAAAGGTAATGGAGCATTGTGATGACAATGGCTTGGAGCATTGTAATGACAAGGGTCAGGGAGCATTCTGATGACAAGCTTGTGGAGTATTTTGATGACAATGGCATGGAGCATTGTGATGAAAACAGCATGGGGCATTGTGATGAAAATGGCATGGAGCCTTTTCGTGACAGGTTTCAAGGAGCATTCTGACGACAAGTTTCAGGAAGCATTGTAATGACAAGTGTATTTAGAATTGTGATGACAAAGGTCATGGAGCATTGTGATGAAAAGTCCATGGAGTATTGTGATGACAGGCATCATGGAGCGTTGTGATGACAAGTGTTATGGAACATTGTGATCACAAGGGTTTGGAGCATTGTGATGACAGAGGTCATGGATCATTTTGATTTTAAGGAGCATGGAGCATTGTGATGACAAGGGCATGAAGCAATGAGATCCCAAGTTTCATGGAGGATTGTGATGAGAATGGAAATGGAGTATTGTGATGACAAGCGCATAGAGCATTGTAATGAGAAGGTCATGTAGCATTTTGCTGACAAAGGCATGGAGCATTGTGATTACAGGGGTCTTGGAGCATTGTGATGAGAAGGGTCATGGAGCTTTGTGATGACAAGGCCATGGAACATCGTGATGGCAGGGGTCATGGAGCATTGCTATGTCTTGTGTAATGGAGCATTGTGATGGCAAGGGCATGGAGCATTGTGATGAGAAGGCCATGGAGCATTGTGATGACATGTGTCATGGAGCTTTGTGAAGACAAATGCATGGAGCAATGTGATGAGAGCGTTCATGGAGCATTGTGATGACAATGACATTGAGCATTGTGATGCCAAGGGTCATGGATCTTTATGATGACAAAGGTCATGGAGCATTTTGATGGCAAGGGCGTTGTGCATTGTGATGAGAAGGGCAGGGAGCATTGTGATGACAGGGTCATGGAGCAATTTGATGAAAAGTGTCAAGGAACATTTTGATGACAGGGGTTATGGAACATTGTGATGTCAGGGGTCATCGAACATTGTGATGATAAGTGCATGTAGCATTGTGATGACAGGAGTCATGGAACATTGTGATGACAGAGGTGAGGGAGTATTGTGACGAATAGTGATGTAACATTGTGATATCAGTGGTGAGAGAGCATTTTGATGAGAAGTGCATGGAGCATTGTGATGACAAGGTTTATGGAGCATTGTGATGACAAGATTGTGGAGCACTGTGATGACAATGGCTTGGAACATTGTGATGACAAGGGTCAGGGAGCATTGTGCTGACAAGTGCATGGAGAATTGTGATGACAAGGGTCATGGAGCATTTTGATGACAGGGCTTATGGAACATTGTGATGTCAGGGGTCATGGAACATTGTGATGATAAGGGGATGTAGCATTGTGATGACAGGGTCATGGAACATTGTGATTCCAGGGGTGAGGGAGTATTGTGATGACTAGTGATGGAAGATTGTGATATCTCTGGTGAGAGAGCATTTTGATGAGAAGGGCATGGACCACTGTGATTACAAAGTTTATGGAGCATTGCAATGATAAGGTTGTGGACCGTTGTGATGAAATGTGCATGGCACATTGTGATGACAATGGTCATGGAGCATTGTTCTGACAAAGACATGGAGCATTGTGATGACAAGTGTCAAAGAGAATTGTGATGAAAAGTTCATGGAGCATTGTGGTTACAAAGGTCACAGAGCCTTGTGATGATGCTGGCATGGACCATTGTGATGACAAACGTTATGAAGCATTGTGATGACTGGAATCACGGAGCATTGTGATGACAGGGGTCATGGAGCATTGTGATGAAAAGGGCATGGAGCATTGTGAGGAGAAGGCCAAGGAGCATTCTGAAGACATACATCATTGAGGGTTGTGATGACAAGGGCATGGCGCTTTGTGATTACAGGGGTCTTGGAGCATTGTGATGAAAAGTGCATGGATCATTGTGATGAAAAAGGCATGGAGCATTCTAATGACAGGGTTCAAGGAGCATACAGACAACAAGTGGCAGGGAGCATTGTGATGACAAGTGTATTGATCATTGTGTGACAAAGGTCATGGAGCATTGTGATGAGAAGACCATGGATAATTGTGATGACGAGCTTCATGGGGCATTGTGATGACAAGTGTTTTGGAATACTGTGATCACAAGGGTTTGGAGCATTGTTATGACAGAGGTCATGTAGCATTTTGATTTCATTGTGATGACAATAGCATGAAGCATTATGATGATGGGCATGGTGCATTGTGATGACAGGGTTCATGGATCATTGAGATGAAAACGGGCATGGAGCATTGTGATTACAGGGGTCTTGGAGCATTGTGATGAGAAGAGTCATGGAGCCTTGTGATGACAAGGCCATGGAACATCGTGATAACAGGGTTCATGGAGCATTGTTATGAGAGGGGTAATGGAGCATTGTGATGGCAAGGGCATGGAGCATTGTCATGAGAAGGCCATGGAGCATTCTGATGACATGTGTCATGGAGGTTTGTGATGACAAGGACATGGAGCAATGTGATGAGAACCTTCATGGAGCATTGTGATGACAATGACATGGAGCATTGTGATGCCAAAGGTCATGGATCTTTGTGATGACAAAGGTCATGGAGCATTTTGATGACAAGGGCGTTGTGCATTGTGATGAGAACGGTAGGTAGCATTGTGATGACAGGGTCATGGAGCAATTTGATGAAAAGGGTCATGGAACATTTTGATGACAGGGGTTATGGAAGATTGTGATGCCAGGGGTCATCGAACATTGTGATGATAAGTGCATGTAGCATTGTGATGACAGGAGTCATGGCACATTTTGATGACAGAGGTGAGGGAATATTGTGACGAATAGTCATGTAACATTGTCATATCAGAGGTCAGAGAGCATTTTGATGAGAAGTGCATGGATCATTGTGATGACAAGGGTCAAAGAGGATTTTGATGAAAATTTCATATAGCATTGTGGTTAAAAAGGTCACAGAGACTGTTGATGACGAGGGCATGGACCACTGTGATGACAAAGGTCATGAAGCATTGTGATAACTGGAGTCACGGAGCATTGTGCGGACAGGGGTCATGGAGCATTGTGATAACAAGGGCATGGAGCATTGTGATGACAAGGGCATGGAGCATTGGCCTAATAAGTTGCATGGATTATTGCAATGACAGTTGGAATGGCGCATTGTGATGACAAGGGCATGGAGCATTGTGATGACCAGGTCATGCAGTATTGTGAACACAGGTGTCAGGGAGCATTGTGATGACATATGTAATGGCCCATTGTGATGACAATGGCATGGAGCATTGTGATGCCAACTGTCATGGAGGATTCTGATGACAAAGGTAATGGAGCATTGTGATGGCAATGGCTTGGAGCCTTGTTATGACAAAGGTCAGGGAGCATTGTGCTGACAAGTGCATGGAGAATTGTGATGACATGTGTCATGGAGCATTCTGATAACAAGCTTGTGGAGTATTTTGATGACAATGGCATGGAGCATTGTGATGAAAACGGCATGGGGCATTCTGATGAAAAAGGCATGGAGCCTTTTTGTGACAGGGTTCAAGGAGCATTCTGATGACCAGTGTCAGGGAGCATTGCGATGACAAGTGTATTGAGAATTGTGATGACAAATGTCATGGAGCATTGTGATGAAAAGGTCATGGGGTATTGTGATGACAGGCATCATGGAGCGTTGTGATGACAAGTGTTATGGAACATTGTGATCACAAGTGTTTGGAGCATTGTGATGACAGAGGTCATGGATCATATTGATTTCAAGGAACATGGAGCATTGTGATGACAAGAGCATGAAGCAATGTGATCCCAAGTTTCATGGAGGATTGTGATGACAATGGAAATGGAGTATTGTGATGACAAGCGCATAGAGCATTGAAATGACAAGGTCATGTAGCATTTTGCTGACAAAATCATGGAGCATTGTGATGACAGGTGTCATGGAGCACTGTGAAGACAAGCGTCACGGAGCATTGTGAATACAGGGGTCATGGAGCATTGGGATGACAAGGGCATGGATGATTGTGATGACAATGTTCATGGAGCATTGGGCTGAAAATATTCATGGAGTATTGTGATGACAGGGGTCATGGAGCATTGTGATGACAGAGGTCATGGAGAATTTTGATTTCATTGTGCTGACAATAGCCGGAAGTATTATGATGATGGGCATGATGCATTGTGATGACAGTGGTCATGGAGCATTGTGATGACAAGGGCATGGAGAATTGTGGTGACAGGTCCATGGAGCATTGGTCTGACAAGTTTCATAGATTATTGTGATGACAGTGGACATGGTGCATTGTGATGACAAGGGCATGGATCATGGTGATGAGAAGGTCATGGAGTATTGTGAAGACAGGTGTCAGGGAGCATTGTGATGACATATGTCATGGTTCATTGCAATGACAATGTCATGGAGCATTGTGATGCCAAATGTAATGGAGGATTGTGATGACAAATACAATGGAGCATTGTGTTGACTAGGGCTTGGAGCACTATGATGACAAGGTCCATTAGAGAATTGTCATGACAAGTTCGTGAAGCATAGTGATGACAAGGTCCTGGAGCATTGTGATGAGAAATCCATGGAGCCTTGTGATGACAAGTCTCATATAGCATACTGATGAAAAGGAGCATGGACCATTGTGATTACTGGGGTCTTGGAACATTGTGATGAAAATGGCATGGAGCATTGTGAAAAGAAGGCCAAGGAGCATTCTGAGGACAGGCGTCATTGAGCTTTGTGATGACAAGTGCATGGAGCATTGTGATTACAGGGGTCATGGAGCACTGTGATGAAAAGGGCATGGAGCCTTGTCATGACAGGGTTCAAGGAGCATACAGACCACAAGTGTCAGGGAGCATATTGATGACAAGTGTATAGAGCATTGTGATGACAAAGGTCATGGAGCATTGTGATGAGAAGACCATGGATAATTATGATGACGAGTGTCATGGGGCATTGTGATGACAAGTGTTATGGAATATTGTGATCACAAGGGTTTTGAGCATTGTTATGACAGAGGTCATGGAGCATTTTGAATTCATTGTGATGACAATAGCATGAAGCATTATGATGATGAGCATGGTGCATTGTGATCACAGGGTTCATGGATCATTGAGATGAAAAGGGGCATGGAGCATTGTGATTACAGGGATCATGGATCATTGAGATGAAACTGGGCATGGAGCATTGTGATTACAGTGGTCTTGGATCAATGTGATGAGAAGGGTCATGGAGCCTTGTGATGACAAATCCATGGAACATCGTGATCGCAGGTGTCATGGAGCATTGTTATGACAGGGGTAATGGAGCATTTTGATGGAAAGGGCATGGAGCATTGTGATGAGAAGTCCATGGAGCATTCTGATGACATGTGTCATGGAGCTTAATGATGACAAGGGCATGGAGCAATGTGATGCCAAGGGTCATGGATATTTGTGATGACAAAGGTCATGGAGCATTTTGATGGCAAGGGCATTGTGCATTGTGATGAGAAGTGCAGGGAGCATTTTGATGACAGGTTCATGGAGCAATTTGATGAAAAGTGTCAAGGAACATTTTGATGACAGGGGTTATGGAACATTGTGATGTCAGGGGTCATCGAACATTGTGATGATAAGTGCATGTAGCATTGTGATGACAGGAATCATGGATCATTGTGATGACAGAGGTGAGGGAGTATTGTGACGAATAGTGATGTAACATTGTGATATCAGTGGTAAGAGAGCATTTTGAGGAGAAGTGCATGGAGCATTGTGATGACAAGACTGTGGAACACTGTGATGACAAGCGCATGGTGCATTGTGATGATATGTGTCATGGATCATTGTGCTGACAAGCGCATGGAGCATTGTGATGACCAGGGTCGTGGAGCATTGTGCTGAGAAAGGCATAAAGCATTGTGATTACAAGGGTCAAAGAGCAGTGTGATGAAAAGTTCATGGAGCATTGTGGTTAAAAAGGTCACAAAGACTGTTGATGACGAGGG
Organism: Mesoplodon mirus; assembly: GCF_964341445.2. Taxonomy (NCBI): domain Eukaryota; kingdom Metazoa; phylum Chordata; class Mammalia; order Artiodactyla; family Ziphiidae; genus Mesoplodon; species Mesoplodon mirus. The sequence continues at coordinate 2,581,809 of NW_028295774.1, read as the reverse complement.
CATGGACCATTGTGATGACAAAAGTCATGAAGCATTGTGATGACTGGAATCACGGAGCATTGTGATGACAGGGGTCATGGAACATTGTGATAACAAGGACATGGAGCATTGTGATGACAAGGGCATGGAACATTGGTATAGTAAGCTTCATGGATTATTGCGATGACAGTTGGAATGGCGCATTGTGATGACAAGGGCATGGAGCATTGTGATGACCAGGTCATGCAGTACTGTGAAGACAGGTGTCAGGGAGCAATTTGATGACATATGTAATGGCCCATTGTGATGACAATGGCATGGAGCATTGTGATGCCAAGTGACATGGAGGATTCAGATGACAAAGGTAATGGAGCACTGTGATGACAATGGCTTGGAACATTGTGATGACAAGGGTCAGGGAGCATTGTGCTGACAAGTGCATGGAGAATTGTGATGACAAGGGTCATGGAGCATTTTGATGACAGGGCTTATGGAACATTGTGATGTCAGAGGTCATGGAACATTGTGATGATAAGGGGATGTAGCATTGTGATGACAGGGTCATGGAACATTGTGATTCCAGGGGTGAGGGAGTATTGTGATGACTAGTGATGGAACATTGTGATATCTCTGGTGAGAGAACATTTTGATGAGAAGTGCATGGACCACTGTGATTACAAAGTTTATGGAGCATTGCAATGATAAGGTTGTGGACCGTTGTGATGAAATGCGCGTGGCACATTGTGATGACAATGGTCATGGAGCATTGTTCTGACAAAGACATGGAGCATTGTGATGACAAGGGTGACAGAGAATTGTGATGAAAAGTTCATGGAGCATTGTGATTACAAAGGTCACAGAGCCTTGTGATGACGCTGGCAAGGACCATTGTGATGACAAACGTTATGAAGCATTGTGATGACTGGAATCACGGAGCATTGTGATGACAGGTGTCATGGAGCATTGTGATGACAAGGGCATGGAGCATTGTGAGGAGAAGGCCAAGGAGCATTCTGAAGACATACGTCATTGAGCTTTGTGATGACAAGGGCATGGAGCTTTGTGATTACAGGGGTCTTGAAGCATTGTGATGAAAAATGCAAGGATCATTGTGATAAAAAAGGAATGGAGACTTGTCATGACAGGGTTCAAGGAGCATACAGACAAGGGTCAGGGAGCATATTGATGACAAGTGTATTGATCATTGTGATGACAAAGGTCATGGAGCATTGTGATGAGAAGACCATGGATAATTGTGATGATGAGCTTCATGGGGCATTGTGATGACAAGTGTTATGGAATATTGTGATCACAAGGGTTTGGAGCATTGTTATGTCAGAGGTCATGGAGCCTTTTGATTTCATTGTGATGACAATAGCATGAAGCATTATGATGATGGGCATGGTGCATTGTGATGACAGGGTTCATGGATCATTGAGATGAAAACGGGCATGGAGCATTGTGATTACAGGGATCATGGATCATTGAGATGAAACTGGGCATGGAGCATTGTGATTACAGTGGTCTTGGATCAATGTGATGAGAAGGGTCATGGAGCCTTGTGATGACAAATCCATGGAACATCGTGATCGCAGGTGTCATGGAGCATTGTTATGACAGGGGTAATGGAGCATTTTGATGGAAAGGGCATGGAGCATTGTGATGAGAAGTCCATGGAGCATTCTGATGACATGTGTCATGGAGCTTAATGATGACAAGGGCATGGAGCAATGTGATGCCAAGGGTCATGGATATTTGTGATGACAAAGGTCATGGAGCATTTTGATGGCAAGGGCATTGTGCATTGTGATGAGAAGTGCAGGGAGCATTTTGATGACAGGTTCATGGAGCAATTTGATGAAAAGTGTCATGGATATTTGTGATGACAAAGGTCATGGAGCATTTTGATGGCAAGGGCATTGTGCATTGTGATGAGAAGTGCAGGGAGCATTTTGATGACAGGTTCATGGAGCAATTTGATGAAAAGTGTCAAGGAACATTTTGATGACAGGGGTTATGGAACATTGTGATGTCAGGGGTCATCGAACATTGTGATGATAAGTGCATGTAGCATTGTGATGACAGGAATCATGGATCATTGTGATGACAGAGGTGAGGGAGTATTGTGACGAATAGTGATGTAACATTGTGATATCTGTGGTGAGAGAGCATTTTGAGGAGAAGTGCATGGAGCATTGTGATGACAAGACTGTGGAGCACTGTGATGACAAGCGCATGGTGCATTGTGATGATATGTGTCATGGAGCATTGTGCTGACAAGCGCATGGAGCATTGTGATGACCAGGGTCATGGAGCATTGTGCTGAGAAAGGCATAAAGCATTGTGATTACAAGGGTCAAAGAGCAGTGTGATGAAAAGTTCATGGAGCATTGTGGTTAAAAAGGTCACAAAGACTGTTGATGACGAGGGCATGGACCATTGTGATGACAAAAGTCATGAAGCATTGTGATGACTGGAGTCACGGAGCATTGTGATGACAGGGGTCATGGAACATTGTGATAACAAGGACATGGAGCATTGTGATGACAAGGGCATGGAACATTGGTATAGTAAGCTTCATGGATTATTGCGATGACAGTTGGAATGGCGCATTGTGATGACAAGGGCATGGAGCATTGTGATGACCAGGTCATGCAGTACTGTGAAGACAGGTGTCAGGGAGCAATTTGATGACATATGTAATGGCCCATTGTGATGACAATGGCATGGAGCATTGTGATGCCAAGTGACATGGAGGATTCAGATGACAAAGGTAATGGAGCACTGTGATGACAATGGCTTGGAACATTGTGATGACAAGGGTCAGGGAGCATTGTGCTGACAAGTGCATGGAGAATTGTGATGACAAGGGTCATGGAGCATTTTGATGACAGGGCTTATGGAACATTGTGATGTCAGAGGTCATGGAACATTGTGATGATAAGGGGATGTAGCATTGTGATGACAGGGTCATGGAACATTGTGATTCCAGGGGTGAGGGAGTATTGTGATGACTAGTGACGGAACATTGTGATATCTCTGGTGAGAGAACATTTTGATGAGAAGTGCATGGACCACTGTGATTACAAAGTTTATGGAGCATTGCAATGATAAGGTTGTGGACCGTTGTGATGAAATGCGCGTGGCACATTGTGATGACAATGGTCATGGAGCATTGTTCTGACAAAGACATGGAGCATTGTGATGACAAGGGTGACAGAGAATTGTGATGAAAAGTTCATGGAGCATTGTGATTACAAAGGTCACAGAGCCTTGTGATGACGCTGGCAAGGACCATTGTGATGACAAACGTTATGAAGCATTGTGATGACTGGAATCACGGAGCATTGTGATGACAGGTGTCATGGAGCATTGTGATGACAAGGGCATGGAGCATTGTGAGGAGAAGGCCAAGGAGCATTCTGAAGACATACGTCATTGAGCTTTGTGATGACAAGGGCATGGAGCTTTGTGATTACAGGGGTCTTGAAGCATTGTGATGAAAAATGCAAGGATCATTGTGATAAAAAAGGAATGGAGACTTGTCATGACAGGGTTCAAGGAGCATACAGACAAGGGTCAGGGAGCATATTGATGACAAGTGTATTGATCATTGTGATGACAAAGGTCATGGAGCATTGTGATGAGAAGACCATGGATAATTGTGATGATGAGCTTCATGGGGCATTGTGATGACAAGTGTTATGGAATATTGTGATCACAAGGGTTTGGAGCATTGTTATGTCAGATGTCATGGAGCCTTTTGATTTCATTGTAATGACAATAGCATGAAGCATTATGATGATGGGCATGGTGCATTGTGATGACAGCGTTCATGGATCATTGAGATGAAAACGGGCATGGAGCATTGTGATTACACTGTTCTTGGAGCTTTGTGATGAGAAGGGTCATGGAGCCTTGTGATGACAAGGCCATGGAACATCGTGATTACAGGGTTCATGGAGCATTGTTATGACATGGGTAATGGAACATTGTAATGGCAAGGGCATGGAGCATTGTGATGAGAAGGCCATGGAGCATTCTGATGACATGTGTCATGGAGGTTTGTGATGACAAGGACATGGAGCAATGTGATGTGAACCTTCATGGTGCATTGTGATGACAGTGACATGGAGCATTGTGATGCCAAGGGTCATGGATTTGTGATGACAAAGGTCATGGAGCATTTTGATGACAAGGGCATTGTGCATTGTGATGAGAAGGGTAGGGAGCATTGTGATGACAGGGTCATGGAGCAATTTGATGAAAACGGTCATGGAACATTTTGATGACAGATGTTATGGAACATTGTGATGCCAGGGGTCATCGAACATTGTGATGATAAGTGCATGTAGCAATGTGATGACAGGAGTCATGGAACATTGTGATGACAGGGGTGAGGGAGTATTGTGACAAATAGTGATGTACCATTGTGATACCAGTGGTGAGAGAGCATTCTGATGAGAAGTGCATGGAGTATTGTGATGACAAGGGTCAAAGAGCATTTTGATGAAAAGTTCAAGTAGCATTGTTGTTAAAAAGGTCACAGAGACTCTTGATGATGAGGGCATGGACCATTGTTATGACAAAGGTCATGAAGCATTGTGATAACTGGAGTCACGGAGCATTGTGAGGACAGGGGTCATGGAGCATTGTGATAACAAGGGCATGGAGCATTGTGATGACCAGGTCATGCAGTATTGTGAACACAGGTGTCAGGGAGCAATTTGATGACATATGTAATGGCCCATTGTGATGACAATGGCATGGAGCATTGTGATGCCAAGTGACATGGAGGATTCAGATGACAAAGGTAATGGAGCACTGTGATGACAATGGCTTGGAACATTGTGATGGCAAGGGTCATGGTGCATTGTAATGACAGGTTTAATGGAGCATTTTGATGAGAAGGGCATGGAACATTGGTCTGAAGTGTTTCATGGATTATTGTGATGAGAGTGGGCATGGAGCGTTGTGATGATTAGGGCACGGAATCTGGGTGATACCGGGTTCATGGAGGATTGTAATGACATGGGCATGGAGCATTGTGATGACAAGGGCTTCGAGCATTGTGATGACAAGTGTCATGGAGCTCTGCAATGACAAGAGCATGGAGCAGTGTGATGAGAGGGTTCATGGAGCATTGTGATGAAAATGGCATGGATCATTGTGATGAAAATGGCATGGAGCCTTTTCATGACGGGGTTCAAGGAGCATATTGACGACAAGTGTCAGGGAGCATTGTGATGACAAGTCATGGAGCATTTTGATGACAAGGGCATGGTGCACTGTGATGAGAAGTGCAGGGAGCATTTGGTTGACCAGGTTATGCAGCAATTTAATAAAAATTGTAATGGAATATTTTGATGGCACGGGTTATAGAACATTGTGATGTCAGGGGTCTTGGAAGTTTGGGATGAAAAGGGTCATGGAGCATTTTGATGACAGGGGTTATGGAACATTGTGATGTCAGGGGTCATGGAACATTGTGATGATAAGGGGATGTAGCATTGTGATGACAGGGTCCTGGAACATTGTGATTACAGGGGTGAGGGAGTATTGTGATGACTAGTGATGGAACATTGTGATATCTCTGGTGATAGAGCATTTTGATGAGAAGTGCATGGACCATTGTGATGACAAGACTGTGGAACACTGTGATGACAAGCGCATGGTGCATTGTGATGATATGTGTCATGGATCATTGTGCTGACAAGCGCATGGAGCATTGTGATGACCAGGGTCATGGAGCATTGTGCTGAGAAAGGCATAAAGCATTGTGATTACAAGGGTCAAAGAGCAGTGTGATGAAAAGTTCATGGAGCATTGTGGTTAAAAAGGTCACAAAGACTGTTGATGACGAGGGCATGGACCATTGTGATGACAAAAGTCATGAAGCATTGTGATGACTGGAGTCACGGAGCATTGTGATGACAGGGGTCATGGAACATTGTGATAACAAGGACATGGAGCATTGTGATGACAAGGGCATGGAACATTGGTATAGTAAGCTTCATGGATTATTGCGATGACAGTTGGAATGGCGCATTGTGATGACAAGGGCATGGAGCATTGTGATGACCAGGTCATGCAGTACTGTGAAGACAGGTGTCAGGGAGCAATTTGATGACATATGTAATGGCCCATTGTGATGACAATGGCATGGAGCATTGTGATGCCAAGTGACATGGAGGATTCAGATGACAAAGGTAATGGAGCACTGTGATGACAATGGCTTGGAACATTGTGATGACAAGGGTCAGGGAGCATTGTGCTGACAAGTGCATGGAGAATTGTGATGACAAGGGTCATGGAGCATTTTGATGACAGGGCTTATGGAACATTGTGATGTCAGAGGTCATGGAACATTGTGATGATAAGGGGATGTAGCATTGTGATGACAGGGTCATGGAACATTGTGATTCCAGGGGTGAGGGAGTATTGTGATGACTAGTGATGGAACATTGTGATATCTCTGGTGAGAGAACATTTTGATGAGAAGTGCATGGACCACTGTGATTACAAAGTTTATGGAGCATTGCAATGATAAGGTTGTGGACCGTTGTGATGAAATGCGCGTGGCACATCGTGATGACAATGGTCATGGAGCATTGTTCTGACAAAGACATGGAGCATTGTGATGACAAGGGTGACAGAGAATTGTGATGAAAAGTTCATGGAGCATTGTGATTACAAAGGTCACAGAGCCTTGTGATGACGCTGGCAAGGACCATTGTGATGACAAACGTTATGAAGCATTGTGATGACTGGAATCACGGAGCATTGTGATGACAGGTGTCATGGAGCATTGTGATGACAAGGGCATGGAGCATTGTGAGGAGAAGGCCAAGGAGCATTCTGAAGACATACGTCATTGAGCTTTGTGATGACAAGGGCATGGAGCTTTGTGATTACAGGGGTCTTGAAGCATTGTGATGAAAAATGCAAGGATCATTGTGATAAAAAAGGAATGGAGACTTGTCATGACAGGGTTCAAGGAGCATACAGACAAGGGTCAGGGAGCATATTGATGACAAGTGTATTGATCATTGTGATGACAAAGGTCATGGAGCATTGTGATGAGAAGACCATGGATAATTGTGATGATGAGCTTCATGGGGCATTGTGATGACAAGTGTTATGGAATATTGTGATCACAAGGGTTTGGAGCATTGTTATGTCAGATGTCATGGAGCCTTTTGATTTCATTGTGATGACAATAGCATGAAGCATTATGATGATGGGCATGGTGCATTGTGATGACAGCGTTCATGGATCATTGAGATGAAAACGGGCATGGAGCATTGTGATTACACTGTTCTTGGAGCTTTGTGATGAGAAGGGTCATGGAGCCTTGTGATGACAAGGCCATGGAACATCGTGATTACAGGGTTCATGGAGCATTGTTATGACATGGGTAATGGAACATTGTGATGGCAAGGGCATGGAGCATTGTGATGAGAAGGCCATGGAGCATTCTGATGACATGTGTCATGGAGGTTTGTGATGACAAGGACATGGAGCAATGTGATGTGAACCTTCATGGTGCATTGTGATGACAGTGACATGGAGCATTGTGATGCCAAGGGTCATGGATCTTTGTGATGACAAAGGTCATGGAGCATTTTGATGACAAGGGCATTGTGCATTGTGATGAGAAGGGTAGGGAGCATTGTGATGACAGGGTCATGGAGCAATTTGATGAAAACGGTCATGGAACATTTTGATGACAGATGTTATGGAACATTGTGATGCCAGGGGTCATCGAACATTGTGATGATAAGTGCATGTAGCAATGTGATGACAGGAGTCATGGAACATTGTGATGACAGGGGTGAGGGAGTATTGTGACAAATAGTGATGTACCATTGTGATACCAGTGGTGAGAGAGCATTCTGATGAGAAGTGCATGGAGTATTGTGATGACAAGGGTCAAAGAGCATTTTGATGAAAAGTTCAAGTAGCATTGTTGTTAAAAAGGTCACAGAGACTCTTGATGATGAGGGCATGGACCATTGTTATGACAAAGGTCATGAAGCATTGTGATAACTGGAGTCACGGAGCATTGTGAGGACAGGGGTCATGGAGCATTGTGATAACAAGGGCATGGAGCATTGTGATGACCAGGTCATGCAGTATTGTGAACACAGGTGTCAGGGAGCAATTTGATGACATATGTAATGGCCCATTGTGATGACAATGGCATGGAGCATTGTGATGCCAAGTGACATGGAGGATTCAGATGACAAAGGTAATGGAGCACTGTGATGACAATGGCTTGGAACATTGTGATGGCAAGGGTCATGGTGCATTGTAATGACAGGTTTAATGGAGCATTTTGATGAGAAGGGCATGGAACATTGGTCTGAAGTGTTTCATGGATTATTGTGATGAGAGTGGGCATGGAGCGTTGTGATGATTAGGGCACGGAATCTGGGTGATACCGGGTTCATGGAGGATTGTAATGACATGGGCATGGAGCATTGTGATGACAAGGGCTTCGAGCATTGTGATGACAAGTGTCATGGAGCTCTGCAATGACAAGAGCATGGAGCAGTGTGATGAGAGGGTTCATGGAGCATTGTGATGAAAATGGCATGGATCATTGTGATGAAAATGGCATGGAGCCTTTTCATGACGGGGTTCAAGGAGCATATTGACGACAAGTGTCAGGGAGCATTGTGATGACAAGTCATGGAGCATTTTGATGACAAGGGCATGGTGCACTGTGATGAGAAGTGCAGGGAGCATTTGGTTGACCAGGTTATGCAGCAATTTAATAAAAATTGTAATGGAATATTTTGATGGCACGGGTTATAGAACATTGTGATGTCAGGGGTCTTGGAAGTTTGGGATGAAAAGGGTCATGGAGCATTTTGATGACAGGGGTTATGGAACATTGTGATGTCAGGGGTCATGGAACATTGTGATGATAAGGGGATGTAGCATTGTGATGACAGGGTCCTGGAACATTGTGATTACAGGGGTGAGGGAGTATTGTGATGACTAGTGAGGGAACATTGTGATATCTCTGGTGATAGAGCATTTTGATGAGAAGTGCATGGACCATTGTGATGACAAGACTGTGGAACACTGTGATGACAAGCGCATGGTGCATTGTGATGATATGTGTCATGGATCATTGTGCTGACAAGCGCATGGAGCATTGTGATGACCAGGGTCATGGAGCATTGTGCTGAGAAAGGCATAAAGCATTGTGATTACAAGGGTCAAAGAGCAGTGTGATGAAAAGTTCATGGAGCATTGTGGTTAAAAAGGTCACAAAGACTGTTGATGACGAGGGCATGGACCATTGTGATGACAAAAGTCATGAAGCATTGTGATGACTGGAGTCACGGAGCATTGTGATGACAGGGGTCATGGAACATTGTGATAACAAGGACATGGAGCATTGTGATGACAAGGGCATGGAACATTGGTATAGTAAGCTTCATGGATTATTGTGATGACAGTTGGAATGGCGCATTGTGATGACAAGGGCATGGAGCATTGTGATGACCAGGTCATGCAGTACTGTGAAGACAGGTGTCAGGGAGCAATTTGATGACATATGTAATGGCCCATTGTGATGACAATGGCATGGAGCATTGTGATGCCAAGTGACATGGAGGATTCAGATGACAAAGGTAATGGAGCACTGTGATGACAATGGCTTGGAACATTGTGATGACAAGGGTCAGGGAGCATTGTGCTGACAAGTGCATGGAGAATTGTGATGACAAGGGTCATGGAGCATTTTGATGACAGGGCTTATGGAACATTGTGATGTCAGAGGTCATGGAACATTGTGATGATAAGGGGATGTAGCATTGTGATGACAGGGTCATGGAACATTGTGATTCCAGGGGTGAGGGAGTATTGTGATGACTAGTGACGGAACATTGTGATATCTCTGGTGAGAGAACATTTTGATGAGAAGTGCATGGACCACTGTGATTACAAAGTTTATGGAGCATTGCAATGATAAGGTTGTGGACCGTTGTGATGAAATGCGCGTGGCACATTGTGATGACAATGGTCATGGAGCATTGTTCTGACAAAGACATGGAGCATTGTGATGACAAGGGTGACAGAGAATTGTGATGAAAAGTTCATGGAGCATTGTGATTACAAAGGTCACAGAGCCTTGTGATGACGCTGGCAAGGACCATTGTGATGACAAACGTTATGAAGCATTGTGATGACTGGAATCACGGAGCATTGTGATGACAGGTGTCATGGAGCATTGTGATGACAAGGGCATGGAGCATTGTGAGGAGAAGGCCAAGGAGCATTCTGAAGACATACGTCATTGAGCTTTGTGATGACAAGGGCATGGAGCTTTGTGATTACAGGGGTCTTGAAGCATTGTGATGAAAAATGCAAGGATCATTGTGATAAAAAAGGAATGGAGACTTGTCATGACAGGGTTCAAGGAGCATACAGACAAGGGTCAGGGAGCATATTGATGACAAGTGTATTGATCATTGTGATGACAAAGGTCATGGAGCATTGTGATGAGAAGACCATGGATAATTGTGATGATGAGCTTCATGGGGCATTGTGATGACAAGTGTTATGGAATATTGTGATCACAAGGGTTTGGAGCATTGTTATGTCAGATGTCATGGAGCCTTTTGATTTCATTGTGATGACAATAGCATGAAGCATTATGATGATGGGCATGGTGCATTGTGATGACAGCGTTCATGGATCATTGAGATGAAAACGGGCATGGAGCATTGTGATTACACTGTTCTTGGAGCTTTGTGATGAGAAGGGTCATGGAGCCTTGTGATGACAAGGCCATGGAACATCGTGATTACAGGGTTCATGGAGCATTGTTATGACATGGGTAATGGAACATTGTGATGGCAAGGGCATGGAGCATTGTGATGAGAAGGCCATGGAGCATTCTGATGACATGTGTCATGGAGGTTTGTGATGACAAGGACATGGAGCAATGTGATGTGAACCTTCATGGTGCATTGTGATGACAGTGACATGGAGCATTGTGATGCCAAGGGTCATGGATCTTTGTGATGACAAAGGTCATGGAGCATTTTGATGACAAGGGCATTGTGCATTGTGATGAGAAGGGTAGGGAGCATTGTGATGACAGGGTCATGGAGCAATTTGATGAAAACGGTCATGGAACATTTTGATGACAGATGTTATGGAACATTGTGATGCCAGGGGTCATCGAACATTGTGATGATAAGTGCATGTAGCAATGTGATGACAGGAGTCATGGAACATTGTGATGACAGGGGTGAGGGAGTATTGTGACAAATAGTGATGTACCATTGTGATACCAGTGGTGAGAGAGCATTCTGATGAGAAGTGCATGGAGTATTGTGATGACAAGGGTCAAAGAGCATTTTGATGAAAAGTTCAAGTAGCATTGTTGTTAAAAAGGTCACAGAGACTCTTGATGATGAGGGCATGGACCATTGTTATGACAAAGGTCATGAAGCATTGTGATAACTGGAGTCACGGAGCATTGTGAGGACAGGGGTCATGGAGCATTGTGATAACAAGGGCATGGAGCATTGTGATGACCAGGTCATGCAGTATTGTGAACACAGGTGTCAGGGAGCAATTTGATGACATATGTAATGGCCCATTGTGATGACAATGGCATGGAGCATTGTGATGCCAAGTGACATGGAGGATTCAGATGACAAAGGTAATGGAGCACTGTGATGACAATGGCTTGGAACATTGTGATGGCAAGGGTCATGGTGCATTGTAATGACAGGTTTAATGGAGCATTTTGACGAGAAAGGCATGGAACATTGGTCTGAAGTGTTTCATGGATTATTGTGATGAGAGTGGGCATGGAGCGTTGTGATGATTAGGGCACGGAATCTGGGTGATACCGGGTTCATGGAGGATTGTAATGACATGGGCATGGAGCATTGTGATGACAAGGGCTTCGAGCATTGTGATGACAAGTGTCATGGAGCTCTGCAATGACAAGAGCATGGAGCAGTGTGATGAGAGGGTTCATGGAGCATTGTGATGAAAATGGCATGGATCATTGTGATGAAAATGGCATGGAGCCTTTTCATGACGGGGTTCAAGGAGCATATTGACGACAAGTGTCAGGGAGCATTGTGATGACAAGTCATGGAGCATTTTGATGACAAGGGCATGGTGCACTGTGATGAGAAGTGCAGGGAGCATTTTGTTGACCAGGTTATGCAGCAATTTAATAAAAATTGTAATGGAATATTTTGATGGCACGGGTTATAGAACATTGTGATGTCAGGGGTCTTGGAAGTTTGGGATGAAAAGGGTCATGGAGCATTTTGATGACAGGGGTTATGGAACATTGTGATGTCAGGGGTCATGGAACATTGTGATGATAAGGGGATGTAGCATTGTGATGACAGGGTCCTGGAACATTGTGATTACAGGGGTGAGGGAGTATTGTGATGACTAGTGATGGAACATTGTGATATCTCTGGTGATAGAGCATTTTGATGAGAAGTGCATGGACCATTGTGATTACAAGGTTTATGGAGCATAGCAATGACAAGGATGTGGACCGTTGTGAAGAAATGCGCGTGGCACATTGTGATGACAATGGTCACTGAACATTGTTCTGACAAAGACATGGAGCTTTGTGATGACAAGGGCATGGAGCATTGTGATTACATGTGTCTGGGAGCATTGTGATGAAAAGGACATGGGTCATTGTGATGACAATGGCATGGAGCCTTGTCATGACAGGTTTCAAGGAGCATATTGATGACAAGTGTCAGGGAGCATTGTGATGACAAGTCTATTTGAGAAGTGTGATGAAAAATATCATGGAGCATTGTGATGAGAAGACCATGGATAATTGTGATGACGAGTGTCATGGGGCATTGTGATGATAATGGTCATGGACCATTTTGATGCGAAGGTCATGGAGCATTGGGTTGAAAATATTCATGGAGTATTGTGATGACAGGGGTCATGGAGCATTTTGATGACTAGAGAATGGAGCATGGTGATGGCACGGTCCTGGAGCATTGTGATGAGATGACGATGGAGACTTGTGATGACAAGTCTCATGGAGCATTCTGATGAAACGGGGCATGGAGCATTGTGATTACAGGGGTCTTGGAGCACTGTGATGACAAGGGCATGCCTCATTTTGATGAGCGGGCCATGGAACATTCTGATGACATGTGTCATGGAGCTTTTTGATGACAAGGGCATGGAGAATTGTGATTACAGGGGTCTTGGAGCATTGTGATGACAATTGTCATGGAGCCTTGTGATGACAAGACCGTGGAACATTGTGATGGCTGGGGTCATGGATCATTGTTATGACCGGGGTAATGGAGCACTGTGATGAGAAGGGCATGGAGCATTGAGATTACAATATTTATGGAGCATTGCGATGACAAATTTGTGGACCGTTGTGATGAAAAGCACGTGGCACATTTTGATGACAAGGGTCATGGAGTAATTTTCTGACAAAGGCATTGAACATTGTGATGACAAGTTCATGGAGCATTGTGGTAACAAAGGTAACAGAGCCTTGTGATGATGCGGGCATGGACCATTGTGATGACAAATGTTATGAAGCATTGTGAGGACGGGAGTCACAGAGCATTGTGATGACAGGGGTCATGAAGCTCTCTGATGACAAGGGCAAGGAGCATTGTGCTTAGAAAGGCATAGAGCATTGTGATGACAAGGGTCAAAGAGCATTGTGATAAAAAGTTAATGGAACATTGTGGCTAAAAAGGTCACAGAGACTGTTGATGATGAGGGCATGGACCATTGTGATGACAAAGTTCATGAAGCATTGTGATGACTGGAGTCATGGAGCATTGTGATAAAAAGGGCATGGAGAATTGTGATGACAAGGGCATGGAGCATTTGTCTAATAAGTTTCATGGATTATTGCGATGACAGTTGGAATGGCGCATTGTGATGAGAAGGGCATGGAGCATTGAGATGACCAGGTCATGCAGTATTGTGAAGACAGGTGTCAGGGATAATTGTGATGAGATATGTAATGGCCCATTGTGATGACAATGGCATGGAGCATTGTGATGCCAAGTGTCATGGAGGATTCTGATGACAAAGGTAATGGAGCATTGTGATGACAATGGCTTGGAGCATTGTAATGACAAGGGTCAGGGAGCATTCTGATGACAAGCTTGTGGAGTATTTTGATGACAATGGCATGGAGCATTGTGATGAAAACAGCATGGGGCATTGTGATGAAAATGGCATGGAGCCTTTTCGTGACAGGTTTCAAGGAGCATTCTGACGACAAGTTTCAGGAAGCATTGTAATGACAAGTGTATTTAGAATTGTGATGACAAAGGTCATGGAGCATTGTGATGAAAAGTCCATGGAGTATTGTGATGACAGGCATCATGGAGCGTTGTGATGACAAGTGTTATGGAACATTGTGATCACAAGGGTTTGGAGCATTGTGATGACAGAGGTCATGGATCATTTTGATTTCAAGGAGCATGGAGCATTGTGATGACAAGGGCATGAAGCAATGTGATCCCAAGGTTCATGGAGGATTGTGTTGACAATGGTAATTCAGTATTGTGATGACAAGCACATAGAGCATTGTAATGACAAGGTCATGTAGCATTTTGCTGACAAAGGCATGGAGCATTGTGATTACAGGGGTCTTGGAGCATTGTGATGAGAAGGGTCATGGAGCTTTGTGATGACAAGGCCATGGAACATCGTGATGGCAGGGGTCATGGAGCATTGCTATGTCTTGTGTAATGGAGCATTGTGATGGCAAGGGCATGGAGCATTGTGATGAGAAGGCCATGGAGCATTCTGATGACATGTGTCATGGAGCTTTGTGAAGACAAATGCATGGAGCAATGTGATGAGAGCGTTCATGGAGCATTGTGATGACAATGACATTGAGCATTGTGATGCCAAGGGTCATGGATCTTTATGATGACAAAGGTCATGGAGCATTTTGATGGCAAGGGCGTTGTGCATTGTGATGAGAAGGGCAGGGAGCATTGTGATGACAGGGTCATGGAGCAATTTGATGAAAAGTGTCAAGGAACATTTTGATGACAGGGGTTATGGAACATTGTGATGTCAGGGGTCATCGAACATTGTGATGATAAGTGCATGTAGCATTGTGATGACAGGAGTCATGGAACATTGTGATGACAGAGGTGAGGGAGTATTGTGACGAATAGTGATGTAACATTGTGATATCAGTGGTGAGAGAGCATTTTGATGAGAAGTGCATGGAGCATTGTGATGACAAGGTTTATGGAGCATTGTGATGACAAGATTGTGGAGCACTGTGATGACAATGGCTTGGAACATTGTGATGACAAGGGTCAGGGAGCATTGTGCTGACAAGTGCATGGAGAATTGTGATGACAAGGGTCATGGAGCATTTTGATGACAGGGCTTATGGAACATTGTGATGTCAGGGGTCATGGAACATTGTGATGATAAGGGGATGTAGCATTGTGATGACAGGGTCATGGAACATTGTGATTCCAGGGGTGAGGGAGTATTGTGATGACTAGTGATGGAAGATTGTGATATCTCTGGTGAGAGAGCATTTTGATGAGAAGGGCATGGACCACTGTGATTACAAAGTTTATGGAGCATTGCAATGATAAGGTTGTGGACCGTTGTGATGAAATGCGCATGGCACATTGTGATGACAATGGTCATGGAGCATTGTTCTGACAAAGACATGGAGCATTGTGATGACAAGTGTCAAAGAGAATTGTGATGAAAAGTTCATGGAGCATTGTGGTTACAAAGGTCACAGAGCCTTGTGATGATGCTGGCATGGACCATTGTGATGACAAACGTTATGAAGCATTGTGATGACTGGAATCACGGAGCATTGTGATGACAGGGGTCATGGAGCATTGTGATGAAAAGGGCATGGAGCATTGTGAGGAGAAGGCCAAGGAGCATTCTGAAGACATACATCATTGAGGGTTGTGATGACAAGGGCATGGCGCTTTGTGATTACAGGGGTCTTGGAGCATTGTGATGAAAAGTGCATGGATCATTGTGATGAAAAAGGCATGGAGCATTCTAATGACAGGGTTCAAGGAGCATACAGACAACAAGTGGCAGGGAGCATTGTGATGACAAGTGTATTGATCATTGTGTGACAAAGGTCATGGAGCATTGTGATGAGAAGACCATGGATAATTGTGATGACGAGCTTCATGGGGCATTGTGATGACAAGTGTTATGGAATACTGTGATCACAAGGGTTTGGAGCATTGTTATGACAGAGGTCATGTAGCATTTTGATTTCATTGTGATGACAATAGCATGAAGCATTATGATGATGGGCATGGTGCATTGTGATGACAGGGTTCATGGATCATTGAGATGAAAACGGGCATGGAGCATTGTGATTACAGGGGTCTTGGAGCATTGTTATGAGAAGAGTCATGGAGCCTTGTGATGACAAGGCCATGGAACATCGTGATAACAGGGTTCATGGAGCATTGTTATGAGAGGGGTAATGGAGCATTGTGATGGCAAGGGCATGGAGCATTGTCATGAGAAGGCCATGGAGCATTCTGATGACATGTGTCATGGAGGTTTGTGATGACAAGGACATGGAGCAATGTGATGAGAACCTTCATGGAGCATTGTGATGACAATGACATGGAGCATTGTGATGCCAAAGGTCATGGATCTTTGTGATGACAAAGGTCATGGAGCATTTTGATGACAAGGGCGTTGTGCATTGTGATGAGAACGGTAGGTAGCATTGTGATGACAGGGTCATGGAGCAATTTGATGAAAAGGGTCATGGAACATTTTGATGACAGGGGTTATGGAAGATTGTGATGCCAGGGGTCATCGAACATTGTGATGATAAGTGCATGTAGCATTGTGATGACAGGAGTCATGGCACATTTTGATGACAGAGGTGAGGGAATATTGTGACGAATAGTCATGTAACATTGTCATATCAGAGGTCAGAGAGCATTTTGATGAGAAGTGCATGGATCATTGTGATGACAAGGGTCAAAGAGGATTTTGATGAAAATTTCATATAGCATTGTGGTTAAAAAGGTCACAGAGACTGTTGATGACGAGGGCATGGACCACTGTGATGACAAAGGTCATGAAGCATTGTGATAACTGGAGTCACGGAGCATTGTGCGGACAGGGGTCATGGAGCATTGTGATAACAAGGGCATGGAGCATTGTGATGACAAGGGCATGGAGCATTGGCCTAATAAGTTGCATGGATTATTGCAATGACAGTTGGAATGGCGCATTGTGATGACAAGGGCATGGAGCATTGTGATGACCAGGTCATGCAGTATTGTGAACACAGGTGTCAGGGAGCATTGTGATGACATATGTAATGGCCCATTGTGATGACAATGGCATGGAGCATTGTGATGCCAACTGTCATGGAGGATTCTGATGACAAAGGTAATGGAGCATTGTGATGGCAATGGCTTGGAGCCTTGTTATGACAAAGGTCAGGGAGCATTGTGCTGACAAGTGCATGGAGAATTGTGATGACATGTGTCATGGAGCATTCTGATAACAAGCTTGTGGAGTATTTTGATGACAATGGCATGGAGCATTGTGATGAAAACGGCATGGGGCATTCTGATGAAAAAGGCATGGAGCCTTTTTGTGACAGGGTTCAAGGAGCATTCTGATGACCAGTGTCAGGGAGCATTGCGATGACAAGTGTATTGAGAATTGTGATGACAAATGTCATGGAGCATTGTGATGAAAAGGTCATGGGGTATTGTGATGACAGGCATCATGGAGCGTTGTGATGACAAGTGTTATGGAACATTGTGATCACAAGTGTTTGGAGCATTGTGATGACAGAGGTCATGGATCATATTGATTTCAAAGAACATGGAGCATTGTGATGACAAGAGTATGAAGCAATGTGATCCCAAGTTTCATGGAGGATTGTGATGACAATGGAAATGGAGTATTGTGATGACAAGCGCATAGAGCATTGAAATGACAAGGTCATGTAGCATTTTGCTGACAAAATCATGGAGCATTGTGATGACAGGTGTCATGGAGCATTGTGATGACAAGCGTCACGGAGCATTGTGAATACAGGGGTCATGGAGCATTGGGATGACAAGGGCATGGATGATTGTGATGACAATGTTCATGGAGCATTGGGCTGAAAATATTCATGGAGTATTGTGATGACAGGGGTCATGGAGCATTGTGATGACAGAGGTCATGGAGAATTTTGATTTCATTGTGCTGACAATAGCCGGAAGTATTATGATGATGGGCATGATGCATTGTGATGACAGTGGTCATGGAGCATTGTGATGACAAGGGCATGGAGAATTGTGGTGACAGGTCCATGGAGCATTGGTCTGACAAGTTTCATAGATTATTGTGATGACAGTGGACATGGTGCATTGTGATGACAAGGGCATGGATCATGGTGATGAGAAGGTCATGGAGTATTGTGAAGACAGGTGTCAGGGAGCATTGTGATGACATATGTCATGGTTCATTGCAATGACAATGTCATGGAGCATTGTGATGCCAAATGTAATGGAGGATTGTGATGACAAATACAATGGAGCATTGTGTTGACTAGGGCTTGGAGCACTATGATGACAAGGTCCATTAGAGAATTGTCATGACAAGTTCGTGAAGCATTGTGATGACAAGGTCCTGGAGCATTGTGATGAGAAATCCATGGAGCCTTGTGATGACAAGTCTCATATAGCATACTGATGAAAAGGAGCATGGACCATTGTGATTACTGGGGTCTTGGAACATTGTGATGAAAATGGCATGGAGAATTGTGAAAAGAAGGCCAAGGAGCATTCTGAGGACAGGCATCATTGAGCTTTGTGATGACAAGTGCATGGAGCATTGTGATTACAGGTGTCTTGGAGCACTGTGATGAAAAGGGCATGGAGCCTTGTCATGACAGGGTTCAAGGAGCATACAGAACACAAGTGTCAGGGAGCATATTGATGACAAGTGTATAGAGCATTGTGATGACAAAGGTCATGGAGCATTGTGATGAGAAGACCATGGATAATTATGATGACGAGTGTCATGGGGCATTGTGATGACAAGTGTTATGGAATATTGTGATCACAAGGGTTTTGAGCATTGTTATGACAGAGGTCATGGAGCATTTTGAATTCATTGTGATGACAATAGCATGAAGCATTATGATGATGAGCATGGTGCATTGTGATCACAGGGTTCATGGATCATTGAGATGAAAAGGGGCATGGAGCATTGTGATTACAGGGATCATGGATCATTGAGATGAAAATGGGCATGGAGCATTGTGATTACAGTGGTCTTGGATCAATGTGATGAGAAGGGTCATGGAGCCTTGTGATGACAAATCCATGGAACATCGTGATCGCAGGTGTCATGGAGCATTGTTATGACAGGGGTAATGGAGCATTTTGATGGAAAGGGCATGGAGCATTGTGATGAGAAGTCCATGGAGCATTCTGATGACATGTGTCATGGAGCTTAATGATGACAAGGGCATGGAGCAATGTGATGCCAAGGGTCATGGATATTTGTGATGACAAAGGTCATGGAGCATTTTGATGGCAAGGGCATTGTGCATTGTGATGAGAAGTGCAGGGAGCATTTTGATGACAGGTTCATGGAGGAATTTGATGAAAAGTGTCAAGGAACATTTTGATGACAGGGGTTATGGAACATTGTGATGTCAGGGGTCATCGAACATTGTGATGATAAGTGCATGTAGCATTGTGATGACAGGAATCATGGATCATTGTGATGACAGAGGTGAGGGAGTATTGTGACGAATAGTGATGTAACATTGTGATATCAATGGTGAGAGAGCATTTTGAGGAGAAGTGCATGGAGCATTGTGATGACAAGACTGTGGAACACTGTGATGACAAGCGCATGGTGCATTGTGATGATATGTGTCATGGATCATTGTGCTGACAAGCGCATGGAGCATTGTGATGACCAGGGTCATGGAGCATTGTGCTGAGAAAGGCATAAAGCATTGTGATTACAAGGGTCAAAGAGCAGTGTGATGAAAAGTTCATGGAGCATTGTGGTTAAAAAGGTCACAAAGACTGTTGATGACGAGGGCATGGACCATTGTGATGACAAAAGTCATGAAGCATTGTGATGACTGGAATCACGGAGCATTGTGATGACAGGGGTCATGGAACATTGTGATAACAAGGACATGGAGCATTGTGATGACAAGGGCATGGAACATTGGTATAGTAAGCTTCATGGATTATTGCGATGACAGTTGGAATGGCGCATTGTGATGACAAGGGCATGGAGCATTGTGATGACCAGGTCATGCAGTACTGTGAAGACAGGTGTCAGGGAGCAATTTGATGACATATGTAATGGCCCATTGTGATGACAATGGCATGGAGCATTGTGATGCCAAGTGACATGGAGGATTCAGATGACAAAGGTAATGGAGCACTGTGATGACAATGGCTTGGAACATTGTGATGACAAGGGTCAGGGAGCATTGTGCTGACAAGTGCATGGAGAATTGTGATGACAAGGGTCATGGAGCATTTTGATGACAGGGCTTATGGAACATTGTGATGTCAGAGGTCATGGAACATTGTGATGATAAGGGGATGTAGCATTGTGATGACAGGGTCATGGAACATTGTGATTCCAGGGGTGAGGGAGTATTGTGATGACTAGTGATGGAACATTGTGATATCTCTGGTGAGAGAACATTTTGATGAGAAGTGCATGGACCACTGTGATTACAAAGTTTATGGAGCATTGCAATGATAAGGTTGTGGACCGTTGTGATGAAATGCGCGTGGCACATTGTGATGACAATGGTCATGGAGCATTGTTCTGACAAAGACATGGAGCATTGTGATGACAAGGGTGACAGAGAATTGTGATGAAAAGTTCATGGAGCATTGTGATTACAAAGGTCACAGAGCCTTGTGATGACGCTGGCAAGGACCATTGTGATGACAAACGTTATGAAGCATTGTGATGACTGGAATCACGGAGCATTGTGATGACAGGTGTCATGGAGCATTGTGATGACAAGGGCATGGAGCATTGTGAGGAGAAGGCCAAGGAGCATTCTGAAGACATACGTCATTGAGCTTTGTGATGACAAGGGCATGGAGCTTTGTGATTACAGGGGTCTTGAAGCATTGTGATGAAAAATGCAAGGATCATTGTGATAAAAAAGGAATGGAGACTTGTCATGACAGGGTTCAAGGAGCATACAGACAAGGGTCAGGGAGCATATTAATGACAAGTGTATTGATCATTGTGATGACAAAGGTCATGGAGCATTGTGATGAGAAGACCATGGATAATTGTGATGATGAGCTTCATGGGGCATTGTGATGACAAGTGTTATGGAATATTGTGATCACAAGGGTTTGGAGCATTGTTATGACAGAGGTCATGGAGCCTTTTGAATTCATTGTGATGACAATAGCATGAAGCATTATGATGATGAGCATGGTGCATTGTGATCACAGGGTTCATGGATCATTGAGATGAAAAGGGGCATGGAGCATTGTGATTACAGGGATCATGGATCATTGAGATGAAACTGGGCATGGAGCATTGTGATTACAGTGGTCTTGGATCAATGTGATGAGAAGGGTCATGGAGCCTTGTGATGACAAATCCATGGAACATCGTGATCGCAGGTGTCATGGAGCATTGTTATGACAGGGGTAATGGAGCATTTTGATGGAAAGGGCATGGAGCATTGTGATGAGAAGTCCATGGAGCATTCTGATGACATGTGTCATGGAGCTTAATGATGACAAGGGCATGGAGCAATGTGATGCCAAGGGTCATGGATATTTGTGATGACAAAGGTCATGGAGCATTTTGATGGCAAGGGCATTGTGCATTGTGATGAGAAGTGCAGGGAGCATTTTGATGACAGGTTCATGGAGCAATTTGATGAAAAGTGTCAAGGAACATTTTGATGACAGGGGTTATGGAACATTGTGATGTCAGGGGTCATCGAACATTGTGATGATAAGTGCATGTAGCATTGTGATGACAGGAATCATGGATCATTGTGATGACAGAGGTGAGGGAGTATTGTGACGAATAGTGATGTAACATTGTGATATCAGTGGTGAGAGAGCATTTTGAGGAGAAGTGCATGGAGCATTGTGATGACAAGACTGTGGAACACTGTGATGACAAGCGCATGGTGCATTGTGATGATATGTGTCATGGAGCATTGTGCTGACAAGTGCATGGAGCATTGTGATGACCAGGGTCATGGAGCATTGTGCTGAGAAAGGCATAAAGCATTGTGATTACAAGGGTCAAAGAGCAGTGTGATGAAAAGTTCATGGAGCATTGTGGTTAAAAAGGTCACAAAGACTGTTGATGACGAGGGCATGGACCATTGTGATGACAAAAGTCATGAAGCATTGTGATGACTGGAGTCACGGAGCATTGTGATGACAGGGGTCATGGAACATTGTGATAACAAGGACATGGAGCATTGTGATGACAAGGGCATGGAACATTGGTATAGTAAGCTTCATGGATTATTGCGATGACAGTTGGAATGGCGCATTGTGATGACAAGGGCATGGAGCATTGTGATGACCAGGTCATGCAGTACTGTGAAGACAGGTGTCAGGGAGCAATTTGATGACATATGTAATGGCCCATTGTGATGACAATGGCATGGAGCATTGTGATGCCAAGTGACATGGAGGATTCAGATGACAAAGGTAATGGAGCACTGTGATGACAATGGCTTGGAACATTGTGATGACAAGGGTCAGGGAGCATTGTGCTGACAAGTGCATGGAGAATTGTGATGACAAGGGTCATGGAGCATTTTGATGACAGGGCTTATGGAACATTGTGATGTCAGAGGTCATGGAACATTGTGATGATAAGGGGATGTAGCATTGTGATGACAGGGTCATGGAACATTGTGATTCCAGGGGTGAGGGAGTATTGTGATGACTAGTGATGGAACATTGTGATATCTCTGGTGAGAGAACATTTTGATGAGAAGTGCATGGACCACTGTGATTACAAAGTTTATGGAGCATTGCAATGATAAGGTTGTGGACCGTTGTGATGAAATGCGCGTGGCACATTGTGATGACAATGGTCATGGAGCATTGTTCTGACAAAGACATGGAGCATTGTGATGACAAGGGTGACAGAGAATTGTGATGAAAAGTTCATGGAGCATTGTGATTACAAAGGTCACAGAGCCTTGTGATGACGCTGGCAAGGACCATTGTGATGACAAACGTTATGAAGCATTGTGATGACTGGAATCACGGAGCATTGTGATGACAGGTGTCATGGAGCATTGTGATGACAAGGGCATGGAGCATTGTGAGGAGAAGGCCAAGGAGCATTCTGAAGACATACGTCATTGAGCTTTGTGATGACAAGGGCATGGAGCTTTGTGATTACAGGGGTCTTGAAGCATTGTGATGAAAAATGCAAGGATCATTGTGATAAAAAAGGAATGGAGACTTGTCATGACAGGGTTCAAGGAGCATACAGACAAGGGTCAGGGAGCATATTGATGACAAGTGTATTGATCATTGTGATGACAAAGGTCATGGAGCATTGTGATGAGAAGACCATGGATAATTGTGATGATGAGCTTCATGGGGCATTGTGATGACAAGTGTTATGGAATATTGTGATCACAAGGGTTTTGAGCATTGTTATGACAGAGGTCATGGAGCCTTTTGAATTCATTGTGATGACAATAGCATGAAGCATTATGATGATGAGCATGGTGCATTGTGATCACAGGGTTCATGGATCATTGAGATGAAAAGAGGCATGGAGCATTGTGATTACAGGGATCATGGATCATTGAGATGAAAATGGGCATGGAGCATTGTGATTACAGTGGTCTTGGATCAATGTGATGAGAAGGGTCATGGAGCCTTGTGATGACAAATCCATGGAACATCGTGATCGCAGGTGTCATGGAGCATTGTTATGACAGGGGTAATGGAGCATTTTGATGGAAAGGGCATGGAGCATTGTGATGAGAAGTCCATGGAGCATTCTGATGACATGTGTCATGGAGCTTAATGATGACAAGGGCATGGAGCAATGTGATGCCAAGGGTCATGGATATTTGTGATGACAAAGGTCATGGAGCATTTTGATGGCAAGGGCATTGTGCATTGTGATGAGAAGTGCAGGGAGCATTTTGATGACAGGTTCATGGAGCAATTTGATGAAAAGTGTCAAGGAACATTTTGATGACAGGGGTTATGGAACATTGTGATGTCAGGGGTCATCGAACATTGTGATGATAAGTGCATGTAGCATTGTGATGACAGGAATCATGGATCATTGTGATGACAGAGGTGAGGGAGTATTGTGACGAATAGTGATGTAACATTGTGATATCAGTGGTGAGAGAGCATTTTGAGGAGAAGTGCATGGAGCATTGTGATGACAAGACTGTGGAACACTGTGATGACAAGCGCATGGTGCATTGTGATGATATGTGTCATGGATCAT
This sequence comes from Mesoplodon mirus, assembly GCF_964341445.2. NCBI lineage: Eukaryota > Metazoa > Chordata > Mammalia > Artiodactyla > Ziphiidae > Mesoplodon > Mesoplodon mirus. The sequence continues at coordinate 2,557,314 of NW_028295774.1, read as the reverse complement.
TGTGCTGACAAGCGCATGGAGCATTGTGATGACCAGGGTCATGGAGCATTGTGCTGAGAAAGGCATAAAGCATTGTGATTACAAGGGTCAAAGAGCAGTGTGATGAAAAGTTCATGGAGCATTGTGGTTAAAAAGGTCACAAAGACTGTTGATGACGAGGGCATGGACCATTGTGATGACAAAAGTCATGAAGCATTGTGATGACTGGAGTCACGGAGCATTGTGATGACAGGGGTCATGGAACATTGTGATAACAAGGACATGGAGCATTGTGATGACAAGGGCATGGAACATTGGTATAGTAAGCTTCATGGATTATTGCGATGACAGTTGGAATGGCGCATTGTGATGACAAGGGCATGGAGCATTGTGATGACCAGGTCATGCAGTACTGTGAAGACAGGTGTCAGGGAGCAATTTGATGACATATGTAATGGCCCATTGTGATGACAATGGCATGGAGCATTGTGATGCCAAGTGACATGGAGGATTCAGATGACAAAGGTAATGGAGCACTGTGATGACAATGGCTTGGAACATTGTGATGACAAGGGTCAGGGAGCATTGTGCTGACAAGTGCATGGAGAATTGTGATGACAAGGGTCATGGAGCATTTTGATGACAGGGCTTATGGAACATTGTGATGTCAGAGGTCATGGAACATTGTGATGATAAGGGGATGTAGCATTGTGATGACAGGGTCATGGAACATTGTGATTCCAGGGGTGAGGGAGTATTGTGATGACTAGTGATGGAACATTGTGATATCTCTGGTGAGAGAACATTTTGATGAGAAGTGCATGGACCACTGTGATTACAAAGTTTATGGAGCATTGCAATGATAAGGTTGTGGACCGTTGTGATGAAATGCGCGTGGCACATTGTGATGACAATGGTCATGGAGCATTGTTCTGACAAAGACATGGAGCATTGTGATGACAAGGGTGACAGAGAATTGTGATGAATAGTTCATGGAGCATTGTGATTACAAAGGTCACAGAGCCTTGTGATGACGCTGGCAAGGACCATTGTGATGACAAACGTTATGAAGCATTGTGATGACTGGAATCACGGAGCATTGTGATGACAGGTGTCATGGAGCATTGTGATGACAAGGACATGGAGCATTGTGAGGAGAAGGCCAAGGAGCATTCTGAAGACATACGTCATTGAGCTTTGTGATGACAAGGGCATGGAGCTTTGTGATTACAGGGGTCTTGAAGCATTGTGATGAAAAATGCAAGGATCATTGTGATAAAAAAGGAATGGAGACTTGTCATGACAGGGTTCAAGGAGCATACAGACAAGGATCAGGGAGCATATTGATGACAAGTGTATTGATCATTGTGATGACAAAGGTCATGGAGCATTGTGATGAGAAGACCATGGATAATTGTGATGATGAGCTTCATGGGGCATTGTGATGACAAGTGTTATGGAATATTGTGATCACAAGGGTTTGGAGCATTGTTATGACAGAGGTCATGGAGCCTTTTGAATTCATTGTGATGACAATAGCATGAAGCATTATGATGATGAGCATGGTGCATTGTGATCACAGGGTTCATGGATCATTGAGATGAAAAGAGGCATGGAGCATTGTGATTACAGGGATCATGGATCATTGAGATGAAAATGGGCATGGAGCATTGTGATTACAGTGGTCTTGGATCAATGTGATGAGAAGGGTCATGGAGCCTTGTGATGACAAATCCATGGAACATCGTGATCGCAGGTGTCATGGAGCATTGTTATGACAGGGGTAATGGAGCATTTTGATGGAAAGGGCATGGAGCATTGTGATGAGAAGTCCATGGAGCATTCTGATGACATGTGTCATGGAGCTTAATGATGACAAGGGCATGGAGCAATGTGATGCCAAGGGTCATGGATATTTGTGATGACAAAGGTCATGGAGCATTTTGATGGCAAGGGCATTGTGCATTGTGATGAGAAGTGCAGGGAGCATTTTGATGACAGGTTCATGGAGCAATTTGATGAAAAGTGTCAAGGAACATTTTGATGACAGGGGTTATGGAACATTGTGATGTCAGGGGTCATCGAACATTGTGATGATAAGTGCATGTAGCATTGTGATGACAGGAATCATGGATCATTGTGATGACAGAGGTGAGGGAGTATTGTGACGAATAGTGATGTAACATTGTGATATCAGTGGTGAGAGAGCATTTTGAGGAGAAGTGCATGGAGCATTGTGATGACAAGACTGTGGAACACTGTGATGACAAGCGCATGGTGCATTGTGATGATATGTGTCATGGATCATTGTGCTGACAAGCGCATGGAGCATTGTGATGACCAGGGTCATGGAGCATTGTGCTGAGAAAGGCATAAAGCATTGTGATTACAAGGGTCAAAGAGCAGTGTGATGAAAAGTTCATGGAGCATTGTGGTTAAAAAGGTCACAAAGACTGTTGATGACGAGGGCATGGACCATTGTGATGACAAAAGTCATGAAGCATTGTGATGACTGGAGTCACGGAGCATTGTGATGACAGGGGTCATGGAACATTGTGATAACAAGGACATGGAGCATTGTGATGACAAGGGCATGGAACATTGGTATAGTAAGCTTCATGGATTATTGCGATGACAGTTGGAATGGCGCATTGTGATGACAAGGGCATGGAGCATTGTGATGACCAGGTCATGCAGTACTGTGAAGACAGGTGTCAGGGAGCAATTTGATGACATATGTAATGGCCCATTGTGATGACAATGGCATGGAGCATTGTGATGCCAAGTGACATGGAGGATTCAGATGACAAAGGTAATGGAGCACTGTGATGACAATGGCTTGGAACATTGTGATGACAAGGGTCAGGGAGCATTGTGCTGACAAGTGCATGGAGAATTGTGATGACAAGGGTCATGGAGCATTTTGATGACAGGGCTTATGGAACATTGTGATGTCAGAGGTCATGGAACATTGTGATGATAAGGGGATGTAGCATTGTGATGACAGGGTCATGGAACATTGTGATTCCAGGGGTGAGGGAGTATTGTGATGACTAGTGATGGAACATTGTGATATCTCTGGTGAGAGAACATTTTGATGAGAAGTGCATGGACCACTGTGATTACAAAGTTTATGGAGCATTGCAATGATAAGGTTGTGGACCATTGTGATGAAATGTGCATGGCACATTGTGATGACAATGGTCATGGAGCATTGTTCTGACAAAGACATGGAGCATTGTGATGACAAGGGTGACAGAGAATTGTGATGAGAAGTTCATGGAGCATTGTGATTACAAAGGTCACAGAGCCTTGTGATGACGCTGGCAAGGACCATTGTGATGACAAACGTTATGAAGCATTGTGATGACTGGAATCACGGAGCATTGTGATGACAGGTGTCATGGAGCATTGTGATGACAAGGGCATGGAGCATTGTGAGGAGAAGGCCAAGGAGCATTCTGAAGACATACGTCATTGAGCTTTGTGATGACAAGGGCATGGAGCTTTGTGATTACAGGGGTCTTGAAGCATTGTGATGAAAAATGCAAGGATCATTGTGATAAAAAAGGAATGGAGACTTGTCATGACAGGGTTCAAGGAGCATACAGACAAGGGTCAGGGAGCATATTGATGACAAGTGTATTGATCATTGTGATGACAAAGGTCATGGAGCATTGTGATGAGAAGACCATGGATAATTGTGATGATGAGCTTCATGGGGCATTGTGATGACAAGTGTTATGGAATATTGTGATCACAAGGGTTTGGAGCATTGTTATGTCAGATGTCATGGAGCCTTTTGATTTCATTGTGATGACAATAGCATGAAGCATTATGATGATGGGCATGGTGCATTGTGATGACAGCGTTCATGGATCATTGAGATGAAAACGGGCATGGAGCATTGTGATTACAGGGATCATGGATCATTGAGATGAAACTGGGCATGGAGCATTGTGATTACAGTGGTCTTGGATCAATGTGATGAGAAGGGTCATGGAGCCTTGTGATGACAAATCCATGGAATATCGTGATCGCAGGTGTCATGGAGCATTGTTATGACAGGGGTAATGGAGCATTTTGATGGAAAGGGCATGGAGCATTGTGATGAGAAGTCCATGGAGCATTCTGATGACATGTGTCATGGAGCTTAATGATGACAAGGGCATGGAGCAATGTGATGCCAAGGGTCATGGATATTTGTGATGACAAAGGTCATGGAGCATTTTGATGGCAAGGGCATTGTGCATTGTGATGAGAAGTGCAGGGAGCATTTTGATGACAGGTTCATGGAGCAATTTGATGAAAAGTGTCAAGGAACATTTTGATGACAGGGGTTATGGAACATTGTGATGTCAGGGGTCATCGAACATTGTGATGATAAGTGCATGTAGCATTGTGATGACAGGAATCATGGATCATTGTGATGACAGAGGTGAGGGAGTATTGTGACGAATAGTGATGTAACATTGTGATATCAGTGGTGAGAGAGCATTTTGAGGAGAAGTGCATGGAGCATTGTGATGACAAGACTGTGGAGCACTGTGATGACAAGCGCATGGTGCATTGTGATGATATGTGTCATGGAGCATTGTGCTGACAAGCGCATGGAGCATTGTGATGACCAGGGTCATGGAGCATTGTGCTGAGAAAGGCATAAAGCATTGTGATTACAAGGGTCAAAGAGCAGTGTGATGAAAAGTTCATGGAGCATTGTGGTTAAAAAGGTCACAAAGACTGTTGATGACGAGGGCATGGACCATTGTGATGACAAAAGTCATGAAGCATTGTGATGACTGGAGTCACGGAGCATTGTGATGACAGGGGTCATGGAACATTGTGATAACAAGGACATGGAGCATTGTGATGACAAGGGCATGGAACATTGGTATAGTAAGCTTCATGGATTATTGCGATGACAGTTGGAATGGCGCATTGTGATGACAAGGGCATGGAGCATTGTGATGACCAGGTCATGCAGTACTGTGAAGACAGGTGTCAGGGAGCAATTTGATGACATATGTAATGGCCCATTGTGATGACAATGGCATGGAGCATTGTGATGCCAAGTGACATGGAGGATTCAGATGACAAAGGTAATGGAGCACTGTGATGACAATGGCTTGGAACATTGTGATGACAAGGGTCAGGGAGCATTGTGCTGACAAGTGCATGGAGAATTGTGATGACAAGGGTCATGGAGCATTTTGATGACAGGGCTTATGGAACATTGTGATGTCAGAGGTCATGGAACATTGTGATGATAAGGGGATGTAGCATTGTGATGACAGGGTCATGGAACATTGTGATTCCAGGGGTGAGGGAGTATTGTGATGACTAGTGATGGAACATTGTGATATCTCTGGTGAGAGAACATTTTGATGAGAAGTGCATGGACCACTGTGATTACAAAGTTTATGGAGCATTGCAATGATAAGGTTGTGGACCGTTGTGATGAAATGCGCGTGGCACATTGTGATGACAATGGTCATGGAGCATTGTTCTGACAAAGACATGGAGCATTGTGATGACAAGGGTGACAGAGAATTGTGATGAAAAGTTCATGGAGCATTGTGATTACAAAGGTCACAGAGCCTTGTGATGACGCTGGCAAGGACCATTGTGATGACAAACGTTATGAAGCATTGTGATGACTGGAATCACGGAGCATTGTGATGACAGGTGTCATGGAGCATTGTGATGACAAGGGCATGGAGCATTGTGAGGAGAAGGCCAAGGAGCATTCTGAAGACATACGTCATTGAGCTTTGTGATGACAAGGGCATGGAGCTTTGTGATTACAGGGGTCTTGAAGCATTGTGATGAAAAATGCAAGGATCATTGTGATAAAAAAGGAATGGAGACTTGTCATGACAGGGTTCAAGGAGCATACAGACAAGGGTCAGGGAGCATATTGATGACAAGTGTATTGATCATTGTGATGACAAAGGTCATGGAGCATTGTGATGAGAAGACCATGGATAATTGTGATGATGAGCTTCATGGGGCATTGTGATGACAAGTGTTATGGAATATTGTGATCACAAGGGTTTGGAGCATTCTTATGTCAGAGGTCATGGAGCCTTTTGATTTCATTGTGATGACAATAGCATGAAGCATTATGATGATGGGCATGGTGCATTGTGATGACAGGGTTCATGGCTCATTGAGATGAAAAGGGGCATGGAGCATTGTGATTACAGGGATCATGGATCATTGAGATGAAACTGGGCATGGAGCATTGTGATTACAGTGGTCTTGGATCAATGTGATGAGAAGGGTCATGGAGCCTTGTGATGACAAATCCATGGAATATCGTGATCGCAGGTGTCATGGAGCATTGTTATGACAGGGGTAATGGAGCATTTTGATGGAAAGGGCATGGAGCATTGTGATGAGAAGTCCATGGAGCATTCTGATGACATGTGTCATGGAGCTTAATGATGACAAGGGCATGGAGCAATGTGATGCCAAGGGTCATGGATATTTGTGATGACAAAGGTCATGGAGCATTTTGATGGCAAGGGCATTGTGCATTGTGATGAGAAGTGCAGGGAGCATTTTGATGACAGGTTCATGGAGCAATTTGATGAAAAGTGTCAAGGAACATTTTGATGACAGGGGTTATGGAACATTGTGATGTCAGGGGTCATCGAACATTGTGATGATAAGTGCATGTAGCATTGTGATGACAGGAATCATGGATCATTGTGATGACAGAGGTGAGGGAGTATTGTGACGAATAGTGATGTAACATTGTGATATCAGTGGTGAGAGAGCATTTTGAGGAGAAGTGCATGGAGCATTGTGATGACAAGACTGTGGAGCACTGTGATGACAAGCGCATGGTGCATTGTGATGATATGTGTCATGGAGCATTGTGCTGACAAGCGCATGGAGCATTGTGATGACCAGGGTCATGGAGCATTGTGCTGAGAAAGGCATAAAGCATTGTGATTACAAGGGTCAAAGAGCAGTGTGATGAAAAGTTCATGGAGCATTGTGGTTAAAAAGGTCACAAAGACTGTTGATGACGAGGGCATGGACCATTGTGATGACAAAAGTCATGAAGCATTGTGATGACTGGAGTCACGGAGCATTGTGATGACAGGGGTCATGGAACATTGTGATAACAAGGACATGGAGCATTGTGATGACAAGGGCATGGAACATTGGTATAGTAAGCTTCATGGATTATTGCGATGACAGTTGGAATGGCGCATTGTGATGACAAGGGCATGGAGCATTGTGATGACCAGGTCATGCAGTACTGTGAAGACAGGTGTCAGGGAGCAATTTGATGACATATGTAATGGCCCATTGTGATGACAATGGCATGGAGCATTGTGATGCCAAGTGACATGGAGGATTCAGATGACAAAGGTAATGGAGCACTGTGATGACAATGGCTTGGAACATTGTGATGACAAGGGTCAGGGAGCATTGTGCTGACAAGTGCATGGAGAATTGTGATGACAAGGGTCATGGAGCATTTTGATGACAGGGCTTATGGAACATTGTGATGTCAGAGGTCATGGAACATTGTGATGATAAGGGGATGTAGCATTGTGATGACAGGGTCATGGAACATTGTGATTCCAGGGGTGAGGGAGTATTGTGATGACTAGTGATGGAACATTGTGATATCTCTGGTGAGAGAACATTTTGATGAGAAGTGCATGGACCACTGTGATTACAAAGTTTATGGAGCATTGCAATGATAAGGTTGTGGACCGTTGTGATGAAATGCGCGTGGCACATTGTGATGACAATGGTCATGGAGCATTGTTCTGACAAAGACATGGAGCATTGTGATGACAAGGGTGACAGAGAATTGTGATGAAAAGTTCATGGAGCATTGTGATTACAAAGGTCACAGAGCCTTGTGATGACGCTGGCAAGGACCATTGTGATGACAAACGTTATGAAGCATTGTGATGACTGGAATCACGGAGCATTGTGATGACAGGTGTCATGGAGCATTGTGATGACAAGGGCATGGAGCATTGTGAGGAGAAGGCCAAGGAGCATTCTGAAGACATACGTCATTGAGCTTTGTGATGACAAGGGCATGGAGCTTTGTGATTACAGGGGTCTTGAAGCATTGTGATGAAAAATGCAAGGATCATTGTGATAAAAAAGGAATGGAGACTTGTCATGACAGGGTTCAAGGAGCATACAGACAAGGGTCAGGGAGCATATTGATGACAAGTGTATTGATCATTGTGATGACAAAGGTCATGGAGCATTGTGATGAGAAGACCATGGATAATTGTGATGATGAGCTTCATGGGGCATTGTGATGACAAGTGTTATGGAATATTGTGATCACAAGGGTTTGGAGCATTGTTATGTCAGATGTCATGGAGCCTTTTGATTTCATTGTGATGACAATAGCATGAAGCATTATGATGATGGGCATGGTGCATTGTGATGACAGCGTTCATGGATCATTGAGATGAAAACGGGCATGGAGCATTGTGATTACACTGTTCTTGGAGCTTTGTGATGAGAAGGGTCATGGAGCCTTGTGATGACAAGGCCATGGAACATCGTGATTACAGGGTTCATGGAGCATTGTTATGACATGGGTAATGGAACATTGTGATGGCAAGGGCATGGAGCATTGTGATGAGAAGGCCATGGAGCATTCTGATGACATGTGTCATGGAGGTTTGTGATGACAAGGACATGGAGCAATGTGATGTGAACCTTCATGGTGCATTGTGATGACAGTGACATGGAGCATTGTGATGCCAAGGGTCATGGATCTTTGTGATGACAAAGGTCATGGAGCATTTTGATGACAAGGGCATTGTGCATTGTGATGAGAAGGGTAGGGAGCATTGTGATGACAGGGTCATGGAGCAATTTGATGAAAACGGTCATGGAACATTTTGATGACAGATGTTATGGAACATTGTGATGCCAGGGGTCATCGAACATTGTGATGATAAGTGCATGTAGCAATGTGATGACAGGAGTCATGGAACATTGTGATGACAGGGGTGAGGGAGTATTGTGACAAATAGTGATGTACCATTGTGATACCAGTGGTGAGAGAGCATTTTGATGAGAAGTGCATGGAGTATTGTGATGACAAGGGTCAAAGAGCATTTTGATGAAAAGTTCAAGTAGCATTGTTGTTAAAAAGGTCACAGAGACTCTTGATGATGAGGGCATGGACCATTGTTATGACAAAGGTCAGGAAGCATTGTGATAACTGGAGTCACGGAGCATTGTGAGGACAGGGGTCATGGAGCATTGTGATAACAAGGGCATGGAGCATTGTGATGACCAGGTCATGCAGTATTGTGAACACAGGTGTCAGGGAGCAATTTGATGACATATGTAATGGCCCATTGTGATGACAATGGCATGGAGCATTGTGATGCCAAGTGACATGGAGGATTCAGATGACAAAGGTAATGGAGCACTGTGATGACAATGGCTTGGAACATTGTGATGGCAAGGGTCATGGTGCATTGTAATGACAGGTTTAATGGAGCATTTTGACGAGAAGGGCATGGAACATTGGTCTGAAGTGTTTCATGGATTATTGTGATGAGAGTGGGCATGGAGCGTTGTGATGATTAGGGCACGGAATCTGGGTGATACCGGGTTCATGGAGGATTGTAATGACATGGGCATGGAGCATTGTGATGACAAGGGCTTCGAGCACTGTGATGACAAGTGTCATGGAGCTCTGCAATGACAAGAGCATGGAGCAGTGTGATGAGAGGGTTCATGGAGCATTGTGATGAAAATGGCATGGATCATTGTGATGAAAATGGCATGGAGCCTTTTCATGACGGGGTTCAAGGAGCATATTGACGACAAGTGTCAGGGAGCATTGTGATGACAAGTCATGGAGCATTTTGATGACAAGGGCATGGTGCACTGTGATGAGAAGTGCAGGGAGCATTTTGTTGACCAGGTTATGCAGCAATTTAATAAAAATTGTAATGGAATATTTTGATGGCACGGGTTATAGAACATTGTGATGTCAGGGGTCTTGGAAGTTTGGGATGAAAAGGGTCATGGAGCATTTTGATGACAGGGGTTATGGAACATTGTGATGTCAGGGGTCATGGAACATTGTGATGATAAGGGGATGTAGCATTGTGATGACAGGGTCCTGGAACATTGTGATTACAGGGGTGAGGGAGTATTGTGATGACTAGTGATGGAACATTGTGATATCTCTGGTGATAGAGCATTTTGATGAGAAGTGCATGGACCATTGTGATTACAAGGTTTATGGAGCATAGCAATGACAAGGATGTGGACCGTTGTGAAGAAATGCGCGTGGCACATTGTGATGACAATGGTCACTGAACATTGTTCTGACAAAGACATGGAGCTTTGTGATGACAAGGGCATGGAGCATTGTGATTACATGTGTCTGGGAGCATTGTGATGAAAAGGACATGGGTCATTGTGATGACAATGGCATGGAGCCTTGTCATGACAGGTTTCAAGGAGCATATTGATGACAAGTGTCAGGGAGCATTGTGATGACAAGTCTATTTGAGAAGTGTGATGAAAAATATCATGGAGCATTGTGATGAGAAGACCATGGATAATTGTGATGACGAGTGTCATGGGGCATTGTGATGATAATGGTCATGGACCATTTTGATGCGAAGGTCATGGAGCATTGGGTTGAAAATATTCATGGAGTATTGTGATGACAGGGGTCATGGAGCATTTTGATGACTAGAGAATGGAGCATGGTGATGGCACGGTCCTGGAGCATTGTGATGAGATGACGATGGAGACTTGTGATGACAAGTCTCATGGAGCATTCTGATGAAACGGGGCATGGAGCATTGTGATTACAGGGGTCTTGGAGCACTGTGATGACAAGGGCATGCCTCATTTTGATGAGCGGGCCATGGAACATTCTGATGACATGTGTCATGGAGCTTTTTGATGACAAGGGCATGGAGAATTGTGATTACAGGGGTCTTGGAGCATTGTGATGACAATTGTCATGGAGCCTTGTGATGACAAGACCGTGGAACATTGTGATGGCTGGGGTCATGGATCATTGTTATGACCGGGGTAATGGAGCACTGTGATGAGAAGGGCATGGAGCATTGAGATTACAATATTTATGGAGCATTGCGATGACAAATTTGTGGACCGTTGTGATGAAAAGCGCGTGGCACATTTTGATGACAAGGGTCATGGAGTAATTTTCTGACAAAGGCATTGAACATTGTGATGACAAGTTCATGGAGCATTGTGGTAACAAAGGTAACAGAGCCTTGTGATGATGCGGGCATGGACCATTGTGATGACAAATGTTATGAAGCATTGTGATGACGGGAGTCACAGAGCATTGTGATGACAGGGGTCATGAAGCTCTCTGATGACAAGGGCAAGGAGCATTGTGCTTAGAAAGGCATAGAGCATTGTGATGACAAGGGTCAAAGAGCATTGTGATAAAAAGTTAATGGAACATTGTGGCTAAAAAGGTCACAGAGACTGTTGATGATGAGGGCATGGACCATTGTGATGACAAAGTTCATGAAGCATTGTGATGACTGGAGTCATGGAGCATTGTGATAAAAAGGGCATGGAGAATTGTGATGACAAGGGCATGGAGCATTTGTCTAATAAGTTTCATGGATTATTGCGATGACAGTTGGAATGGCGCATTGTGATGAGAAGGGCATGGAGCATTGTGATGACCAGGTCATGCAGTATTGTGAAGACAGGTGTCAGGGATAATTGTGATGAGATATGTAATGGCCCATTGTGATGACAATGGCATGGAGCATTGTGATGCCAAGTGTCATGGAGGATTCTGATGACAAAGGTAATGGAGCATTGTGATGACAATGGCTTGGAGCATTGTAATGACAAGGGTCAGGGAGCATTCTGATGACAAGCTTGTGGAGTATTTTGATGACAATGGCATGGAGCATTGTGATGAAAACAGCATGGGGCATTGTGATGAAAATGGCATGGAGCCTTTTCGTGACAGGTTTCAAGGAGCATTCTGACGACAAGTTTCAGGAAGCATTGTAATGACAAGTGTATTTAGAATTGTGATGACAAAGGTCATGGAGCATTGTGATGAAAAGTCCATGGAGTATTGTGATGACAGGCATCATGGAGCGTTGTGATGACAAGTGTTATGGAACATGGTGATCACAAGGGTTTGGAGCATTGTGATGACAGAGGTCATGGATCATTTTGATTTCAAGGAGCATGGAGCATTGTGATGACAAGGGCATGAAGCAATGTGATCCCAAGGTTCATGGAGGATTGTGTTGACAATGGTAATTCAGTATTGTGATGACAAGCACATAGAGCATTGTAATGACAAGGTCATGTAGCATTTTGCTGACAAAGGCATGGAGCATTGTGATTACAGGGGTCTTGGAGCATTTTGATGAGAAGGGTCATGGAGCTTTGTGATGACAAGGCCATGGAACATCGTGATGGCAGGGGTCATGGAGCATTGCTATGTCTTGTGTAATGGAGCATTGTGATGGCAAGGGCATGGAGCATTGTGATGAGAAGGCCATGGAGCATTCTGATGACATGTGTCACGGAGCTTTGTGAAGACAAATGCATGGAGCAATGTGATGAGAGCGTTCATGGAGCATTGTGATGACAATGACATTGAGCATTGTGATGCCAAGGGTCATGGATCTTTATGATGACAAAGGTCATGGAGCATTTTGATGGCAAGGGCGTTGTGCATTGTGATGAGAAGGGCAGGGAGCATTGTGATGACAGGGTCATGGAGCAATTTGATGAAAAGTGTCAAGGAACATTTTGATGACAGGGGTTATGGAACATTGTGATGTCAGGGGTCATCGAACATTGTGATGATAAGTGCATGTAGCATTGTGATGACAGGAGTCATGGAACATTGTGATGACAGAGGTGAGGGAGTATTGTGACGAATAGTGATGTAACATTGTGATATCAGTGGTGAGAGAGCATTTTGATGAGAAGTGCATGGAGCATTGTGATGACAAGGTTTATGGAGCATTGTGATGACAAGATTGTGGAGCACTGTGATGACAATGGCTTGGAACATTGTGATGACAAGGGTCAGGGAGCATTGTGCTGACAAGTGCATGGAGAATTGTGATGACAAGGGTCATGGAGCATTTTGATGACATGGCTTATGGAACATTGTGATGTCAGGGGTCATGGAACATTGTGATGATAAGAGGATGTAGCATTGTGATGACAGGGTCATGGAACATTGTGATTCCAGGGGTGAGGGAGTATTGTGATGACTAGTGATGGAAGATTGTGATATCTCTGGTGAGAGAGCATTTTGATGAGAAGGGCATGGACCATTGTGATTACAAAGTTTATGGAGCATTGCAATGATAAGGTTGTGGACCGTTGTGATGAAATGTGCATGGCACATTGTGATGACAATGGTCATGGAGCATTGTTCTGACAAAGACATGGAGCATTGTGATGACAAGTGTCAAAGAGAATTGTGATGAAAAGTTCATGGAACATTGTGGTTACAAAGGTCACAGAGCCTTGTGATGATGCTGGCATGGACCATTGTGATGACAAACGTTATGAAGCATTGTGATGACTGGAATCACGGAGCATTGTGATGACAGGGGTCATGGAGCATTGTGATGAAAAGGGCATGGAGCATTGTGAGGAGAAGGCCAAGGAGCATTCTGAAGACATACATCATTGAGGGTTGTGATGACAAGGGCATGGCGCTTTGTGATTACAGGGGTCTTGGAGCATTGTGATGAAAAGTGCATGGATCATTGTGATGAAAAAGGCATGGAGCATTCTAATGACAGGGTTCAAGGAGCATACAGACAACAAGTGGCAGGGAGCATTGTGATGACAAGTGTATTGATCATTGTGTGACAAAGGTCATGGAGCATTGTGATGAGAAGACCATGGATAATTGTGATGACGAGCTTCATGGGGCATTGTGATGACAAGTGTTATGGAATATTGTGATCACAAGGGTTTGGAGCATTGTTATGACAGAGGTCATGTAGCATTTTGATTTCATTGTGATGACAATAGCATGAAGCATTATGATGATGGGCATGGTGCATTGTGATGACAGGGTTCATGGATCATTGAGATGAAAACGGGCATGGAGCATTGTGATTACAGGGGTCTTGGAGCATTGTGATGAGAAGAGTCATGGAGCCTTGTGATGACAAGGCCATGGAACATCGTGATAACAGGGTTCATGGAGCATTGTTATGAGAGGGGTAATGGAGCATTGTGATGGCAAGGGCATGGAGCATTGTCATGAGAAGGCCATGGAGCATTCTGATGACATGTGTCATGGAGGTTTGTGATGACAAGGACATGGAGCAATGTGATGAGAACCTTCATGGAGCATTGTGATGACAATGACATGGAGCATTGTGATGCCAAAGGTCATGGATCTTTGTGATGACAAAGGTCATGGAGCATTTCGATGACAAGGGCGTTGTGCATTGTGATGAGAACGGTAGGTAGCATTGTGATGACAGGGTCATGGAGCAATTTGATGAAAAGGGTCATGGAACATTTTGATGACAGGGGTTATGGAAGATTGTGATGCCAGGGGTCATCGAACATTGTGATGATAAGTGCATGTAGCATTGTGATGACAGGAGTCATGGCACATTTTGATGACAGAGGTGAGGGAATATTGTGACGAATAGTCATGTAACATTGTCATATCAGAGGTCAGAGAGCATTTTGATGAGAAGTGCATGGATCATTGTGATGACAAGGGTCAAAGAGGATTTTGATGAAAATTTCATATAGCATTGTGGTTAAAAAGGTCACAGAGACTGTTGATGACGAGGGCATGGACCACTGTGATGACAAAGGTCATGAAGCATTGTGATAACTGGAGTCACGGAGCATTGTGCGGACAGGGGTCATGGAGCATTGTGATAACAAGGGCATGGAGCATTGTGATGACAAGGGCATGGAGCATTGGCCTAATAAGTTGCATGGATTATTGCAATGACAGTTGGAATGGCGCATTGTGATGACAAGGGCATGGAGCATTGTGATGACCAGGTCATGCAGTATTGTGAACACAGGTGTCAGGGAGCATTGTGATGACATATGTAATGGCCCATTGTGATGACAATGGCATGGAGCATTGTGATGCCAACTGTCATGGAGGATTCTGATGACAAAGGTAATGGAGCATTGTGATGGCAATGGCTTGGAGCCTTGTTATGACAAAGGTCAGGGAGCATTGTGCTGACAAGTGCATGGAGAATTGTGATGACATGTGTCATGGAGCATTCTGAAAACAAGCTTGTGGAGTATTTTGATGACAATGGCATGGAGCATTGTGATGAAAACGGCATGGGGCATTCTGATGAAAAAGGCATGGAGCCTTTTTGTGACAGGGTTCAAGGAGCATTCTGATGACCAGTGTCAGGGAGCATTGCGATGACAAGTGTATTGAGAATTGTGATGACAAATGTCATGGAGCATTGTGATGAAAAGGTCATGGAGTATTGTGATGACAGGCATCATGGAGCGTTGTGATGACAAGTGTTATGGAACATTGTGATCACAAGTGTTTGGAGCATTGTGATGACAGAGGTCATGGATCATATTGATTTCAAGGAACATGGAGCATTGTGATGACAAGAGCATGAAGCAATGTGATCCCAAGTTTCATGGAGGATTGTGATGACAATGGAAATGGAGTATTGTGATGACAAGCGCATAGAGCATTGAAATGACAAGGTCATGTAGCATTTTGCTGACAAAATCATGGAGCATTGTGATGACATGTGTCATGGAGCACTGTGATGACAAGCGTCATGGAGCATTGAGAATACAGGGGTCATGGAGCATTGGGATGACAAGGGCATGGATGATTATGATGACAATGTTCATGGAGCATTGGGCTGAAAATATTCATGGAGTATTGTGATGACAGGGGTCATGGAGCATTGTGATGACAGAGGTCATGGAGAATTTTGATTTCATTGTGCTGACAATAGCCGGAAGTATTATGATGATGGGCATGATGCATTGTGATGACAGTGGTCATGGAGCATTGTGATGACAAGGGCATGGAGAATTGTGGTGACAGGGCCATGGAGCATTGGTCTGACAAGTTTCATAGATTATTGTGATGACAGTGGACATGGTGCATTGTGATGACAAGGGCATGGATCATGGTGATGAGAAGG
This sequence comes from Mesoplodon mirus, assembly GCF_964341445.2. Lineage (NCBI taxonomy): Eukaryota > Metazoa > Chordata > Mammalia > Artiodactyla > Ziphiidae > Mesoplodon > Mesoplodon mirus. Next base: position 2,541,148 of record NW_028295774.1, on the reverse strand, counting down.
TCATGGAGTATTGTGAAGACAGGTGTCAAGGAGCATTGTGATGACATATGTCATGGTTCATTGCAATGACAATGTCATGGAGCATTGTGATGCCAAATGTAATGGAGGATTGTGATGACAAATACAATGGAGCATTGTGTTGACTAGGGCTTGGAGCACTATGATGACAAGGTCCATTAGAGAATTGTCATGACAAGTTCGTGAAGCATTGTGATGACAAGGTCCTGGAGCATTGTGATGAGAAATCCATGGAGCCTTGTGATGACAAGTCTCATATAGCATACTGATGAAAAGGAGCATGGACCATTGTGATTACTGGGGTCTTGGAACATTGTGATGAAAATGGCATGGAGCATTGTGAAAAGAAGGCCAAGGAGCATTCTGAGGACAGGCGTCATTGAGCTTTGTGATGACAAGTGCATGGAGCATTGTGATTACAGGGGTCTTGGAGCACTGTGATGAAAAGGGCATGGAGCCTTGTCATGACAGGGTTCAAGGAGCATACAGACCACAAGTGTCAGGGAGCATATTGATGACAAGTGTATAGAGCATTGTGATGACAAAGGTCATGGAGCATTGTGATGAGAAGACCATGGATAATTGTGATGATGAGCTTCATGGGGCATTGTGATGACAAGTGTTATGGAATATTGTGATCACAAGGGTTTTGAGCATTGTTATGACAGAGGTCATGGAGCATTTTGAATTCATTGTGATGACAATAGCATGAAGCATTATGATGATGAGCATGGTGCATTGTGATCACAGGGTTCATGGATCATTGAGATGAAAAGGGGCATGGAGCATTGTGATTACAGGGATCATGGATCATTGAGATGAAACTGGGCATGGAGCATTGTGATTACAGTGGTCTTGGATCAATGTGATGAGAAGGGTCATGGAGCCTTGTGATGACAAATCCATGGAACATCGTGATCGCAGGTGTCATGGAGCATTGTTATGACAGGGGTAATGGAGCATTTTGATGGAAAGGGCATGGAGCATTGTGATGAGAAGTCCATGGAGCATTCTGATGACATGTGTCATGGAGCTTAATGATGACAAGGGCATGGAGCAATGTGATGCCAAGGGTCATGGATATTTGTGATGACAAAGGTCATGGAGCATTTTGATGGCAAGGGCATTGTGCATTGTGATGAGAAGTGCAGGGAGCATTTTGATGACAGGTTCATGGAGCAATTTGATGAAAAGTGTCAAGGAACATTTTGATGACAGGGGTTATGGAACATTGTGATGTCAGGGGTCATCGAACATTGTGATGATAAGTGCATGTAGCATTGTGATGACAGGAATCATGGATCATTGTGATGACAGAGGTGAGGGAGTATTGTGACGAATAGTGATGTAACATTGTGATATCAGTGGTGAGAGAGCATTTTGAGGAGAAGTGCATGGAGCATTGTGATGACAAGACTGTGGAACACTGTGATGACAAGCGCATGGTGCATTGTGATGATATGTGTCATGGATCATTGTGCTGACAAGCGCATGGAGCATTGTGATGACCAGGGTCATGGAGCATTGTGCTGAGAAAGGCATAAAGCATTGTGATTACAAGGGTCAAAGAGCAGTGTGATGAAAAGTTCATGGAGCATTGTGGTTAAAAAGGTCACAAAGACTGTTGATGACGAGGGCATGGACCATTGTGATGACAAAAGTCATGAAGCATTGTGATGACTGGAGTCACGGAGCATTGTGATGACAGGGGTCATGGAACATTGTGATAACAAGGACATGGAGCATTGTGATGACAAGGGCATGGAACATTGGTATAGTAAGCTTCATGGATTATTGCGATGACAGTTGGAATGGCGCATTGTGATGACAAGGGCATGGAGCATTGTGATGACCAGGTCATGCAGTACTGTGAAGACAGGTGTCAGGGAGCAATTTGATGACATATGTAATGGCCCATTGTGATGACAATGGCATGGAGCATTGTGATGCCAAGTGACATGGAGGATTCAGATGACAAAGGTAATGGAGCACTGTGATGACAATGGCTTGGAACATTGTGATGACAAGGGTCAGGGAGCATTGTGCTGACAAGTGCATGGAGAATTGTGATGACAAGGGTCATGGAGCATTTTGATGACAGGGCTTATGGAACATTGTGATGTCAGAGGTCATGGAACATTGTGATGATAAGGGGATGTAGCATTGTGATGACAGGGTCATGGAACATTGTGATTCCAGGGGTGAGGGAGTATTGTGATGACTAGTGATGGAACATTGTGATATCTCTGGTGAGAGAACATTTTGATGAGAAGTGCATGGACCACTGTGATTACAAAGTTTATGGAGCATTGCAATGATAAGGTTGTGGACCGTTGTGATGAAATGCGTGTGGCACATTGTGATGACAATGGTCATGGAGCATTGTTCTGACAAAGACATGGAGCATTGTGATGACAAGGGTGACAGAGAATTGTGATGAAAAGTTCATGGAGCATTGTGATTACAAAGGTCACAGAGCCTTGTGATGACGCTGGCAAGGACCATTGTGATGACAAACGTTATGAAGCATTGTGATGACTGGAATCACGGAGCATTGTGATGACAGGTGTCATGGAGCATTGTGATGACAAGGGCATGGAGCATTGTGAGGAGAAGGCCAAGGAGCATTCTGAAGACATACGTCATTGAGCTTTGTGATGACAAGGGCATGGAGCTTTGTGATTACAGGGGTCTTGAAGCATTGTGATGAAAAATGCAAGGATCATTGTGATAAAAAAGGAATGGAGACTTGTCATGACAGGGTTCAAGGAGCATACAGACAAGGGTCAGGGAGCATATTGATGACAAGTGTATTGATCATTGTGATGACAAAGGTCATGGAGCATTGTGATGAGAAGACCATGGATAATTGTGATGATGAGCTTCATGGGGCATTGTGATGACAAGTGTTATGGAATATTGTGATCACAAGGGTTTGGAGCATTGTTATGTCAGATGTCATGGAGCCTTTTGATTTCATTGTGATGACAATAGCATGAAGCATTATGATGATGGGCATGGTGCATTGTGATGACAGGGTTCATGGCTCATTGAGATGAAAAGGGGCATGGAGCATTGTGATTACAGGGATCATGGATCATTGAGATGAAACTGGGCATGGAGCATTGTGATTACAGTGGTCTTGGATCAATGTGATGAGAAGGGTCATGGAGCCTTGTGATGACAAATCCATGGAACATCGTGATCGCAGGTGTCATGGAGCATTGTTATGACAAGGGTAATGGAGCATTTTGATGGAAAGGGCATGAAGCATTGTGATGAGAAGTCCATGGAGCATTCTGATGACATGTGTCATGGAGCTTAATGATGACAAGGGCATGGAGCAATGTGATGCCACGGGTCATGGATATTTGTGATGACAAAGGTCATGGAGCATTTTGATGGCAAGGGCAATGTGCATTGTGATGAGAAGTGCAGGGAGCATTTTGATGACAGGTTCATGGAGCAATTTGATGAAAAGTGTCAAGGAACATTTTGATGACAGGGGTTATGGAACATTGTGATGTCAGGGATCATCGAACATTGTGATGATAAGTGCATGTAGCATTGTGATGACAGGAATCATGGATCATTGTGATGACAGAGGTGAGGGAGTATTGTGACGAATAGTGATGTAACATTGTGATATCAGTGGTGAGAGAGCATTTTGAGGAGAAGTGCATGGAGCATTGTGATGACAAGACTGTGGAGCACTGTGATGACAAGCGCATGGTGCATTGTGATGATATGTGTCATGGAGCATTGTGCTGACAAGCGCATGGAGCATTGTGATGACCAGGGTCATGGAGCATTGTGATGACAGGGGTCATGGAACATTGTGATAACAAGGACATGGAGCATTTTGATGACAAGGGCATGGAACATTGGTATAGTAAGCTTCATGGATTATTGCGATGACAGTTGGAATGGCGCATTGTGATGACAAGGGCATGGAGCATTGTGATGACCAGGTCATGCAGTACTGTGAAGACAGGTGTCAGGGAGCAATTTGATGACATATGTAATGGCCCATTGTGATGACAATGGCATGGATCATTGTGATGCCAAGTGACATGGAGGATTCAGATGACAAAGGTAATGGAGCACTGTGATGACAATGGCTTGGAACATTGTGATGACAAGGGTCAGGGAGCACTGTGCTGACAAGTGCATGGAGAATTGTGATGACAAGGGTCATGGAGCATTTTGATGACAGGGCTTATGGAACATTGTGATGTCAGAGGTCATGGAACATTGTGATGATAAGGGGATGTAGCATTGTGATGACAGGGTCATGGAACATTGTGATTCCAGGGGTGAGGGAGTATTGTGATGACTAGTGATGGAACATTGTGATATCTCTGGTGAGAGAACATTTTGATGAGAAGTGCATGGACCACTGTGATTACAAAGTTTATGGAGCATTGCAATGATAAGGTTGTGGACCGTTGTGATGAAATGCGCGTGGCACATTGTGATGACAATGGTCATGGAGCATTGTTCTGACAAAGACATGGAGCATTGTGATGACAAGGGTGACAGAGAATTGTGATGAAAAGTTCATGGAGCATTGTGATTACAAAGGTCACAGAGCCTTGTGATGACGCTGGCAAGGACCATTGTGATGACAAACGTTATGAAGCATTGTGATGACTGGAATCACGGAGCATTGTGATGACAGGTGTCATGGAGCATTGTGATGACAAGGGCATGGAGCATTGTGAGGAGAAGGCCAAGGAGCATTCTGAAGACATACGTCATTGAGCTTTGTGATGACAAGGGCATGGAGCTTTGTGATTACAGGGGTCTTGAAGCATTGTGATGAAAAATGCAAGGATCATTGTGATAAAAAAAGGAATGGAGACTTGTCATGACAGGGTTCAAGGAGCATACAGACAAGGGTCAGGGAGCATATTGATGACAAGTGTATTGATCATTGTGATGACAAAGGTCATGGAGCATTGTGATGAGAAGACCATGGATAATTGTGATGATGAGCTTCATGGGGCATTGTGATGACAAGTGTTATGGAATATTGTGATCACAAGGGTTTGGAGCATTGTTATGTCAGATGTCATGGAGCCTTTTGATTTCATTGTGATGACAATAGCATGAAGCATTATGATGATGGGCATGGTGCATTGTGATGACAGGGTTCATGGATCATTGAGATGAAAACGGGCATGGAGCATTGTGATTACAGGGATCATGGATCATTGAGATGAAACTGGGCATGGAGCATTGTGATTACAGTGGTCTTGGATCAATGTGATGAGAAGGGTCATGGAGCCTTGTGATGACAAATCCATGGAACATCGTGATCGCAGGTGTCATGGAGCATTGTTATGACAGGGGTAATGGAGCATTTTGATGGAAAGGGCATGGAGCATTGTGATGAGAAGTCCATGGAGCATTCTGATGACATGTGTCATGGAGCTTAATGATGACAAGGGCATGGAGCAATGTGATGCCAAGGGTCATGGATATTTGTGATGACAAAGGTCATGGAGCATTTTGATGGCAAGGGCAATGTGCATTGTGATGAGAAGTGCAGGGAGCATTTTGATGACAGGTTCATGGAGCAATTTGATGAAAAGTGTCAAGGAACATTTTGATGACAGGGGTTATGGAACATTGTGATGTCAGGGATCATCGAACATTGTGATGATAAGTGCATGTAGCATTGTGATGACAGGAATCATGGATCATTGTGATGACAGAGGTGAGGGAGTATTGTGACGAATAGTGATGTAACATTGTGATATCAGTGGTGAGAGAGCATTTTGAGGAGAAGTGCATGGAGCATTGTGATGACAAGACTGTGGAGTACTGTGATGACAAGCGCATGGTGCATTGTGATGATATGTGTCATGGAGCATTGTGCTGACAAGCGCATGGAGCATTGTGATGACCAGGGTCATGGAGCATTGTGATGACAGGGGTCATGGAACATTGTGATAACAAGGACATGGAGCATTTTGATGACAAGGGCATGGAACATTGGTATAGTAAGCTTCATGGATTATTGCGATGACAGTTGGAATGGCGCATTGTGATGACAAGGGCATGGAGCATTGTGATGACCAGGTCATGCAGTACTGTGAAGACAGGTGTCAGGGAGCAATTTGATGACATATGTAATGGCCCATTGTGATGACAATGGCATGGAGCATTGTGATGCCAAGTGACATGGAGGATTCAGATGACAAAGGTAATGGAGCACTGTGATGACAATGGCTTGGAACATTGTGATGACAAGGGTCAGGGAGCACTGTGCTGACAAGTGCATGGAGAAATGTGATGACAAGGGTCATGGAGCATTTTGATGACAGGGCTTATGGAACATTGTGATGTCAGAGGTCATGGAACATTGTGATGATAAGGGGATGTAGCATTGTGATGACAGGGTCATGGAACATTGTGATTCCAGGGGTGAGGGAGTATTGTGATGACTAGTGATGGAACATTGTGATATCTCTGGTGAGAGAACATTTTGATGAGAAGTGCATGGACCACTGTGATTACAAAGTTTATGGAGCATTGCAATGATAAGGTTGTGGACCGTTGTGATGAAATGCGTGTGGCACATTGTGATGACAATGGTCATGGAGCATTGTTCTGACAAAGACATGGAGCATTGTGATGACAAGGGTGACAGAGAATTGTGATGAAAAGTTCATGGAGCATTGTGATTACAAAGGTCACAGAGCCTTGTGATGACGCTGGCAAGGACCATTGTGATGACAAACGTTATGAAGCATTGTGATGACTGGAATCACGGAGCATTGTGATGACAGGTGTCATGGAGCATTGTGATGACAAGGGCATGGAGCATTGTGAGGAGAAGGCCAAGGAGCATTCTGAAGACATACGTCATTGAGCTTTGTGATGACAAGGGCATGGAGCTTTGTGATTACAGGGGTCTTGAAGCATTGTGATGAAAAATGCAAGGATCATTGTGATAAAAAAGGAATGGAGACTTGTCATGACAGGGTTCAAGGAGCATACAGACAAGGGTCAGGGAGCATATTGATGACAAGTGTATTGATCATTGTGATGACAAAGGTCATGGAGCATTGTGATGAGAAGACCATGGATAATTGTGATGATGAGCTTCATGGGGCATTGTGATGACAAGTGTTATGGAATATTGTGATCACAAGGGTTTGGAGCATTGTTATGTCAGAGGTCATGGAGCCTTTTGATTTCATTGTGATGACAATAGCATGAAGCATTATGATGATGGGCATGGTGCATTGTGATGACAGGGTTCATGGATCATTGAGATGAAAACGGGCATGGAGCATTGTGATTACAGGGATCATGGATCATTGAGATGAAACTGGGCATGGAGCATTGTGATTACAGTGGTCTTGGATCAATGTGATGAGAAGGGTCATGGAGCCTTGTGATGACAAATCCATGGAACATCGTGATCGCAGGTGTCATGGAGCATTGTTATGACAGGGGTAATGGAGCATTTTGATGGAAAGGGCATGGAGCATTGTGATGAGAAGTCCATGGAGCATTCTGATGACATGTGTCATGGAGCTTAATGATGACAAGGGCATGGAGCAATGTGATGCCAAGGGTCATGGATATTTGTGATGACAAAGGTCATGGAGCATTTTGATGGCAAGGGCAATGTGCATTGTGATGAGAAGTGCAGGGAGCATTTTGATGACAGGTTCATGGAGCAATTTGATGAAAAGTGTCAAGGAACATTTTGATGACAGGGGTTATGGAACATTGTGATGTCAGGGATCATCGAACATTGTGATGATAAGTGCATGTAGCATTGTGATGACAGGAATCATGGATCATTGTGATGACAGAGGTGAGGGAGTATTGTGACGAATAGTGATGTAACATTGTGATATCAGTGGTGAGAGAGCATTTTGAGGAGAAGTGCATGGAGCATTGTGATGACAAGACTGTGGAGCACTGTGATGACAAGCGCATGGTGCATTGTGATGATATGTGTCATGGAGCATTGTGCTGACAAGCGCATGGAGCATTGTGATGACCAGGGTCATGGAGCATTGTGATGACAGGGGTCATGGAACATTGTGATAACAAGGACATGGAGCATTTTGATGACAAGGGCTTGGAACATTGGTATAGTAAGCTTCATGGATTATTGCGATGACAGTTGGAATGGCGCATTGTGATGACAAGGGCATGGAGCATTGTGATGACCAGGTCATGCAGTACTGTGAAGACAGGTGTCAGGGAGCAATTTGATGACATATGTAATGGCCCATTGTGATGACAATGGCATGGAGCATTGTGATGCCAAGTGACATGGAGGATTCAGATGACAAAGGTAATGGAGCACTGTGATGACAATGGCTTGGAACATTGTGATGACAAGGGTCAGGGAGCACTGTGCTGACAAGTGCATGGAGAATTGTGATGACAAGGGTCATGGAGCATTTTGATGACAGGGCTTATGGAACATTGTGATGTCAGAGGTCATGGAACATTGTGATGATAAGGGGATGTAGCATTGTGATGACAGGGTCATGGAACATTGTGATTCCAGGGTTGAGGGAGTATTGTGATGACTAGTGATGGAACATTGTGATATCTCTGGTGAGAGAACATTTTGATGAGAAGTGCATGGACCACTGTGATTACAAAGTTTATGGAGCATTGCAATGATAAGGTTGTGGACCGTTGTGATGAAATGCGCGTGGCACATTGTGATGACAATGGTCATGGAGCATTGTTCTGACAAAGACATGGAGCATTGTGATGACAAGGGTGACAGAGAATTGTGATGAAAAGTTCATGGAGCATTGTGATTACAAAGGTCACAGAGCCTTGTGATGACGCTGGCAAGGACCATTGTGATGACAAACGTTATGAAGCATTGTGATGACTGGAATCACGGAGCATTGTGATGACAGGTGTCATGGAGCATTGTGATGACAAGGGCATGGAGCATTGTGAGGAGAAGGCCAAGGAGCATTCTGAAGACATACGTCATTGAGCTTTGTGATGACAAGGGCATGGAGCTTTGTGATTACAGGGGTCTTGAAGCATTGTGATGAAAAATGCAAGGATCATTGTGATAAAAAAGGAATGGAGACTTGTCATGACAGGGTTCAAGGAGCATACAGACAAGGGTCAGGGAGCATATTGATGACAAGTGTATTGATCATTGTGATGACAAAGGTCATGGAGCATTGTGATGAGAAGACCATGGATAATTGTGATGATGAGCTTCATGGGGCATTGTGATGACAAGTGTTATGGAATATTGTGATCACAAGGGTTTGGAGCATTGTTATGTCAGATGTCATGGAGCCTTTTGATTTCATTGTGATGACAATAGCATGAAGCATTATGATGATGGGCATGGTGCATTGTGATGACAGCGTTCATGGATCATTGAGATGAAAACGGGCATGGAGCATTGTGATTACACTGTTCTTGGAGCTTTGTGATGAGAAGGGTCATGGAGCCTTGTGATGACAAGGCCATGGAACATCGTGATTACAGGGTTCATGGAGCATTGTTATGACATGGGTAATGGAACATTGTGATGGCAAGGGCATGGAGCATTGTGATGAGAAGGCCATGGAGCATTCTCATGACATGTGTCATGGAGGTTTGTGATGACAAGGACATGGAGCAATGTGATGTGAACCTTCATGGTGCATTGTGATGACAGTGACATGGAGCATTGTAATGCCAAGGGTCATGGATCTTTGTGATGACAAAGGTCATGGAGCATTTTGATGACAAGGGCATTGTGCATTGTGATGAGAAGGGTAGGGAGCATTGTGATGACAGGGTCATGGAGCAATTTGATGAAAACGGTCATGGAACATTTTGATGACAGATGTTATGGAACATTGTGATGCCAGGGGTCATCGAACATTGTGATGATAAGTGCATGTAGCAATGTGATGACAGGAGTCATGGAACATTGTGATGACAGGGGTGAGGGAGTATTGTGACAAATAGTGATGTACCATTGTGATACCAGTGGTGAGAGAGCATTTTGATGAGAAGTGCATGGAGTATTGTGATGACAAGGGTCAAAGAGCATTTTGATGAAAAGTTCAAGTAGCATTGTTGTTAAAAAAGGTCACAGAGACTCTTGATGATGAGGGCATGGACCATTGTTATGACAAAGGTCATGAAGCATTGTGATAACTGGAGTCACGGAGCATTGTGAGGACAGGGGTCATGGAACATTGTGATAACAAGGGCATGGAGCATTGTGATGACCAGGTCATGCATTATTGTGAACACAGGTGTCAGGGAGCAATTTGATGACATATGTAATGGCCCATTTTGATGACAATGGCATGGAGCACTGTGATGCCAAGTGTCATGGAGGATTCTGATGACAAAGGTCATGGAGCATTGTGATGGCAATGGCTTGGAGCATTGTTATGACAAAGGTCACTGAGCACTGTGCTGACAAGTGCATGGTGAATTGTGATGACAAAGGTCATGGAGCATTCTGATGACAAGCTTGTGGAGTATTTTGATGACAATGGCATGGAGCATTGTGATGAAAACGGCATGGGGCATTGTGATGAAAAATGCATGGAGCCTTTTCGTGACAGGGTTCAAGGAGCATTCTGATGACCAATGTCAGGGAGCATTGTGATGACAAGTGTATTGAGAATTGTGATGACAAAGGTCATGGAGCATTGTGATGAAAAGGGCATGGAGTATTGTGATGACAGGCATCATGGAGCGTTGTGATGACAAGTGCTATGGGACATTGTGATCACAAGGGTTTGGAGCATTTTGATGAGAGAGGTCATGGATCATTTTGATTTCAAGGAACATGGAGCATTGTGATGACAAGAGCATGAAGCAATGTGATCCCAAGATTCATGGAGGATTGTGATGACAATGGAAATGGAGTATTGTGATGACAAGCACAAAGAGCATTGTAATGACAATGTCATATAGCATTTTGCTAAAAAAATCATGGAGCATTGAGATGACAGGTGTCATGGAGCACTGTGATGACAAGCGTCACGGAGCATTGTGAATACAGTGGTCATGGAGCTTTGGGATGATAAGGGCATGGATGATTGTGATGACAAGGGTCATGGAGAATTGGGCTGAATATATTCATGGAGTATTGTGATGACAGGGGTCATGGAGCATTGTGATGACAGAGGTCATGGAGAATTTTGATTTCATTGTGCTGACAATAGCCGGAAGCATTATGATGATGGACATGATGCATTGTGATGACAGTGGTCATGGAGCATTGTGATGACAAGGGCATGGAGAAATGTGGTGACAGGGGCATGGAGCATTGGTCTGACAAGTTTCATAGATTATTGTGATGACAGTGGACATGGTGCATTGTGATGACAAGGGCATGAATCATTGTGATGAAAAGGTCATGGAGTATTGTGAAGACAGGTGTCAGGGAACATTGTGATGACATATGTCATGGTCCATTGCAATGACAATGGCAGGGAGCACTGTGATGCCAAATGTAATGGAGGATTTTGATGACAAATATAAAGGAACATTGTGATGACTAGGACTTGGAGCATTATGATGACAAGTGTCATTGAGAATTTTCAGAACAAGGTCGTGAAGCATTGTGATGACAAGGTCCTGGAGCATTGTGATGAGAAATGCATAGAGACTTGTTATGACAAATCTCATGGAGCATACTGATGAAATGGGGCTTGGATCATTGTGATTACATGGTCATGGAACATTGTGATGACAAGGGCATGGAACATTGTGAGGAGAAGACCAAGGAGCATTCTGATGGCATGCATCATTGAGATTTGTGATGACAAGGGCATGGAGCATTGTGATTACATTGGTCTTGGAGCATTGTGATGAAAAGGGCATGGATCATTGTGATGAAAAAGGCATGGAGCCTTGTCATGACAGAGTTCAAGGAGCATACACAAAACAAGTGTCAGGGAGCATTTTGATGACAAGTGTATTGAGCATTGTGATGACAAAGGTCATGGAGCATTGTGATTAAAAGACCAAGGATAATTGTGATGACGAGCTTCAAGGGGCATTTTGATGACAAGTGTTATGGAATATTGTGATCACAAGGGATTGGAGCATTTTTATGACAGAGGTCATGGTGCATTTTGATTTCACTGTGATGACAATAGCATGAAGCATTATGATGATAGGCATGGTGCATTGTGATGACAGGGTTAATGGATCATTGAGATGAAAAAGGGCATGGAGCATTGTGATTACAGGGTTATTGGAGTGTTGTGATGAGAAGGGTCATGGAGCCTTGTGATGACAAGGCCATGGAATATCGTGATGGCAGGGTCATGGACCATTGTTATGAGAGGTGTAATGGAGCATTGTGATGGCAAGGGCATGGAGCATTGTGATGAGAATGCCGTGTAGAATTCTGATGACATGTGTCATGGAGCTTTGTGAAGACATGGGCATGGAGCAATGTGATGAGAGCGTTCATGGAGCATTGTGATGACAATGACATGGAGCATTGTGATGCCAAGGGTCAGGTATATTTGAGATGACAAAGGCCATGGAGCATTTTGATGGCAAGGGCGTTGTGCATTGTGATGAGAAGGGCAGGGAGAATTGTGATGACAGGTTCTTGGAGCAATTTGTTGAAAATTTTCATGGATCATTTTGATGACAGGTGTTATGGAGCATTGTTATGTCAGGGGTCATCGAACATTTGGATGTTAAGTGCATGTAGCATTGTGATGACAGGAGTCATGGAACATTGTGATGACAGGTGGGAGGGTGTCTTGTGACAAATAGTGATGTAGCATTGTGATATCAGTGGTGAGAGAGCATTTTGATGAGAATTGCATGGAGGATTTTGATGACAATGTTTATGGAGCATTGTGATGACAAGTTTGTAGAGCACTGTGATGACAAGCGCATGGTGCATTGTTATGACATGTGTCCTGGAGCATTGTGCTGACAAGCGCAAGGAGCATTGTGATGACAAGGGTCATGGAGCATTGTGCTGAGAAAGGCATAGAGCATTTTGATGACAAGGGTCAAAGAGCATTGTGATGAAAAGTTCATGGGGCATTGTGGTTAAAATGGTCACAGAGACTGTTGATGACGAGGGCATGGACCATTGTGATGACAAAGGTCATGAAGCATTGTGATGACTGGAGTCACGGAGGATTGTGATGACAGGGGTCAGGGAGCATTGTGATAACAAGGGCATGGAGCACTGTGATGAAAAGGGCATGGAACATTAGTCTAATAAGTTCCATGGATTGTTGCGATGACAGTTTGAATGGCACACTGTGATGACAAGGGCATGGAGCATTGTGATGACCAGGTCATGCAGTATTGTGAAGAGAGGTGTCAGGGAGCATTGTGATGACATATGTAATGGCCCATTGTGATGACAATGGCATGGAGCACTGTGATGCCAAGTGTCATGGAGGATTCTGATGACAAAGGTTATGGAACACTGTGATGACAATGGCTTGGAGCATTGTGATGACATGGGACAGGGAGCATTGTGCTGACAATTGCATGGAGAATTGTGATGACAAGGGTCATGGAGCATTCTGATGACAAGCTTGTGGAGTATTTTGATGACAATGGCATGGAGCATTGTGATGAAAATGGCATGGGGCATTGTGAAGAAAAAGGCATGGAGCCTTTTCGTGGCAGGTTTCAAGGAGCATTCTGATGACAATGTCAGGGAGCATTGTGATGACATGTATATTGAGAATTGTGATGACAAAGGTTATGGAGCATTGTGATGGAAAGGGCATGGAGTATTGTGATGACAGGCATCATGGAGCGTTGTGATGACAAGTGTTATGGAAGATTGTGATCACAAGTGTTTGGAGCATTGTGATGACAGAGGTCATGGATCATATTGATTTCAAGGAGCATGGAGCATTGTGATGACAAGGGCATGAAGCTATGTGATCCCAAGGTTCATGGAGGATTGTGATGACAATGGAAATGGACTATTGTGATGACAAGCGCATAGAGCATTGTAATGACAAGGTCATATAGCATTTTGCTGACAAAGGCATGGAGCATTGTGATGACATGTGTCATGGAGCACTGTGATGACAAGTGTCATGGAGCATTGTGAATACAGGGGTCATGGAGCATTGGGATGACAAGGGCATGGATCATTGTGATAACAAGTGTCATGGAGCACTGGGCTGAAAATGTTCATGGAGTGTTGTGTTGACAGGGGTCATGGAGCATAGTGATGAGTAGGGAATGGAGCATTGTGATGACAAGAGTCCCGGATCATTGTGTTGTCAGGTGTCATGGAGTGTTGTGATGACAGTGCTCATGGCGCATTGTGATGATATTGGCCATGGAGTATTGTGATGTGTAGGTCATGGAGCATTGGGCTGAATATGTTAATGGATCATTGTGATGACAGGGGTCATGGAGCATTGTGATGACAAGGGAATGGAGAATGGTGATGACAAGGTCCTGGAGCTTTGTGATGAGATGACCATGGAGACTTGTGATGAGAAATCTCACGGAGCATTCTGATGAAAAGGGGAATGGAGCATTGTGATTAAAGGGGTCTTGGAGCATTGTGATGACTAGGGCATGGAGCATTGTCATGAGAAGGCCATGGGGCATTCTGATGACATGCTTCATGGAGTTTTGTGATGACAAGCACATGGAGAATTGTGATGACAGTGATCTTGGAGCATTGTGATGAAAAGGGTACGGATCATTGTGATGAAAAAGGCATGGAGCCTTGTCATGACAAGGTTCAAAGAGCATACTGACGACAAGTGTCAGGGAGCATTGTGATGACAAGTGTATTGAGCATTGTGATGAGAAAGGTCATGGAGCATTGTGATGAGAATACCATGGATATTTGTGATGATGAGCGTCATGGGGATTTGTGATGATAAGTGTTATGGAACATTGTGATCACAAGGGTTTGGAGCATTATGATGACAGAGGTCATGGAGAATTTTGATTTCATTGTGATGACAATAGCCTGAAGCATTATGATGATGGGCATGGTGCATTGTGATGACAGGGTTCATGGATCATTGAGATGCAAAGTGGCATGGAGCATTGTGATTACAGGGGTCCTCGAGCATTGTGTTGTCAAGGGTCAGGGAGCCTTGTGATGACAAGACCGTGGATCATTGTGATGGCAGGTGTCATGGAGCATTTTTATGACAGAGGTAATGGAGCATTGTGATGAGAAGTGTATTGAGCATTGGCCCGAATGTTTTCATGGATTATTGTGATGAGAGTGGGCATGGAGCATTTTGATGACTAGGGCACGGAACACTGTGATACATGGGTCATGGAGGATTGTGAGGAAAATGGCATGGAGCATTTTGATGAGAAGGGCATCGAGCATTGTGATGACAAGTGTCATGGAGCTTTGTGATGACAAGGGCATGGAGCAATGGGATGAGAGCGTTCAGGGAGCATTGTGATGACAATGACATGGAGCATTGTGATGCCAAGGGTCATGGAGCTTTGTGATGACAACGGTCATGGAGCATTTTGATGACAAGCGTGTGGTGCATTGTGATGAGAAGGAGAGGGAGCATTTTGATGACAGGTTCATGCTGCAATTTGATGAAAAGTGTAATGTAACATTTTGATGACAGGGGTTACAGAACACTGTGATGCCATGGGTCATGGAGATTTGGGATGAAATGTGTCATGGAGCATTGTGATGACAGTGGTTATGGAATATTGTGATGTCAGGGGTCATGGAACATTGTGATTACAGGGTTGAGGGAGGATTGTGATGACTAGTGATGGAACATTTAAATATCTCAGGTGAGAGAGCATTTGGATGAGAAGTGCATGGAGCATTGTGATTACAGGGGTCTTGGAGCATTGTGATGAGAAGGGTCATGGAGCTTTGTGATGACAAGGCCATGGAACATTGTGTTGGCAGGCGCCATGGAGCATTGTTATGACAGGGGTAATGGAGCATTGTGATGGCAAGGGCAAGGAGCATTGTGATGAGAAGGCCATGGAGCATTTTGATGACATGTGTCATGGAGCTTTGTGATGACAAGGGCATGGAACAATGTGATGAGAGCATTCATGGAGCATCGTGATGACAATGACATGGAATATTGTGATGCCAAGGGTCATGGATCTTTGTGATGACAAAGGCCATGGAGCATTTTGATGGCAAGGGCGTTGTGCATTGTGATGAGAAGGGCAGGGAGAATTGTGATGACAGGTTCTTGGAGCAATTTGTTGAAAATTTTCATGGATCATTTTGATGACAGGTGTTATGGAGCATTGTTATGTCAGGGGTCATCGAACATTTGGATGTTAAGTGCATGGAACATTGTGATGACAGGTGGGAGGGTGTCTTGTGACAAATAGTGATGTAGCATTGTGATATCAGTGGTGAGAGAGCATTTTGATGAGAATTGCATGGAGGATTTTGATGACAATGTTTATGGAGCATTGTGATGACAAGTTTGTAGAGCACTGTGATGACAAGCGCATGGTGCATTGTGATGACATGTGTCCTGGAGCATTGTGCTGACAAGCGCAAGGAGCATTGTGATGACAAGGGTCATGGAGCATTGTGCTGAGAAAGGCATAGAGCATTTTGATGACAAGGGTCAAAGAGCATTGTGATGAAAAGTTCATGGGGCATTGTGGTTAAAATGGTCACAGAGACTGTTGATGACGAGGGCATGGACCATTGTGATGACAAAGGTCATGAAGCATTGTGATGACTGGAGTCACGGAGGATTGTGATGACAGGGGTCAGGGAGCATTGTGATAACAAGGGCATGGAGCACTGTGATGAAAAGGGCATGGAACATTAGTCTAATAAGTTCCATGGATTGTTGCGATGACAGTTTGAATGGCACACTGTGATGACAAGGGCATGGAGCATTGTGATGACCAGGTCATGCAGTATTGTGAAGAGAGGTGTCAGGGAGCATTGTGATGACATATGTAATGGCCCATTGTGATGACAATGGCATGGAGCACTGTGATGCCAAGTGTCATGGAGGATTCTGATGACAAAGGTTATGGAACACTGTGATGACAATGGCTTGGAGCATTGTGATGACATGGGACAGGGAGCATTGTGCTGACAATTGCATGGAGAATTGTGATGACAAGGGTCATGGAGCATTCTGATGACAAGCTTGTGGAGTATTTTGATGACAATGGCATGGAGCATTGTGATGAAAATGGCATGGGGCATTGTGAAGAAAAAGGCATGGAGCCTTTTCGTGGCAGGTTTCAAGGAGCATTCTGATGACAATGTCAGGGAGCATTGTGATGACATGTATATTGAGAATTGTGATGACAAAGGTTATGGAGCATTGTGATGGAAAGGGCATGGAGTATTGTGATGACAGGCATCATGGAGCGTTGTGATGACAAGTGTTATGGAAGATTGTGATCACAAGTGTTTGGAGCATTGTGATGACAGAGGTCATGGATCATATTGATTTCAAGGAGCATGGAGCATTGTGATGACAAGGGCATGAAGCTATGTGATCCCAAGGTTCATGGAGGATTGTGATGACAATGGAAATGGACTATTGTGATGACAAGCGCATAGAGCATTGTAATGACAAGGTCATATAGCATTTTGCTGACAAAGGCATGGAGCATTGTGATGACATGTGTCATGGAGCACTGTGATGACAAGTGTCATGGAGCATTGTGAATACAGGGGTCATGGAGCATTGGGATGACAAGGGCATGGATCATTGTGATAACAAGTGTCATGGAGCACTGGGCTGAAAATGTTCATGGAGTGTTGTGTTGACAGGGGTCATGGAGCATAGTGATGAGTAGGGAATGGAGCATTGTGATGACAAGAGTCCCGGATCATTGTGTTGTCAGGTGTCATGGAGTGTTGTGATGACAGTGCTCATGGCGCATTGTGATGATATTGGCCATGGAGTATTGTGATGTGTAGGTCGTGGAGCATTGGGCTGAATATGTTAATGGATCATTGTGATGACAGGGGTCATGGAGCATTGTGATGACAAGGGAATGGAGAATGGTGATGACAAGGTCCTGGAGCTTTGTGATGAGATGACCATGGAGACTTGTGATGAGAAATCTCACGGAGCATTCTGATGAAAAGGGGAATGGAGCATTGTGATTAAAGGGGTCTTGGAGCATTGTGATGACTAGGGCATGGAGCATTGTCATGAGAAGGCCATGGGGCATTCTGATGACATGCTTCATGGAGTTTTGTGATGACAAGCACATGGAGAATTGTGATGACAGTGATCTTGGAGCATTGTGATGAAAAGGGTACGGATCATTGTGATGAAAAAGGCATGGAGCCTTGTCATGACAAGGTTCAAAGAGCATACTGACGACAAGTGTCAGGGAGCATTGTGATGACAAGTGTATTGAGCATTGTGATGAGAAAGGTCATGGAGCATTGTGATGAGAATACCATGGATATTTGTGATGATGAGCGTCATGGGGATTTGTGATGATAAGTGTTATGGAACATTGTGATCACAAGGGTTTGGAGCATTATGATGACAGAGGTCATGGAGAATTTTGATTTCATTGTGATGACAATAGCCTGAAGCATTATGATGATGGGCATGGTGCATTGTGATGACAGGGTTCATGGATCATTGAGATGCAAAGTGGCATGGAGCATTGTGATTACCGGGGTCCTCGAGCATTGTGTTGTCAAGGGTCAGGGAGCCTTGTGATGACAAGACCGTGGATCATTGTGATGGCAGGTGTCATGGAGCATTTTTATGACAGAGGTAATGGAGCATTGTGATGAGAAGTGTATTGAGCATTGGCCCGAATGTTTTCATGGATTATTGTGATGAGAGTGGGCATGGAGCATTTTGATGACTAGGGCACGGAACACTGTGATACATGGGTCATGGAGGATTGTGAGGAAAATGGCATGGAGCATTTTGATGAGAAGGGCATCGAGCATTGTGATGACAAGTGTCATGGAGCTTTGTGATGACAAGGGCATGGAGCAATGGGATGAGAGCGTTCAGGGAGCATTGTGATGACAATGACATGGAGCATTGTGATGCCAAGGGTCATGGAGCTTTGTGATGACAACGGTCATGGAGCATTTTGATGACAAGCGTGTGGTGCATTGTGATGAGAAGGAGAGGGAGCATTTTGATGACAGGTTCATGCTGCAATTTGATGAAAAGTGTAATGTAACATTTTGATGACAGGGGTTACAGAACACTGTGATGCCATGGGTCATGGAGATTTGGGATGAAATGTGTCATGGAGCATTGTGATGACAGTGGTTATGGAATATTGTGATGTCAGGGGTCATGGAACATTGTGATTACAGGGTTTAGGGAGGATTGTGATGACTAGTGATGGAACATTTAAATATCTCAGGTGAGAGAGCATTTGGATGAGAAGTGCATGGAGCATTGTGATTACAGGGGTCTTGGAGCATTGTGATGAGAAGGGTCATGGAGCTTTGTGATGACAAGGCCATGGAACATTGTGTTGGCAGGCGCCATGGAGCATTGTTATGACAGGGGTAATGGAGCATTGTGATGGCAAGGGCAAGGAGCATTGTGATGAGAAGGCCATGGAGCATTTTGATGACATGTGTCATGGAGCTTTGTGATGACAAGGGCATGGAACAATGTGATGAGAGCATTCATGGAGCATCGTGATGACAATGACATGGAATATTGTGATGCCAAGGGTCATGGATCTTTGTGATGACAAAGGTCATGGAGCATTTTGATGACAAGATCGTTGTGCATTGTGATGAGAAGGGCAGGGAGCATTGTGATGACAGGGTCATGGAGCAATTTGATGAAAAGTGTCATGGAACATTTTGATGAAAAGGGTTATGGAACACTGTGATGTCAGGGGTCATGGAGCATTTTGATGAAAAGGGTCATGGAGAATTTTGATGACAGGGGTTATGTAACATTGTGATGTCAGTGGTCATCGAACATTGTGATCATAATGCATGTAGCATTTTGATGACAGGAGTCATGGAAGATTGTGATGACAGGGGTGAGGGAGTATTGTGATGAATAGTGATGTAACATTGTGATATCAGTGGGGAGAGAGCATTTTGATGAGAAGCGCATGGAGCATTGTGATGACAATATTTATGGAGCATTGTGATGACAAGATTGTGGAGCACTGTGATGACAAACGCATGGTGTATTGTGATGACATGTGTCGAGGAGCATGGTGCTGACAAGCACAGGGAGCATTGTGATGAAAAGGGTCATGGAGCATTGTGCTGAGAAAGGCATAGAGAATTGCGATGACAAGGGTCATAGTTCATTGTGATGAAAAGTTCATGGAGCATTGTGGTTAAAAATGTCACACAGACTGTTGATGATGAGGGCATGGACCATTGTGATGACAAAGGTCATGAAGCATTGTGATGACTGGAGTCATGGAACATTGTGATGACAGGGGTCATGGAGCATTGTGATAACAAGGGCTTGGAGCATTGTGATGACAAAGGCATGGAGCATTGGTCTAATAAGTTTTAATGGATTATTGCGATGATAGTTGGAATGGCGATTTGTGATGACAAGGGCATGGAGCATTGTGATGACAAGGGCATGAAGTATTGTGAAGAGAGGTGTCAGGGTGCATTGTGATGACATACGTAATGGCCCATTGTTATGACTGTAGCATGATCATTGTGATAGCAAGTGTAATGGAGGATTCTGAAAAGAAAAGTAATGGAGCACTGTGATGACAATGGCTTGGAGCATTGTGATGACATGGGTCAGGGAGCATTGTGCTGACAAGTGCATGGAGAATTGTGATAACAAGTGTCATGGAGCATTCTGATGACAAGCTTGTGGAGTATTTTGATGACAATGGCATGGAGCATTGTGATGAAAATGGCATGGGGCTTTGTGATGAAAAAGGCATGGAGCCTTTCCGTGACAGTGTTCAAGGAGCATTCTGACGACAAGTGTTAGGGAGCATTGTGATGACAAGTGTATTGAGAATTGTGATGAAAAAGGTCATGGAGCATTGTGATGAAAAGTGCATGGAGTATTGTGATGACAGGAATCATGGAGCGTTGTGATGACAAGTGTTATGGAACATTGTGATCACAAGGGATTGGAGCATTGTGATGACAGAGGTCATGGATCATTTTGATTTCAAGGAGCATGGAGCATTGTGATGACAAGGGCATGAAGCAATGTGATCCCAAGGTCCATGGAGGACGTGATGACAATGGTAATGGAGTATTGTGATGACAAGCGCATAGAGCATTGTAATGACAAGGTCATGTAGCATACTGCTGACAAAGGCATGGAGCATTGTGATGACATGTGTCATGGAGCACTGTGATGACAAGCGTCACGGAGCATTGTAAATACAGGGACATGGAGCATTGTGATAAAAAGGGCATGGAACTTTGTGATGACAAGGGCATGGAACATTTGTCTAATAAGTTTCATGGATTATTGCGATGACAGTTGGAATGGCTCTTTGTGATGACAAGGGCATGGAGCATTGTGATGACCAGGTCATGCAGTATTGTGAAGACAGGTGTCAGGGAGGATTGTGATGACATATGTAATGGCCCAAAGTGATGTCGATGGCATGGAGCACTGTGATGCCAAGTGTCACGGAGGATTCTGATGACAAAGTTAATGGAGCTTTGTGATGACAATGGCATGGAGCATTGCGATGACAAGGGTCAAGGAGCATTGTGTTGACAAGTGCATGGAGAATTGTGATGACAAGGTTCATGGAGCATACTGGTGACAATCTTGTGGAGTATTTTGATGACAATGGCATGGAGCATTGTGATGAAAACGGCAGGGGACATTGTGATGATAATGGCATGGAGACTTTTCGTGACAGCTTTCATGGAGCATTCTGACGACAAATGTCAGTGTGCATTGTGATGACAATGTATTGAGAATTGTATTGACAAATTTCATGAGCATTGTGATTAAAAGTGCATGGAGTATTGTGATGACAGTGGTCATGGAGCATTGTGATTACAAGGGAATGGAACATGTTGACGACAGGGGTCATGGAACATTTTGATTACAGGGGTGAGGGAGGATTGTGACGACTAGTGAGGGAACAAGGTGATATCTCAGGTGAGAGAGCATTTGGATGAGAAGTGCATGGGTCATTGTGATTACAAAGTTTACGGAGCATAGCGATGACAAGGTGGTGGATCATTGTGATGGAAAGCCCGTGGCACATTTTCATGACAAGGGTCATGGAGCACTGTTCTGACAAAGGCATGGAGCATTGTGATGACAAGGGTCACGGAGCATTGTGATGAAAAGTTCATGGAGCATTGTGGTTACAAAGGTCACAGAGCCTTGTGATGACGCGGGCATGGACCGTTGTGATGACAAACGTTATGAAACATTGTGATGACTGGAGTCACGGAGCACTGTGTAGACAGGGGTCATGGAGCATTGTGATGACAAGGGCATGGAGCATTGTGATGAGAAAGTCATGGAGTATTTTGAAAACATGTGTCAGGGAGCATTGTGATGACAAGGGCATGGAGCATTGGTCTAATAAGTTTCATGGATTATTGTGATGACAGTTGGAATGGCGCATTGTGATGACAGTGGTAATGGGGCATTGTGATGATACTGCTCATGGAGCATTGTGATAAGACGGTCATGGAGCATTGGGTTGAAAATGTTCATAGAGTATTGTGATGACAGGTGTCAAGGAGCATTGTGATGACAAGGGAATGGAGCTTGGTGATGACAAGATCCTGGAGCATTTTGATGAGTTGACGATGGAGACTTGTGATGACAAGTCTCATGGAGCATTCTGACAAAAAGGGGCAAGGAGCTTTTTGATTACAGGGGTCTTGGAGCACTGTGATGACAAGGGCATGGAGCATTGTGATGAAAAGGCCATGGAACCTTCTGATACATGCGTCATGGAGCTTTGTTATGACAAGGGCTTGGAGAATTTTGATTACAAGTTTCTTGGAGCATTGTGATGACAAGGGTCATGGAGCCTTGTGATGACAAAGCCGTGGAACATTGTGATGCCAGTGGTCATGGTGCATTGTTATGACAGAGGTAATGGAGCATTGTGATGAGAAGGGCATTGAGCATTGGTTTGAAATGTTTCATAGATTAATGTGATGAGAGAGGGCTGGAGCATTTTGATGACAAGGGCACGGAACAATGTGATACATGGGTCATGGAGGATTGTAATGACAAGGGCATGGAGCAATGTGATGAGAGGGTACATGGAGCATTGTGATGACAATGCCATGGAGCATTGTGAGGAAATGGCCATGGAGCATTCTGATGACATGCCTCATGGAGCTTTTTGATGTCAAGGGCATGGAGCATTGTGATTACAGGGGTCTTGGAGCATTGTGATGAAAATGGCATGGATCATTGTGAGGAAAACGGCATGGAGCCTTTTCATGACAGGGTTCAAGGAGCATACTGATGACACGTGTCAGGGAGCATTGTGAAGACAAGTGTATTGAGCATTGTGATGACAAAGATCAGGGAGCATTGTGATCAGAAGACCAAGGATAATTGTGATGATGATCGTCATGGGGTGTTGTGATGATAAATGTTATGGAACATTGTGATCACAAGGGTTTGGAGCATTATGATGACAGAGGTCATGGAGACTTTTGATTTCATTGTAATGACAATAGCCTGAAGCATTATGATGATGGGCATGGTGCATTGTGATGACAGGGATCATGGAGCATTGAGATGAAAAGGGGCATGGAGCATTGTGATTACAGTGGTCTTGTAGCATTGTGATGACAAGCGCATAGAGCATTGTAATGACAAGTTCATGTAGAATTCTGCAGACAAATGCATGGAGCACTGTGATGACAGGTGTCATGGAGCACTGTGATGACATGAGTTACGGAGCATTCGGAATACAGGGGTCATGGATCATTGTGATGACAAGGGTCATGGAGCATTGGGCTGAAAATGTTCATGGAGTATTGTGATGACAGGGGTCATGGAGCATTGTGATGACTAGGGAATGGAGCATTGTAATGACAAGAGTCCCGGATCATTGTGTTGTCGGGTGTCATGGAGTGTTGTGATGACAGTGGTCATGGAGCATTGTGATGATATTTGTCATGGAGCATTGTGATGAGAAGGTCATGGAGTATTTGGCTGAAAATGTTCATGGAGTATTGTGATGACAGCGGTCATGGAACATTGTGATGACAAGGGAATGGAACTGATGATGACAGGGATCATGGAACATTTTGATTACAGGGGTGAGGGAGGATTGTGATGACTAGTGAGGGAACATGGTTATATCTCACGTGAGAGAGCATTTGGATGAGAAGAGCATGGAGCATTGTGATTACAAGGTTTATGGAGCGTAGCGATGACAAGGTTGTGTATCAATGTGATGGAAAGGCCTTGGCACATTTTGATGACAAACGTCATGGAGCATTTTTCTGACAAAGGCATGGAGCGTTGTGATGACAAGTGTCACGGAGCACTGTGTTGAAATGTTCATGGAGCATTGTGGTTTCAAAGGTCAGAGAGACTTGTGATGACGCGGGCATGGACCGTTGTGATGACAAAGGTTATGAAGCATTGTGATGACTGGAGTCACGGAGCATTGTGTTGACAGGGTTCATGGAGCATTGTGATGACAAGGGCATGGAGCATTGTGATGACAAAGTCATGCAGTATTGTGAAGACAGGTGTCAGGGAACATTTTGATGACATATGTCATGGTCCATTTCGATGACAATGGCATGGTGCATTGTGATGCCTAATATAATGGAGGATTGGGATGACAAATATGATGGAGCATTGTGATGACTAGGGCTTGGAGCATTATGATGACAAGGGACATTGAGAATTTTCATGACAATGTCTTGAAGCATTGTGATGAAAAGGTCCTTGAGCATTGTGATGAGAAATCCATGGAGCCTTGTGATGACAGGTCTCATGGAGCATACTGATGAAAAGGGGCATGGAGCATTCTGATTACAGGGGTCTTGGAACATTGTGATAGCAAGGGCATGGAGCATTGTGATGACAAGGGCATGGAGCATTGGTATAAAAAGTTTCATGGATTATTGTGATGACAGTTGGAATGGCGCATTGTGATGACAGTGGTCATGGAGCATTGTGATGATACTGGTCATGGAGCACTGTGATGAGAAAGTAATGGAGCACTGGGTTGAAAATGTTCATGGAGTATTGTGATGACAGCTGTCATGGAGCATTGTGATGACAAGGGAATGGAGCATGGTGATGACAAGGTCCTGGAGTACTGTGATGAGATGACGATGGAGACTTGTGATGACAAGTCACATGGAGCATTCTGATGAAAAGAGGCATGGAGCATTGTGATTACAGGGGTCTTGGAGCATTGTGATGACAAGGGCATGGAGCATTGTGAGTAGAAGGCCATGGAACTTTCTGATGGCATGCGTCATGGAGATTTGTGATGACAAGGGCATGGAGCATTGTGATTACAGGTGTCTTGGAGCATTGTGATGCCAAGGGTCATGGAGCCTTTTGATGGCAAGGCCGTGGAACATTGTGATGGCAGGGTTCATAGAGCATTGTTATGACAGAGGTAATGGAGCATTGTGATGAGAAGGGCATTGAGCATTGGTCTGAAATGTTTCATGGATTATTGTGATGAGAGTGGGCATGGAACATTGTGATGAAAAGGGCACGGTACACTGTGTTACATTGGTCATGGAGGATTGTAATCACAAGGGCATGGAGCACTGTGATGAGAATGACATCGAGCATTGTGATGACAAGTGTCATGGAGCTTTGTGATGACAAAGGCATGGAGCAATGTGATGAGAGGGTTCATGGAGCATTGTGATGACAATGACATGGAGCATTGTGATGCCAAGGGTCATGGAGCTTTGTGATGACAAAAGTCATGGAGCATTTTGATGACAAGTGTGTGGTGCATTGTGATGAGAAGGGCAGGGATCATTTTGTTGACAGGGTCATGCAGCAATTTGATGAAAAGTGTAATGGAATATTTTGATGACAGTGGTTATATAACATTGTGATGCCAGGGATCATGGAGCTTTGGGATGAAAAGGGTCATGGAGGGCCTCCCTGGTGGCGCAGTGGTTAAGAGTCCGCCTGCCGATGCATGGGATACGGGTTCGTGCCCCGGTCTGGGAGGATCCCATATGCCGCGGAGCGGCTGGGCCCGTGAGCCATGGCCGCTGAGCCTGTGCGTCCGGAGCCTGTGCTCCGCAACGGGAGAGGCCACAGCAGTGAGAGGCCCGCGTACAGCAAAAAAAAAAAAAAAAAAAAAAAAAAAAAAAAAAAAAAGAAAAGGGTCATGGAGCATTTTGATGACAGGGGTTATGGAACATTGTGATGTCAGGGGTCAAGGAACATTGTGCTGATAAGGGGATGTAGCATTGTGATGACAGGGGTCATGGAACATTGTGATAACAGGGGTGAGGGAGGATTGTGATGACTAGTGATGGAACATTGTGATATCTCATGTGAGAGAGCATTTGGATGAGAAGTGCATGGAGCATTGTGATTACAAGGTTTATGGAGCATAGCGATGACAAGGTTGTGGATCATTGTGATGAAAAGCGCACGGCACATTGTGATGACAAGGTTCATGGAGCATTGTTCTGACAAAAGCATGGAGCATTGTGATGACAAGGGTCACGGAGCATTGTTATGAAAAGGGCATGGAATATTTTGATGACAGGCATCATGGAGCTTTGTGATGACAAGTGTTATGGAAAATTGTGATCACAGGTGTTTGAAGAATTGTGATGCCAGAGGTCATGGATCATATTGATTTCAAGGATCATGGAGCATTGTGATGACAAGGGCATGAAGCAATGTGAATCCAAGGTTCATGGAGGATTGTGATGAAAATGTTAATGGAGTACTGTGATGACAAGCACATAGAGCATTGTAATGACAAGGTCATGTAGCATTTTGCTGACAAAGGCATGGAGCATTGTGATGACAGGTGTGATGGAGCACTGTGATGCCAAGCGTCACGGAGCATTGTGAATAGAGGGGTCATGGAGCATTGTGATGACAAGGGCATGGAGCATTGTGATGACACGTGCATTAAACATTGGTCTGACATGTTGCTTAGATTATTGTGATGACTGTGGACATGGTGCATTGTGATGACAAGGGCATGGAGCATTGTGATGAGAATGTCATGGAATATGGTGAAGACAGATGTTAGGGAGCATTGTGATGACATATGTCATGGTCCATTGTGATGTCAGTGTAATGGAGCATTGTGATGCAAAATGTAATGGAGGATTGTGATGGAAAATATAATGGAGCACTGTGATGACTAGGGCTTGGAGCATTATGATGACAAGGGCCATTGAGAATTTTCATAACAAGGTCATGAAGCATTGTGATAAAAATGTCCTGGAGCATTTTGATGAGAAATCCATAGAGCCTTGTGATGACAAATCTCACGGAGCATACTGATGAAAAGGGGCATGGACCATAGTGATTACATGGGTCTAGGAACATTGTGATGACAAGGGCATGGAGCATTGTGATGAGAAGGTCATGTAATATGGTGAAGACAGATGTCACGGATCATTGTGATGACATATGTAATGGTCCATTGTGATGACAATGGCATGGAGCATTGTGATGCCAAGTGTCCTGGAGGATTCTGATGACAAAGGTAATGGAGTTTTGTGATGACAATGGCTTGGAGCATTGTGATGACAAGGGTCAAGGAGCATGGTGCTGACAAGTGCATGGAGAATTGTGATGACAAGTGTCATGGAGCATTCTGATGACAAGCTTGTGGAGTATTTTGATGACAATGGCATGGAGCATTGTGATGAAAATGGCATGGGGCATTGTGATGAAAAAGGCATGGAGACGTTTCGTGACAGGGTTCAAGGAGCATTCTAATGACAAATGTCAGGGGGCATTTTGATGACAAGTGTATTTAGAATTGTGATGACAAAATCATGGAGCATTGTGATGAAAAGGGCATGGAGTACTGTGATGAGAGGCATCATGGAGCTTTGTGAGGACAAGTGTTATGGAACATTGTGATCACAAGGGTTTGGAGCATTGTGATGACAGAGGTCATGGATCATTTTGATTTCAAGTAGCATGGAGCATTGTGATGACAAGGGCATGAAGCAATGTGATCCAAAATTTCATGGATCATTGCGATGACAAGGGTCATGGAGCATTGGGCTGAAAATATTCATGGAGTATTGTGATGCCAGGGGTCATGGAGCATTGTGATGGCTAGGGAATGGAGCATTGTGATGACAAAAGTCGCAGATCATTGTGTTGTCAGGTGTCATGGAGTGTTGTGACGACAGTGGTCATGGACCATTGTTATGATATTGGTCATGGAGCATTGTGATGAGAAGGTCATGGAGCATTGGGGTGAAAACGTTCATGGAGTATTGCGATGTAAAGGGTCAAAGAGCATTGTGATGAAAAGTTCATGGAGCATTGTGCTTAAGAAGTTCACAGAGACTGTTGAAGATGAGGGCATGGACCATTGTGATGACAAAGCTCATGAAGCATTGTGATGACTGGAATCACGGAACATTGTGATGACACGGGTCATGGAGCACTGTGATAACAATTGCATGGGGCATTGTGATGACAAGGGCATGGAGCATTGGTCTAATAAGTTTCATGAATTATTGTGATGAGATTTGGAATGGCGATTTGTGATGAAAAGGGCATAGAGCATTGTGATGACCAGGTCATTCAGTATTGTAAAGAGAGGTGTCAGGGCACTTTGTGATGACATATGTAATTGCCCATTGTGATGACAATGGCATGGAGCATTGTGACGCCAAGTGTCATGGAGGATTCTGATGACAAATGTAATGGAGCATTGTGATGACAATGGCTTGGAACATTGTGATGACCAGTGTCAGTGAGCATTTTGCTGACAAGTGCATAGAGAATTATGATGACAAGAGTCATGTAGCATTCTGATGACAAGCTTTGGAGTATTTTGATGACAATGACTTGGAACATTGTGATGAAAACGGCATGGGGCATTGTGATGAAAAAGTCATGGAACCTTTCGTGACATGGTTCAAGGAGCATTCTGACGACAAGTGTCATGGAGAATTTTGATGACAAGTGTATTGCGAATTGTGATGACAAAGGTCATGGAGCATTGTGAAGAAAACGGCATGGAGTATTGTGATGACAGGCATTATGGAGTGTTGTGATGACAAGTGTTATGGAACATTGTGATCACAATGGTTTGGGGTATTGCGATGACAGAGGTCATGGATCATTTTGATTTCAAGGAGCATGGAGCACTGTGATGACAAGGGCATGAAGCAATGTGATCCCAAGGTTCATGGAGGATTGTGATGACAATGGTAATGGAGTATTGTGATGACAAGCGCATAGACCATTGTAATGAAAGGGTCATGTAGCATTTTGCTGAAAAAAGGCATGGAGCATTGCGATGACAGGTGTCATGGAGCACTGTGAAGACAAGTGTCAAGGAGCATTGTGAATACAGGGGTCATGGAGCATTGGGATGAAAAGGGCATGGTTCATTTTGATGACAAGTGTCATGGAGCATTGGGCTGAAAATGTGCATGGAGTATTGATATGACAGGGGTCATGGAGCATTGTGATGACAGAGGTCATAGAGAATTTTGATTTCATTGTGCTGACAATAGCCAGAAGCATTATGATGATGGGCATGATGCCTTGTGATGACAGGGTTCATGGAGCATTGAGATGAAAAGGGGCCTGGAGCATTGTGATTACAGGGGTGTGGTAGCATTGTGATGACAAGGGCATGGAGCATTTTGATGAGAAGGCCATGGAACATTCTGATGACATGTGTGATGGAGCTTTGTGATGACAAGGGCATTGAGCATTGTGATTATGTGGTCTTGGAGCATTGTGATGACAAGGGTCATGGAGCCTTGTGATGACAAGGCCGTGGAACATTGTGATGGCAGGGGTCATGGAGCATTGTTATGACACGTGTAATGGAGCATTGTGATTACAAGGTTTAGGGAGCATTGTGATGACAAATTTGTGGACCGTTGGGATGAAAAGCGTGTGGCACATTGTGATGACAAGTGTCATGGAGCATTTTTCTGACAAAGGCATGGAGCATTTTGATGACAAGGGTCACGGAGCATTGTGATGAAATGTTCATGGAGAATTGTGGTTACAAATGTAACAGAGCCTTGTGATGACGCTGGCATCGACCATTGTGATGACAAATGTTATGAAGAATTGTGATGACTGGAGTCAAGGAGCATTGTGATGACAGGGGTCATGGAGCATTGTGATGACAAGGGCATGGAGCACTGTGCTGAGAAATGCATAGAGCTTTGTGATGACAAGTGTTAAAGAGCATTGTGATGAAATGTTCATGGAGCATTGTGGTTAAAAAGGTCACAGAGACTGTTGATGATGAGGGCATGGACAATTTTGATGACAAAGGTCATGGAGCATTGTGATGACTGGAGTCACGGAGCATTGTGATGACAGGGTTCATGGAGCATTGTGATAACAAGGGCATGGAGCATTGTGATGACACGGGAATGGATCATTGGTCTAATATGTTTCATGGATTATTGTGATGACAGTTCGAATGGCACATTGTGATGACATGGGCCTGGAGCATTGTGATGACCAGGTCATGCAGTATTGTGAAGAGAGGTGTCAGGGAGCATTGTGATGACATATGTAATGGCCCATTGTGATGACAATGGCATGGAGCATTGTGATGCCAAGTGTCATGGAGGATTCTGATGACAAAGGTAATGGAGCATTGTGATGACAATGGCTAGGAGCATTGTGAAGACAAGGGTAAGGGAGCATTGTGCTGACAAGGGTATGGAGAATTATGATGACAAGGGTCATGGAGCATTCTGAAGACAATCCTGTAGAGTATTTTGATGACAATGGCATGGAGCATTGTGATGAAAACGGCATGGGACATTGTGATGTAAAAGGCATGGAGCCTTTTCGTGACAGGTTTCATGGAGCATTCTGATGACAAGTGTCAGGGAGCATTGTGATGAAAAGTGTATTGAGAATTGTAATGACAAATGTCATGGAGCATTGTGATGAAAAGGGCATGGAGTATCCTGACGACAGGCATCATGGAGCGTTGTGATTAAAAGTGTTATGGAACATTGTGATCACAATGGTTTGGTGCATTGAGATGAGAGAGGTCATGGATCATTTTGATTTAAAGGAGCATGGAACATTGTGATGACAAGGGCATGAAGCAATGTGATCCCAAGGTTCATGGAGGATTGTGATGACAATTGTAATGGAGTATTGTGATGACAAAAGCATAGCACATTGTAATGAAAAGGTCATGTAGCATTTTGCTGACAAAGGCATGGAGAATTGTGATGACATGTGTCATGGAGCACTGTGATGATAAGCGTCACGGAGCATTGTGAATACAGGGGTCATGGAGCATTGGGATGACAAGGGCATGGATCATTGTGATGACAAGGGTCATGGAGCATTGTGATGAGTAGGGAATGGAGCATTGTAATGAGAAGACCATGGATAATTGTGATGACGAGCATCATGGGGCATTGTGATGACAAGTTTTATGGAATATTGTGATCACAAGGGTTTGGAGCATTGTTATGGCAGAGGTCATGGAGCAATTTGATTTCATTGTGATGACAATAGCATGAAGCATTATGATGATGGGCATGGTGCATTGTGATGACTGGGTTCATGGATCATTGAGATGAAAAGGGGCATAGAGCATTGTGATTACAGCGTTCTTGGAGCATTGTGATGAGAAGGGTCATGGAGCCTTGTGATGACAAGGCCATGGAACATCGTGATGGCAGGTGTCATGGATCATTGTTATGACAGTGGTAATGGAGCATTGTGATGGCAAGGGCATGTATCATTGTGATGAGAAGGCCATGGAGCATTCTGATGACATGTGTCATGGAGCTTTGTGAAGACAAGGGCATGGAGCAATGTGATGAGAGCGTCCATGGAGCATTGTGATGACAATGACATGGAGCATTGTGATGCCAAGGGTCATGGATCTTTGTGATGACAAAGGTCATGGAGCATTTTGATGGCAAGGGCGTTGTGCATTGTGATGAGAAAGGCAGGGAACATTCTGATGACAGGGTCTTTGAGCAATTTGATGAAAAGTGTCATGGAACATTTTGATGACAGGTGTTATGGAACATTGTGATGTCAGGGGTCATCGAACATTGTGATGAAATGTGCATGTAGCATTGTGATGACAAGAGTGACGGAGTATTGTGACAAATAGTGATGTAGCATTGTGATATCAGTGGTGAGAAAGCATTTTGATGAGAAGTGCATGGAGCATTGTGATGACAAATTTTATGGAGCATTGTGATGACAAGATTGTGGAGCACTGTGATGCCAAGCACATGGCGCATTGTGATGACATCTGTCATGGAGCATTGTGCTGCCAAGCGCATGGAGCATTGTGATGACAAGGGTCAAAGAGCATTGTGATGAAAAGTTCATGGAGCATTGTGGTTAAAAAAGTCACAGAGACTGTTGATGACCAGGGCATGTACCATTGTGATGACAAAGGTCATGAAGCATTGTGATGATTGGAGTCACGGAGCATTGTGATGACATGGGTCATGGAGCATTGTGATAACAAGGGCATGGAGCTTTGTGATGACAAGGGCATGGAACATTGGTCTAATAAGTTTCATGGATTATTGTGATGACAGTTAGAATGGCGCATAGTGATGAGAACGGCATGGAGCATTGTGATGACCAGGCCATGCAGTATTGTGAAGACAGGTGTCAGGGAGCATTGTGATGACATATGTAATGGCCCATTGTGATGACAATGGCATGGAGCATTGTGATGCCAAGTGTCCTGGAGGATTCTGATGAGAAAAGTAATGGAGCATTGTGATGACAAGGGTCAGGGAGCATTGTGCTGACAAGTGCATGGAGAATTGTAATGACAAGTGTCATGGAGCATTCTGATGACAAGCTTGTGGAGTATTTTGATGACAATGGCATGGATCATTTTGATGAAAACGGCATGGGACATTGTGATGAAAAAGGCATGGAGCCTTTTCGTGACAGGGTTCAAGGAGCATTCTGATGACAAGTGTCAGGGATCATTGTGATGACAAGTGTATTGAAAATTGTGATGACAAATGTCATGGAGCATTGTGATGAAAAGAGCATGGAGTGTAGTGATGACAGGCATCATGGAGCGTTGTGATGACAAGTGTTATGGAACTTTGTGATCACAAGGGTTTGGAGTATTGTGATGACAGAGGTCATGGATCATTTTGATTTCAATGAGCAGGGAGCATTGTGATGACAAGGGCATGAAGCAATGTGATCCCAATGTTCATGGAGGATTGTGATGACAATGGAAATGGAGTATTTTAATGACAAGCGCATAGAGCATTGTAATCGAATGGTCCTGTAGCATTTTGCAGACAAAGGCATGGAGTATTGTGATGACATGTGTCATGGAGCACTGTGATGAAAAGCGTCACGGAGCATTGTGAATACAGGGTTTATGGAGCATTGGGATGACAAGGGCATGGATCATTGTGATGACAAGTGTCATGGAGCACTGGGCTGAAAATGTTCATGGAGTGTTGTGATGACAAAGGTCATGGAGCATAGTGATGAGTAGGGAATGGAGCATTGTGATGACAAGAGTTCCGGATCATTGTGTTGTCAGGAGTCATGGAGTGTTGTGATGACAGTGGTCATGGATCATTGTGAAGATACTGGCCATGGAGTATTGTGATGTTTAGGTCGTGGAGCATTGGGCTGAATATGTTAATGGATTATTGTGATGACAGGGGTAATGGAGCATTGTGGTGACAAGGGAATGGAGAATGGTGATGACAATATCCTGGATCTTTGTGATGAGATGACCATGGAGACTTGTGATGAGAAGTCTCACGGAGCATTCTGATGAAAAGGGGCATGGAGCATTGTGATTACAGGGGTCTTGGAGCATTTTGATGACTAGGGCATGGAGCATTTTGATGAGAAGGCCATGGGGCATTCTGATGACATGCTTCATGCCATTTTGTGATGACAAGCACATGGAGCATTGTGATGACAGTGATCTTGGAGCATTGTGATGAAAAGGGCACGGATCATTGTGATGAAAATGTCATGGAGCCTTGTCATGACAGGGTTCAAGGAGCATACTGACGACAAGTGTCAGGGAGCATTGTGATGACAAGTGTATTGAGCATTGTGATGACAAAGGTAATGGAGCATTGTGATGAGAATACCATGGATAATTGTGATGATGAGCGTCATGGGGATTTGTGATGATAAGTGTTATGGAACATTGTGATCACAATGGTTTGGAGCATTATGATGACAGAGGTCATGGAGAATTTTGATTTAATTGTGATGACAATAGACTGAAGCATTATGATGATGGGCATGGTGCATTGTGATGACAGGGTTCATGGAGCATTGAGATGCAAAGTGGCATGGAGCATTGTGATTACAGGGGTCTTGGAACATTGTGATGTCAAGGGTCAGGGAGCCTTGTGATGACAAGTCCGTGGAACATTGTGATCTCAGGGGTCATGGAGCATTTTTATGACAGAGGTAATGGAGCATTGTGATGAGAAGTGCATTGAGCATTGGCCCGAAAGTTTTCATGGATTACTGTGATGAGAGTGGGCATGGAGCACTGTGATGACAAGGGCACGGAACACTGTGATACATGGGTCATGGAGGATTGTGATGAAAAAGGCATGGAGCATTTTGATGAGAAGGGCATCGAGCATTGTGATGACAAGTGTCATGGAGCATTGTGATGACAAGGGCATGGAGCAATGGGATGAGAGCGTTCAGGGAGCATTGTGATGACAATGACATGGAGCATTGTGATGCCAAGGGTCATGGAGCTTTGTGATGACAACTGTCATGGAGCATTTTGATGACAAGCCTGTGGTGCATTGTGATGAGAAGGAAAGGGAGCATTTTGATGACAGGTTCATGCTGCAATTTGATGAAAAATGTCATGTAACATTTTGACGAAAGGGGTTACAGAACATTGTGATGCCATGGGTCATGGAGCTTTGGGATGAAATGTGTCATGGAGCATTGTGATGACAGTGGTTATGGAATATTGTGATGTCACGGGTCATGGAACATTGTGATTACAGGGTTGAGGGAGGATTGTGATGACTAGTGATGGAACATTGTGATATCTCAGGTGAGAGAGCATTTGGATGAGAAGTGCATGGACCATTGTGATTACAAGGTTTATGGAGCATAGCATTGACAAGGTTGTGGATCATTGTGATGAAAAGCGCAGGGCACATTGTGATGACAAGGGCATGGAACATTGTTCTGACAAAGGCATGGAGCATTGTGATGACAAGTGTCACGGAGCATTGTGATGAAAAGTTCATGGAGCATTGTGGTTACAAAAGTCACAGAGCCTTGTGATGACGCGGGCATGGACCGTTGTGATGACAAACGTTATGAAGCATTGTGATGACTGGAGTCATGGAGCATTGTGATGTCAAAAGTAATTTAGCATTGTGATGACAATGGCTTGGAGCATTGTGATGACAAGGTTCAGGGAGCATTGTGCTGACAAGTGCATGGATAATTGTGATGAAACAGGTCATGGAACATTCTGATGACAATCTTTTGGAGTATTGTGATGACAATGGCATGGAGCATTGTGATGAAAACAGCATGGGGCATTGTGATGAGAAAAGCATGGAGCCTTTTCGTGACAGGTTTCAAGGAGCATTCTGACGGCAAGTTTCAGGAAGTGTTGTAATGACAAGTGTATTAGAATTGTGATGACAAAGGTTATGGAGCATTGTGATGAAAAGGCCGTGCAGTATTGTGATGACAGGCATCATGGAGCGTTGTGATGACAAGTGTTATGGAACATTGTGATGACAATGGTTTGGAGCATTGTGTTGACAGAGGTCATGGATCATTTTGATTTCAAGGAGCATGGAACATTGTAATGACAAGGGTATGAAGCAATGTGATCCCAAGATTCATGGAGGATTGTGATGACAATGGTAAAGGAGTATTTTGATTACAAGCGCATAGAGCATTGTAATGACAAGGTCATGTAGCGTTTGCTGACAAAGGCATGGAGCATTGTGACGAGAGGTGTCATGGAGCACTGTGATGACAAGCGTCACGGAGCATTGTGAATACAGGGGTCATGGAGCATTGGGATGACAAGGGCATGGTTCAATGTGATGACAAGGGTCATGGAGCATTGGGCTGTAAATGTTCATGGAGTATTGTGATGACAGGGGTCATGGAGCATAGTGATGACTTTGGAATGGAGCATTTTGATGACAAGAATTCCGGATCATTGTGTTGTCAGGTGTCATGGAGTGTTGAGATGACAGTGGTCATGGTGCATTGTGATGATACTGGCCATGGAGAATTGTGATGAGTAGGTCGTGGAGCATTGTGATTACAGGTGTCTTGATGCATTGTGATGAAAAGGGCATGTATCATTGTGAAGAAAAAGGCATTGAGCCTTGTCATGACAGTGTTCAAGAAGCATACTTACGACAAGTGTCAGGTAGCATTGTGATGACAAGTGTATTGAGCATTTGATGACAAAGGTCATAGAGCATTGTGATGAGAAGACCATGGATAATTGTGATGATGAGCGTCATGGGGTGTTGTGATGATAAGACTTATGGAACATTGTGATCACAAGGGTTTGGAGCATTATGATGACGGATGTCATGGAGAATTTAGATTTCATTGTGATGACAATAGCATGAAACATTATGATGATGGGCATGGTGCATTGTGATGACTGGGTTCATGGAGCATTGAGATGAAATGGGGAATGGAGCATTGTGATTACCGGGGTCTTGGAGCATTGTGATGACTAGGGCATGGAGCATTGTGATTACAAGGGTCTTGTGGAATTGTGATGACAAGGGTCATGGAGCCTTGTGATGACATGCCGTTGAACAATGTGATGGCAGGTGTCATGGAGCATTGTTATGACAGAGGTAATGGAGCATTGTGATGAGAAGGCCATTGAGCTTTGGCCTAAAATATTTCATGGATTATTGTAATGAGAGTGGGCATGGAGCATTGGGATGACAAGGGCACGGAACACTGTGATACATGGTTCATGGAGGATTGTAATTTCCAGGACATGGAGCATTGCGATGAGAAGGGCATCGAGCATTGTGATGACAAGTGTCATGGAGCTTTGTGATGACAAGGGCATGGAGCAATGTGATGAGAGTGTTCATGGAGCATTGTGATGACAATGACATGGAGCATTGTGATGCCAAGGGTCATGGAGATTTGTGATGACAAATAACAGGGAGCATTTCGATGACAATGGTGTGGTGCATTGTGATGAGAAGGGCAGGGAGCATTTTGATTACAGGTTCATGCAGCAATTTGATTAAAATATAATGGAATATTTTGAGGGCAGGGGTTATAGAACATTGTGATGTCAGGGGTCATGGAGCTTTGGGATGAAATGGGTCATGGAGCATTTTGATGACAGGGGTTATGGAACATTGTGATGTCAGGGATCATGGAACATTGTGATGATAAGGGTATGTAGCACTGTGATGACAGGGGTCATGGAACATTATGATTACAGGGGTGAGGGAGTATTGTGATGACTAGTGATGGAACATTGTGATATCTCTGGTGAGAGAGCATTTGGATGAGAAATGCATGGAGCATTGTGATTACAAGGTTTATGAAGCATAGTGATGACAAAGTTGTGGACCGATGTGATGAAAAGCACGTGGCACATTGTGATGACAAGGGTCATGGAGCATTGTTCTGACAAAGGCATGGAGCATTGTGATGACAAGGGTCACGGAGCATTGTGATGAAAAGTTCATGGAGCATTTTGGTTACAAAGGTCACAGAGCCTTGTGATGACACAGGCAAGGACCGTTTTGATGACAAACATTATGAAGCATTGTGATGAATGGAGTCACGGAGCACTGTGATGATAGGGGTCATGGAGCATTGTGATGACATGGGCATGGAGCATTGTGATGACAGGGGCATGGAGCATTGGTCTGACAAGTTTCATAGATTATTGTGATGACAGTGGACATGGTGCATTGTGATGACAAGGGTATGGATCATGGTGATGAGAAGGTCATGGAGTATTGTGAAGACAGGTGTCAGGGAGCATTGTGATGACATATGTCATGGTCCATTGCGATGATAATGGCATTGAGCATTGTGATGCCAAATGTAATGGAGGATTGGGATGACAAATAAAATGGAGCATTGTGAACACTAGGGCTTGGAGCACTATGATGACAAGGGCCATTGAGAATTTTCATGACAAGGTCGTGAAGCATTGTGATGACAAGGTCCTGGAGCATTGTGATGAGAAATCCATGGTCCCTTGTGATGACAGGTCTCATGGAGCATACTGATGAAAAGGGGCATGGACCATTGTGATTACAGGGGTCTTGGAACATTGTGATGACAAGGGCATGGATCATTGTGAAGAGAAGGCCAAGGAGCATTCTGAGGACATGCTTCATTGAGCTTTGTGATGACAAGCGCATGGAGCATTGTGATTACAGGGGTCTTGTAGCATTGTGATGAAAAGGGCATGGAATATTGTGATGAAAAATGCATGGAGCCTTGCCATGACAGTGTTCAAGGAGCATACAGACAACAAGTGTCATGGAGCATATTGATGACAAGTGTATTGAGCATTGTGATGACAAAGGACATGGAGCATTGTGATGAGAAGGCCATGGAGCATTCTGATGACATGTGTCATGGAGCTTAGTGATGACAAGGGCATGGAGCAATGTGATGCCAAGGGTCATGGATATTTGTGATGACAAAGGTCATGGAACATTTTGATGACAAGGGCGTTGTGCATTGTAATGAGAAGTGCAGGGAGCATTGTGATGACATGGTCACGGAGAAATTTGATGAAAAGTGTCAAGGATCATATTGATGACAGGGGTTATGGAACATTGTGATGTCATGGGTCATCGAACATTGTGATGATAAGTGCATGTAGCATTGTGATGACAGGAGTCATGGAATATTGTGATGACAGAGGTGAGGGAGTATTGTATCGAATAGTGAAGTAACATTGTGATATCATTGGTGAGAAAGCATTTTGATGAGAAGTGCATGGAGCATTGTGATGACAATGTTTATGGAGCATTGTGATGACAAGATTGTGGAGCACTGTGATGACAAGCGCATGGTGCATTGTGATGACATGTGTCATGGAGCATTGTGCTGACAAGCGCATGGAGCATTGTGAGGACAAGGGTCATGGAGCATTGTGCTGAGAAAGGCATAGAGCATTGTGATGACAAGGGTCAAAGAGAATTGTGATGAAAAGTTCATGGAGCATTGTGGTTAAAAATGTCACAGAGACTGTTGATGACGAGGGCATGGACCATTGTGTTGACAAAGGTCATGAAGCATTGTTATGACTGGAGTCACGGAGCACTCTGATGAGAGGGGTCATGGAGCATTGTGATGAAAAGGGGCATGGAGCATTGTGATGACAAGTGCATGTATCATTGGTCTCATAATTTTCATGGATTATTGCGATGACTGTTGGAATGGTGCATTGTGGTGACAAGGGCATGGAGCATTGTGATAAAGAGGTCATGCTGTATTGTGAAGACTGGTGTCATGGAGCATTGTGATGACAGGGTTCATGCAGCATTGTGATGACTAGGGAATGGAGCATAGTGATGACAAGAGTCCCGGATCACTGTGTTGTCAGGTGTCATGGAGTGTTGTGATGACAGTTGTCATGGTGCATTGTGATGATATTGGTCATGGAGCATTGTCATGAGAAGGTTATGGAGCATTGTGCTGATAATATTCATGGAGTATTGTGATGACAATGGTCATGGAGCATTGTGATGACAAGGGAATGGAGCATGGTGATGACAAGGTCATGTAGCATTGTGATGAGAAGTCCTTGGAGGCTTGTGATGACAAGTTTCATGGAGCATTCTGATGAAAAGTGGCATGGATCATTGTGATTACAGTGGTCTTGGAGCACTGTGATGACAAGGGCATGGAGCATTCTCAGAGGCGGCCATGCAGCATTCTGATGACATGGGTCAAGGAGCTTTGTGATGACAAGGGCTTGGAGCATTGTGATTACAGGTGTCTTGGAGCATTGTGATGAAAAGGGCACGGATCATTGTGATGAAAAAGTCATGGAGACTTGTCATGACAGGGTTAATGGAGCATACTGAAGACAAGGGTCAGGGAGCATTGTGATGACAAGTGTATTGAGCATTGTGATGACAAAGGTCATGGAGCATTGTGATGAGAAGACCATGGATAATTGTGATGATGAGCGTCATGGAGTGTTGTGATGATAAGTGTTATGGAACATTGTGATCACAAGGGTTTGGAGAATTATGATGACAGAGGTCATGGAGAATATTGATTTCATTGTGATGACAATAGCCTGAAGCATTATGATGATGGGCATGGTGCATTGTGATGAGAGGGATCATGGAGCATTGAGATGAAAAGGGGTATGGAACATTGTGTTTACAGTGGTCGTGGAGCAATGTGATGACAAGGGCATGGAGCATTGGTTTAATAAGTTTCATGGATTATTGTGATGACAGTTGGAATGGCGCATTGTGATGACAAGGGCATGGAGCATTGTGATGACCAGGTCATGCAGTATTGTGAAGACAGGTGTCAGGGAGCATTGTGATGACATATGTAATGGCCCAATGTGATGACGATGGCATGGAGCATTGTGATGCCAAGTGTCATGGAGGATTCTGATGACAAAGTTAATAGAACATTGTGATGACAATGGCTTGGAGCATTGCGATGACAAGGGTCAAGGAGCATTGTGTTGACATGTGCATGGAGAATTGTGGTGACAAGGGTTATGGAGCATTCTGGTGACAAACTTGTTGAGTATTTTGATAACAATGGCATGGAGCATTGTGATGAAAACGGCATGGGGCATTGTGATGAAAAGGCATGGAGCCTTGTGATGAAAGGTCTCATGGAGCATACTGATGAAAAGGGGCATGGAGCATTCTGATTACAGGGGTCTTGGAACATTGTGATAGCAAGGGCATGGAGCACTGTGATGACAAGGGCATGGAGCATTGGTCTAATAAGTTTCATGGATTATTGTGATGACAGTTGGAATGGCGCATTGTGATGACAGTGGTCATGGAGCATTGTGATGATACTGCTCATGGAGCATTGTGATAAGACCGTCATGGAGCATTGGGTTGAAAATGTTCATAGAATATTGTGATGACAGGTGTCAAGGAGCATTGTGATGACAAGGGAATGGAGCATGGTGCTGACAAGGTCCTGGAGCATTGTGATGAGATGACGATGGAGACTTGTGATGACAAGTCTCATGGAGCATTCTGACGAAAAGGGGCAAGGTGCTTTGTGATTACAGGGGTTTGGAGCACTGTGATGACAAGGGCATGGAGCATTGTGAGGAGAAGGCCATGGAACATTCTGATGGCATGTGTCATGGAGCTTTGTGATGACAAGGGCATGGAGCATTGTGATTACAGGGGTCTTGGAGCATTGTGATGACAAGGGTCATGTAGCCTTTTGATGACAAGGCCGTGGAACATTGTGATGGCAGCGGTCATGGAGCATAGTTATGACAGAAGTAATGGAGAATTGTAATCAGAATGGCATTGAGCATTGGTCTGAAATATTTCATGGATTATTGTGATGAGAGTGGGCATGGAGCATTGTGATGACAAGGGCACGGTACACTGTGATACATGGGTCCTGGTGGATTGTAATGACCAGGGCGTGGAGCATTGTGATGAGAAGGGCATCGAGCATTGTGATGGCAAGTGTCATGGAGCTTTGTTATGACAAGGGCATGGAGCAATGTGATGAGAGGGTTCATGGAGCATTGTGATGACAATGACATGGAGCATTGTGATGCCAAGGGTCATGGAGCTTTGTGATGTCAAATGTCATGGAGCATTTTGATGAGAAGTGTGTGGTGCATTGTGATGAGAAGGGCAGGGAGCATTTTGATGACAGGGTCATGCAGCAATTTGATGAAAAGTGTAATGGAACATTTTGATGACAGGGGTTATAGAACATTGTGATGCCAGGGATCATGGAGCTTTGGGATGAAAAGGGTCATGGAGCATTTTGATGACAGGGGTTATGGAACATTATGATGACTGGAGTCACGGAGCATTGTGATGACAGTGGTCATGGAGCATTGTGATAACAAGGGCATGGAGCATTGTGATGACAGGGGAATGGAGCATTGGTCTGAAAAGTTTCATAGGTTATTGTGATGACAGTGGACATGGTGCATTGTGATGACAAGGGCATGGAGCATTTTGATGACAAGAGTCCCGGATCATTGTGTTGTCAGATGTTATGGGTGGTTGTGATGACAGTGGTCATGGAGCATTGTGATGATATTGGTCATGGAGCACTGTGATGAGAAGGTCATGGTGCATTGGGCTGAAAATGTTAATGGATTATTGTAATTACAGTGGTCATGGAGCATTGTGATGACAAGGGAATAGAGCATGGTGATGACAATGTCCTGGAGCATTGTTATGAGATGACCATGGAGACTTGTGATGACAAGTCTAATGGAGCATTCTAATGAAAAGGGGCATGGAGCATTGTGATTATAGTGGACTTGGAGCATTGTGATGACAAGGGCATGGAGCATTTTGAGGAGAAGGCCATGGAGAATTCTGATGACATGAGTCATGGAGCTTTGTGCTGACAAGGCCATGGAGCATTGTGATTATAGGGGTCTTGGAGCACTGTGATGAAAAGGCATGGATCATTGTGATGTAAAAGGCATGGAGCCTTGTCATCACAGGGTTCAAGGAGCATACTGACGACAGGTGTCAGGGAGTATTGTGATGACAATGATCATGGAGCATTGTGATGAGAAGACCATGGATAACTGTGATGATGATCGTCATGGGGTGTTGTGATGATAAGTGTTATGGAACATTGTGATCACAAGGGTTTGGAGCATTATGATGAAGAGGTCATGGAGAATTTTGATTTCATTGTAGTGACAATAGCCTGAAGCATTATGATGATGGGCATGGTGCTTTGTGATGACAGGGTTCATGGAGCATTGAGATGAAAAGGGGCATGGATCATAGTGATTACAGGGGTCTTGGAGCATTGTGATGACAAGGGCATGGAGCATTGTGATGAGAAGGCCATGGAACCTTCTGATACATGCGTCATGGAGCTTTGTTATTACAAGTGCATGGAGAATTTTGATTACAAGTTTCTTGGAGGATTTTGATGACAAGGGTCATGGAGCCTTGTGATGACAAGGCCGTGGAACATTGTGATGGCAGTGGTCATGGTGCATTGTTATGACAGAGGTAATGGAACATAGTGATGAGAAAGGCATTGAGCATTGGTTTGAAATATTTCATAGATTATTGTGATAAGAGTGGGCTGGAGCATTTTGATGACAAGGGCACGGAGCACTGTGATACATGGGTCATGGAGGATTGTAATGGCAAGGGCATGGAGCAATGTGATGAGAGGGTACATGGAGCATTGTGATGACAATGCCATGGAGCATTGTGAGGAAAAGGCCATGGAGCATTCTGATGACATGCCTCATGGAGCTTTTTGATGACAAGGGCATGGAGCATTGTGATTACAGGGGTCTTGGAGCATTGTGATGAAAAGGGCATGGATCATTGTGATGAAAAAGGCATGGAGCCTTGTCATGACAGGGTTCAAGGAGCATACTGACGACATGTGTCAGGGAGCATTGTGAAGACAAGTGTATTGAGCATTGTGATGACAAAGATCAGGGAGCATTGTGATCAGAAGACCAAGGATAAATGTGATGATGATCGTCATGGGGTGTTGTGATGATAAATGTTATGGAACTTTGTGATCACAAGGGTTTGGAGCATTATGATGACAGAGGTCATTGAGAATTTTGATTTCATTGTAATAACAATAGCCTGAAGCATTTTGATGATGGGCATGGTGCATTGTGATGACAGGGCTCATGCAGCATTGTGATGAAAAGGGGCATGGAGCATTGTGATTACAGAGGTCTTGTAGCATTGTGATGACAAGCGCATAGAGCATTGTATTGACAAGATCATGGAGAATTCTGCAGACAAAGGCATGGAGCACTGTGATGACAGGTGTCATGGAGCACTGTGATGACATGTGTCACGGAGCATTCTGAATACAGGGGTCATGGATCATTGTGATGACAAGGGTCATGGAGCATTGGGCTGAAAATGTTCATGGAGTATTGTGATGACAGGGGTCATGGAGCATTGTGATGACAGAGGTCATGGAGAATTTTGATTTCATTGTGCTGAAAATAGCCGGAAGCATTATGATGATGGGCATGATGCCTTGTGATGACAGGGTTCATGGAGCATTGAGATGAAAAGGGACATGGAGCATTTTGATTACAGGGGTCTT
This sequence comes from Mesoplodon mirus, assembly GCF_964341445.2. Taxonomy (NCBI): domain Eukaryota; kingdom Metazoa; phylum Chordata; class Mammalia; order Artiodactyla; family Ziphiidae; genus Mesoplodon; species Mesoplodon mirus. The sequence continues at coordinate 2,496,740 of NW_028295774.1, read as the reverse complement.
GGAGCATTGTGATGACAAGGGCATGGAGCATTTTGATGAGAAGGACATGGAACATTCTGATGACATGTGTCATGATGCTTTGTGATGACAAGGGCATTGAGCATTGTGATTACATGGGTCTTGGAGCATTATGATGACAAGGGTCATGGAGCTTTGTGATGACAAGGCCGTGGAACATTGTGATGGCAGGGGTCAAGGAGCATTGTTATGTCAGGGGTAATGGAGCATTGTGATATGAAGGGCATGGAGCATTGTGATTACAAGTTTTATGGAGCATTGTGATGACAAATTTTTGGACTGTTGGGATGAAAAGCGTGTGGCACATTGTGATGACAATGGTCATGGAGCATTTTACTGACAAAGGCATGGAGCATTTTGATGATATATGTAATGGCCCATTGTGATGAAAATGGCATGGAGCATTGTGATGCCAAGTTTCATGAAAGATTCTGATGACAAAGGTAATGGAGCATTGTTATGACAATGGCTTGGAGCATTGTGATTACAATGGTCAGGGAGCATTGTGCTGACAAGTGCATGGAGAATTGTGATGACAAGGGTCATGGAGCATTCTGATGACAAGCTTGTGGAGTATTTTGATGACAATGGCATGGAGCATTGTGATGAAAACGGCATGGGGCAATGTGATGAAAAAGGCATGCAGCCTTTTCATGACAGTTTTCAAGGAGCATTCTGACGACAAGTGTCAGGGAGCATTATGATGACAAGTGTATTGAGAATTGTGATGACAAAAGTCATGGAGCATGGTGATGAGAAGGCCATGGATAATTGTGATGATGATCGTCATGGGGTGTTGTGATTATAAGTGTTATGGAACATTGTAATCACAAGGCTTTGGAGCATTACGATGACAGAGGTCATGCAGAATTTTGATTTCATTGTGATGACAATAGCCTGAAGCATTATGATGATGGGCATGGTGCATTGTGATGACAGAGTTCATGGAGCATTGAGATGAAAAGGGGCATGTAGCATTGTGATTACAGGGGTCTTGGAGCATTGTGGTGACAAACGCATAGAGCATTGTAATGACAAGGTCATGTAGAATAATCCTGACAAAGGCATGGAGCATTGTGATGACAGGTGTCATGGAGAACTATGACACAATTGTCACGGAGCATTTTGAATATAGGGGTCATGGATCATTGGGATGACAAGTGCATGGATCATTGTGATGACAAGGGTCATGGAGCATTGGGCTGAAAATATTCATGGAGCATTGTGATGACAGGGGTCATGGAGCATTTTGATTACAGGGGTCTTGGAGCACTGTGATGACAAGGTCCTGGAGCATTGTGATGAGATGACCATGGAGACTTGTGAAGACAAGTCTCATGGAGCATTCTGATGAAAAGGGGCATGGAGCATTGTGATTACAGGGGTCTTGGAGTATTGTGATGACAAGGGCATGGAGCATTGTGAGGAGAAGGCCATGGAACATTCTGATGACATGCGTCATGGAGCTTTGTGATGACAATGGCATGGAGCCTTGTGATGAAAACGGCATGGGGCATTGTGATGAAAATGGCATGGAGACTTTTCGTGACAGGGTTCACGGAGCATTCTGACGACAAATGTCAGGGAGCATTGTGATGACAATGTATTGAGAATTGTGATGACATAGTTCATGGAGCATTGTGATGAAAAGGTCATGGAGTATTGTGAATACAGGCATCATGGAGCATTGTGATGACAAGTGCTATGGAACATTGTGTTCACAAGGGTTTGGAGCATTGTGATGACAGAGGTCATGGATCATTTTGATTTCAAGGAGCATGGAACATTGTGATGACAAGGGCATGAAGCAATGTGATCCCAAGGTTCATGGAGGATTGTGATGATACTGGTAATGGAGTATTGTGATGACAAGCGCATAGAGCATTGTAATGACAAGGTCATGTAGCATTTTGCTGACAAAGGCATGAAGCATTGTGATGCCAGGTGTCATGGAGCACTGTGATGACAAGCGTCACGGAGCATTGTGAATACAGGGGTCATGGAGAATTGGGATGACAAGGGCATGGATCATTGTGATGACAAGGGTCATGGAGCATTGGGCTGAAAATGTTCATGGAGTATTGTGATGACAGGGGTCATGGAGCATTGTGATGACTAGGGAATGGAGAATTGTAATGACAAGAGTCCCTGATCATTGTGTTGTCGGGTGTCATGGAGTGTTGTGATGACAGTGGTCATGGAGCATTGTGATGATATTTGTCATGGAGCATTGTGATGAGAAGTTCATGGAGTATTTGGCTGAAAATGTTCATGGAGTATTGTGATGACAGTGGTCATGGAACATTGTGATGACAAGGGAATGGAACATGGTGATGACAGTGGTCATGGAACATTTTGATTACAGGGTTGAGGGAGGATTGTGATGACTAGTGAGGGAACATGGTTATATCTCAGGTGAGAGAGCATTTGGATGAGAAGAGCATGGAGCATTGTGATTACAAGTTTTATGGAGCATAGTGATTACAAGGTTGTGGATCATTGTGATGGAAAGCCCGTGGCATGTTTTGATGACAAGGGTCATGGAGCATTTTTCTGACAAAGGCATGGAGCATTGTGATGACAAGTGTCACGGAACACTTTGTTGAAATATTCATGGAGCATTGTGGTTACAAAGGTCACAGAGACTTTTGATGAGGCAGGCGTGGACCATTGTGATGACAAACGTTATGAAGCATTGTGAGGACTGGAGTCACGGAGCATTGTGTTGACAGGGTTCATGGAGCATTGTGATGACAAGGGCATGGAACATTTGGATGAGAAGGACATGGAACATTCTGATGACATGTGTCATGATGCTTTGTGATGACAAGGGCATGGAACATTGTGATTACAGGTGTCTTGGAGCATTGTGATGACAAGGGTCATGGAGCTTTGTGATGACAAGGCCGTGGAACATTGTGATGGCAGGGGTCAAGGAGCATTGTTATGTCAGGGGTAATGGAGCATTGTGATTTGAAGGACATGGAACATTGTGATTACAAGATTTATGGAGCATTGTGATGACAAATTTTTGGACTGTTGGGATGAAAAGCGCGTGGCACATTGTGATGACAATGGTCATGGAGCATTTTACTGACAAAGGCATGGAGCATTGTGATGATATATGTAATGGCCCATTGTGATGAAAATGGCATGGAGCATTGTGATGCCAAGTTTCATGAAAGATTCTGATGACAAAGGTAATGGAGCATTGTTATGACAATGGCTTGGAGCATTGTGATTACAATGGTCAGGGAGCATTGTGCTGACAAGTGCATGGAGAATTGTGATGACAAGCGTCATGGAGCATTCTGATGACAAGCTTGTGGAGTATTTTGATGACAATGGCATGGAGCATTGTGATGAAAACGGTATGGGGCAATGTGATGAAAATGGCATGCAGCATTTTCGTAACAGGGTTCAAGGAGCATTCTGACGACAAGTGTCAGGGAGCATTGTGATGACAAGTGTATTGAGAATTGTGATGACAAATGTCATGGAGCACGGTGATGAGAAGGCCATGGATAATTGTGATGATGATCGTCATGGGGTGTTGTGATTATAAGTGTTATGGAACATTGTGATCACAAGGCTTTGGAGCATTACGATGACAGAGGTCATGCAGAATTTTGATTTCATTGTGATGACAATAGCCTGAAGCATTATGATGATGGGCATGGTGCATTGTGATGACAGAGTTCATGGAGCATTGAGATGAAAAGGGGCATGTAGCATTGTGATTACAGGGGTCTTGGAGCATTGTGGTGACAAACACATAGAGCATTGTAATGACAAGGTCATGTAGAATTTTCCTGACAAAGGCATGGAGCATTGTGATGACAGGTGTCATGGAGAACTGTGACACAATTTTCACGGAGCATTTTGAATACAGGGGTCATAGATCATTGGGATGACAAGTGCATGGATCATTGTGATGACAAGGGTCATGGAGCATTGGGCTGAAAATATTCATGGAGCATTGTGATGACAGGGGTCATGGAGCATTTTGATTACAGGGGTCTTGGAGCACTGTGATGACAAGAGTCCCGGATCATTGTGTTGTCACGTGTCATGGAGTGTTGTGATGACAGGGTTCATGGAGCAATGAGATGAATAGGGACATGGAGCACTGTGTTTACAGTGGTTTTGGAGCATTGTGATGACAAGGGCAAGGAGCATTTTGATGAGATGGCCTTAGAACATTCTGATGACATGTGTCATGGAGCTTTGTGATGACAAGGGCATGGAGCATTGTGATTACAGGGGTCTTGGAGCATTGTTATGACAGGTGTAATGGAGCATTGTGATGAGAAGGGCATGGAGCATTGTGATTACAAGGTTTATGGAGCATTACCATGACAAATTTGTGGACCGTTGTGATGAAAAGCGCGTATCACATTGTGATGACATGGGTGAAGGAGCATTTTTCTGACAAAGGCATGGAGCATGTTGATGACAAAGGTCACGGAGCATTGTGATGAAAAGTTCATGGAGCATTGTGGTTATAAAGGTTCCAGAGCCTTTTGCTTATGCGGGCATGGACCACTGTGATGACAATTTTTATGAAGCATTGTGATGACTGGAGTCACGGAGCAATGTGATGACAGGGGTCATGGAGCATTGTGATGACAAGGGCATGGAGCATTGTGGTGACAGGGGCATGGACTATTGGTCTGACAAATTTCAGAGATTATTGTGATGACAGTGGACATGGTGCATTGTGATGACAAGGGCACAGATCATTGTGATGAGAAGGTCGTGGAGTATTGTGAAGACAGGTGTCATGGAGCATTGTGATGACATATGTCATGGTCCATTGCAATGACAATGGCAGGGAGCATTGTGATGCCAAATGTAATGGAGGATTTTGATGACAAATAAAATGGAGCATTGTGATGACTAGGGCTTGGAGCATTATGATGACAAGGGCCATTGAGAATTTTCATTGCAAGGTCGTGAAGCATTGTGATGACAAGGTCCTGGAGCATTGTGATGAGAAATCCATAGAGACTTGTGAGGACAAATCTCACGGAGCATACTGATTAAAAGGGGCATGGACCATTGTGATTACAGGGGTCTTGGAACATTGTGATGACATGGGCATGGAACATTGTGAGGAGAAGGCCAAGGAGCAATCTGAAGACATGTTTCATTGAGCTTTGTGATGACCAGGGCATGGAGCATTGTGTTTAAAGGGGTCTTGGAGCATTGTGATGAAAATGGAATGGATCATTGTGATGAAAAAGGCATGGAGCCTTGTCATGACAGGGTTCAAGGAGCATAGAGACAACAAGTGTCAGGGAGCATTTTGATGACAAGTGTATTGAGAATTGTGATGACAAATGTCATGGAGCATTGTGATGAGAAGACCATGGATAATTGTGATGACGAGTGTCATGGGGCACTGTGATGACAAGAGTTATGGAATATTATGATCCCAAGGGTTTGGAGCATTGTTATGACAGAGATCATGGAGCATTTTGAATTCATTGTGATGGCAATAGCATGAAGCATTATGATGATGGGCATTGTGCATTGTGATGACAGGGTTCATGGTTCACTGAGATGAAAAGGGACATAGAGCATTGTGATTACAGGGTTTATGGAGTATTGCTATGACAAATATGTGGACCGTTGTGATGAAAAGCGCATGGCACATTGTGATGACAAGGGTCATGGAGCATTTTTCTGACAAAGGCATGGAGCATTGTGATGACAAGTGTCACGGAGCACTGTGATGAAAAGTTCATGGAGCATTGGGGTTACAAAAGTCACAGAGCCTTGTGATGACGCGGGCATGGACAATTGTGATGACAAATCTTATGAAGCATTGTGTTGACTGCAGTCACGGAGCATTGTGATGACAGGGGTCATGGAGTACTGTGATGACAAGGGCATGGAGCATTGTGATGACAAGGGCACGGAGCCTTTTGATGACAGGGGCTTGGATCATTGGTCTGACAAGTTTCATAGATTATTGTGATGACAGGGGACATGGTGCATTGTCATGACAAGGGCATGTATCATTGTGATGAGAAGGTCATGGAGTATTGTGAAGATAGGTGTCAGGGAGCATTGTGATGACATATGTCATGGTCCATTGCGATGACAAAGGCAGGGAGCATTGTGATGCCAAATGTAATGGAGGTTTGTGATGACAAATATAATGGAGCATTGTGAGGACTAGGGCTTGGAGCATTATGATGACAAGGGCCATTGAGAATTTTCAGGACAATGTCATGAAGCATTGTGATGATAAGGTCCTGGAGCATTGTGATGAGAAAACCATGGAGCACTGTGATGACAAATCTCTTGGAGCATACTGATGAAAAGGGGCATGGACCATTGTGATTACTGGGGTCTTGGAACATTGTGATGACATGGGTATGGAGCACTGTGAGGAGAAGGCGAAGGAGCATTCTGAAGATATGCGTCATTGAGCTTTGTGATGACAAGGGCATGGAACTTTGTGATTACAGGGTTCTAGGAATACTGTGATGAAAAGGGCATGAATCATTGTGATGAAAAAGGCATGGAGCTTTGTCATGACAGGGTTCAAGGAGCATACTGACGACAAGTGTCAGGGAGCATTGTGATGACAAGTGTATTGAGCATTGTGATGAGAAAGGTCATGGAGCATTGTGATGAGAAGACCATGGATAATTGTGGTGACGAGCGTCATGGGGCATTGTGATGACAAGTGTTATGGAATAATGTGATCACAAGTGTTTGGATCATTGTTATGACAGAAGTCATGAAAAATTTTGATTTAATTGTGCTGACAATAGCATGAAGCATTATGATGATGGGCATGAGGCATTGTGATGACAGGGTTCATGGAGCATTGTGTTGAAAAGGGGCATGGATCTTTGTGATTACAGGGGTCTTGGATCATTTTGGAGACAAGTGTCATGGAGCATTGTGATGACAAGGCTGTGGAACGTTGTGATTGCAGGGTTCATGGAGCATTGTTAGGACAGGGTTAATGGAGCATTGTGATGGCATGGGAAAGGAACACTGTGATGAGAAGGCCATGGAGCATTCTGATGACATGTGTCATGGAGCTTTGTGATGACAAGGGCATGAAGCAATGCGATGAGAGCGTTCATGGTGCATTGTGATGACAATGACTTGGAACATTGTTATGCCAAGGGTCATAGATCTTTGTGATGACAAATGTCCATGGTGCATTTTGATGACAAGGGCGTTTTGCATTGTGATGAGATGGGCAGGAAGCATTGTGATGACATGGTCATGGAGCAATTTGATGAAAAAGGTCATGGAATATTTTGATGACAGGGGTTATGGAACATTGTGATGTCACGGGTTATGGAGCATTTTGATGAAAATGGTCATGGAGCATTTTGATGACAGGGGTTATGTAACATTGTGATGTCAGTGGTCATCGAACATTGTGATGATAATGCATGTAGCATTGTGATGACAGGAGTCATGGAACATTGTGATGACAGGGGTGAGGGAGTATTGTGACGAATAGTGATGTAACATTGTGATATCAGTTGTGAGAGAGCATTGTGATGAGAAGCGCATGGAGCATTGTGATGACAAGGTTTATGGAGCATTGTGATGACAAGATTGTGGAGCACTGTGATGACAAGCGCATGGAGCATTGTGATGACATGTGTCATGGAGCATTGTGCTGACAAGCGCATGGAGCATTGTGATGACAATGGTCATGGAGCATTGTGCTGAGAAAGGCATAGAGCATAGCGATGACAAGGGCGTAAGAGCATTGTGATGAAAAGTTCATGGAGCATTGTGGTTAAAAATGTCACAGAGACTGTTGATGATGAGGGCATGTACCATTGTGATGACAAAAGTCATGAAGCATTGGGATGACTGGAGTCACGGAGCATTGTGATGACAGGGGTCATGGAACACTGTGATAAGAAGGGCATGGAGCATTGTGATGACAAGGGCATGGAGCATTGTGATGGCCAGGTCATGCATTATTGTGAAGACAGGTGTCAGGGAGCATTGTGATGACATATGTAATGGCCCATTGTGATGACAATGGCATGGAGCATTGTGATGCCAAGTGTCATGGAGGATTGTGATGACAAAGGTAATGGAGCATTGTGATGACAATGGCTTGGAGCATTGTGATGACAAGGGTCAGGGAGCATTGTGCTGACAAGTGCATGGAGAATTATGATGACAAGGGTCATGGAACATTCTGATGACAAGCTTGTGGAGTATTTTGATGACAAAGACATCGATCAGTTTGAGGAAAACGGCATGGGGCCTTGTGATGAAAATGTCATGGAGCCTTTGGTGACAGGTTTCAAGGAGCATTGTGACAACAAGTGTCAGGGAGCATTGGGATGACAAGTGTATTGAGAATTGTGATGACAAAGGTCATGGTGCATTGTGATGAAAAGGGCATGGAGTATTGTGATGACAGGCATCATGGAGCGTTGTGATGACAAGTGTTATGGAACATTGTGATCACAAGGTTTTGGAGCATTGTGATGACAGAGGTCATGGATCATTTTGATTTCAGGGAGCATGGAGCATTGTGATGCCAAAGGCATGAAGCAATGTGATCAAAAGTTTCATGGAGGATTGTGATGACAGTGGTAATGGAGTATTGTGATGACAAGCACATAGAGCATTGTAATGACAAGGTCATGTAGCATTTTGCTGACAAAGTCATGGAGCATTGTGATGACAGGTGTCATGGAGAACTCTGATGACAAGTGCCACGGAGCATTGTGAATACAGGGGTCATGGAGCATTGGGATGAGAAGGGCATGGATCATTGTGATGATAAGGTTCATAGAGCATTGTGATGAAAATGTTCATGGAGTATTGTGATGCTTTGGGTCACGGAGCATTGTGATGACAGAGGTCATAGAGAATTTTGATTTCATTGTGCTGACAATAGCCAGAAGCATTATGATGATGGGCATGATGCACTGTGATGTCAGGGTTCATGGACCATTGATAGGAAAAGGTTCATGGAGCACTGTGATTACAGGGGTCTGGGAGCATTGTGATGGCAAGGGCATGGAGCATTTTGATGAGAAGGCCATGGAATATTCTGATGGCATGTGTCATGGAGCTTTGTGATGACAAGGACAAGGAGCATTTTGATTACAGGGGTCTTGGAGCATTGTGATTAAAAGTGTCATGGAGCCTTGTGATGACAAGGCCGTGGAATATTGTGATGGCAGGGGTCATGGAGCATTGTTATGACAGGTGTAATGGAGCACTCTGATGAGAAGGGCATGGAGCATTGTGATTACAAGTTTTATGGAGCATTGCGATGACAAATTTCTGGACCGTTGGGATGAAATGCGCGTGGCCCATTGTGATGACAAGGGTCATGGCGCATTTTTCTGACAAAGGCATGGAGCATTGTGATGACAAGAGTCATGGAGCATTGTGATGAAAATTTCATGGAGCATTGTAGTTACAAAGGTAACAGAGCCTTGTGATGACGCGGGCATTGACCATTGTGATGACAAATGTTATGAAGAATTGTGATGACTGGAGTCACGGAGCATTTTGATGACAGGGGTCATGGAGCATTGTGATGAGAAGGGCATGGAGCATTGTGATAAGATAGGCAGAGAGCATTGTGATGAAAAGGGTCAAAGAGCATTATGATGAAATGTTCATGGAACATTGTGGTTAAATTGGTCACAGAGACTGTTGATGATGACGGCATGGACCATTGTGATGACAAAGGTCATGGACCATTGTGATGACTGGAGTCACGGAGCATTGTGATGACAGGGGTCATGGAACACTGTGATAAGAAGGGCATGGAGCATTGTGATGACAAGGGCATGGAGCATTGTTCTAATAAGTTCCATGGAATATTTTGATGACATTTGGAATGGTGCATTGTGATGACAAGGGCATGGAGCATTGTGATGACCAGGTCTTGCAGTATTTTGAAGAGAGGTCTCAGGGAGCATTGTGAAGACATATGTAATGACCCATTGTGATGCCAATGGCATGGAGCATTGTGATGCCAAGTGTCATGGAGGATTCTGATGATAAATGTAATAGAGCATTGTGATGACAATGGCTTGGAGCATTGTGATGACAAGGGTCAGGGAGCATTGTGCTGACAAGTGCATGGAGAATTGTGATAACAAGGGTCATGGAGCATTCTGATGAAAAGGGCATGGAGTATTGTGATGACAGGCATCATGGAGCGTTGTGATGACAAGTTTTATGGAACATTGTGATCACAAGATTTTGGAGCATTGTGATGACAGAGGTCATGGATCATTTTGATTTCAAGGAGCATGGAGCATTGTGATGACAAAGGCATGAAGCAATGTGATCAAAAGTTTCAAGGAGGATTGTGATGACAATGGTAATGGAGTATTGTGATGACAAGCACATAGAGCATTATAATGACAAGGTCATGTAGCATTTTGCGGACAAAGGCATGGAGCATTGTGATGACCGGTGTCATGGAGCACTGTAATGACAAGTGTCACAGAGCATTGTGAAAAAAGGGTTCATGGAGCATTGGGATGACAAGGGCATGGATCATTGTGATGACAAGTGTCATGGAGCAGTGGGCTGAAAATGTTCATGGAGTATTGTCATGACAGGGGTCATGGAACATTGTGATGACAGAGGTCATGGAGAATTTTGATTTCATTTTGCTGGCAATAGCTGGAAGCATTATGATGATGGGCATGATGCATTGTGATGACAGGGTTAATGGACCATTGATTTGAAAAGGGGCATTGAGCATTTTGATTACAGGGGTCTGGGAGCATTTTGATGACAAGGGCATGGAGCATTTTGATGAGAAGGCCATGGAATATTCTGATGACATGTGTCATGTAGCTTTGTGATGACAAGGGCATGGAGCATTGTGATTACAGGGGTTTTGGAGCATTATGATGACAAGGGTCAAGGAGCATTTTTCTGACAAAGGCATGGAGCATTTTGATGACAAGGGTCTCGGAGCATTGTGATGAAAAGTTCATGGAGCATTGATGTTACAAAAGACACAGAGCCTTTTGAGGATGCGAGTATGGACCGTTGTGTTGACAAACGTTATGAAGAATTGTGATGACTGGATTCACGGAGCATTGTAATGACAGGGGTAATGGAGCAGTGTGATGACAAGGGCATGGAGCATTGCGATGACAGGGGCATGGAGCATTGGTCTGATAAGTTTCATAGATTATTGTGATGACAGTGGACATGGTGCATTGTGATGACAAGGGCATGGAGCATTGTGATGAGAAGGTCATGGAGTATTGTGAAGACAGGTGTCATGAGCACTGTGATGACAAGGGTCACGGAGCATTGTGAATACAGGGGTCATGGAACATTGGGATGACAAGGGCATGGATCATTTTGATGAGAATATCATGGAGTATTGTAAAGACAAGTGTCAGGGAGCATTGTGATGATATATGTCATGGTCCATTGTGATGACAATGGCAGGGAGCATTGAGATGCCAAATGTAATGGAGTATTGTGATGACAAATATAATGGAGCATTGTGATGACTAGGGCTTGAAGCATTATGATGACAAGGGCCATTGAGAATTTTCATGACAAGGTCTTGAAGCATTGTGATGACAAGGTCCTGGATATATGTGATTAGAAAACCATGGAGCCTTGTGAAGACAAGTCTCATGGAGCATACTGATGAAAAGGGGCATGGAGCATTCTGATTACAGGGGTCTTGGAACATTGTGATAACAAGGGCATGGAGCATTGTGATGACAATGGCATGGAGCATTGGTCTAATACGTTTCATGGATTATTGTGAAGAAAGATGGAAGGGCGCATTGTGATGACAAGGGCATGGAGCATTGTGATGACCAGGTCATGCAGTACTGTGAAGACAGGTGTGAGGGAGCATTGTGATGACATATGTAATGGCCCATTGTGATGAAAATGGCATGGAGAATTGTGATGCCAGGTGTCATGGAGGATTCTGATGACAAGTGTCAAAGAGCATTGTGATGACAAGTGTCATGGAGGATTCTGATGACAAATATAATGGAGCATTGTGATGACAGAGGCTTGGAATATTGTGATGACAATGGTCATGGAGCATTGTGCTGAGAAAGGCATAGAGCATTGTGATGACAAGGGTCAAAGAGCATTGTGATGAAAAGTTCATGGAGCATTGTGGATAAAAATGTCACAGAGACTGTTGATGACGAAGGCATGGACCATTGTGATGACAAAGGTCATGAAGCATTGTTATGACTGGAGTCACGGAGCACTGTGATGACAGGGGTCATGGAGCATTGTGATAACAAGGGCATGGAGCATTGTGACGACAAGGGCATGGATCATTGCTCTAATAAGTTTCATGGATTACTGCGATGACAGTTGGAATGGCGCATTGTGATGACAAGGGCATGGAGCATTGTGTTGACCAGATCATGCAGTATTGTGAAGACACTTGTCAGGGAGCATTGTGATGACATATGTAATGGCCCATTGTGATGACAATGGCATGGAGCATTGGGATGCCAAGTGTCATGGAGGATTCTCATGGCAAAGGTAATGGAGCATTGTGATGACAATGGCTTGGAGCATTGTGATGACAAGGGTCAGGGAGCAATGTGCTGACAAGTGCATGGAGAATTGTGATGTCAAATGTCATGGAGCATTCTGATGAAAAGCTTGTGGAGTATTTTGATGACAATGGCATGGAGCATTGTGATGAAAACGGTATGGGGCTTTGTGATGTAAAAGCCATGGAGCCTTTTCGTGACAGGGTTCAAGGAACATTCTGATGACAAGTGTCAGGGAGCATTGTGATGACATGTATATTGAGAATTGTGATGAAAATGGTCATGGAGCATTGTGTTTTAAAGGGCATGGAGTATTGTGATGACAGGCATCATGGAGCATTGTGATGACAAGTGTTATGGATCACTGTGATCACAAGGTTTTGGAGCATTGTGATGACAGAGGTCATGGATCATTTTGATTTCAAGGAGCATGGAGCATTGTGATGACAAAGGAATGAAGCAATGTGATCCCAAGGTTCATGGAGGATTGTGATGACAATGGAAATGGAGTATTGTGATGACAAACGCACAAAGCATTGTAATGACAAGGTCATGTAGCATTTTGCTGACAAAGGCATGGAGCATTGTGAGGACATGTGTCATGGAACACTGTGATGACAAGTGTCACGGAGCATTGTGAATACAGGGGTCATGGAGCATTGGGATGATAAGGGCATGGATCATTGTGATGACAATAGTCCCGGATCATTGTGTTGTGAGGTGTCATGGAGTGTTGTGATGACAGTGGTCATGGAGCATTGTGATGATATTGGCCATGGAGCATTGTAATGAGTAGGCCGTGGAGCATTGGGCTGAAAATGTGCATGGAGTATTGTGATGATAGGGGTTCCGGAGCATTGTGATGACAAGGAAATGGAGCATGGTGATGACAAGTCCTGGAGCATTGTGATGAGAAGACCATGGAGACTTGTGATGACAAGTCTCATGGAGCATTCTGATGAAAAGGGGCATGGAGCACTGTGATTACAGGGGTCTTGGAGCATTTTGATGACTATGGCATGGAGCATTGTGATGAGAAGGCCATGGAGCATTCTGATGACATGCATCATGGAGTTTTGTGATGACAAGGGCATGGAGCACTGTGATTACAGGGATCTTGGAGCATTGTGATGAAAAGTGCATGGATCATTGTGATGAAAAAGGCATGGAGCCTTGTCATGACAGGGTTCAAAGAGCATAGTGATGACAAGTGTCAGGGAGCATTGTGATGACAATTGTATTGAGAATTGTGATGACAAAGATCATGGAGCATTGTGATGAGATGACCATGGATAATTGTGATGATGAGCGTCATGGGGTGTTGTGATGATAAGTGTTATGCAAAATTGTGATCACAAGGGTTTTGAGCATTATGATGACAGAGGACATGCAGGATATTGATTTCATTGTGATGACAATAGCCTGAAGCATTATGATGATGGGCATGGTGCAGTGTGATGACAGGGTTCATGGGGCATTGAGATGAAAAGTGGCATGGAGCATTGTGATTACAAGGTCTTGGAGCATTGTGCTGAAAAGGGCATGGAACAGTGTGATGAGAAGGCCGTGGATCATTCTGATGACATGCGTCATGGAGCTTTGTGATGACAAGGGCATGGAGCATTGTGATTTCAGGGGTCTTGAGCATTGTGATGAGAAGTGTCATGGAACCTTGTGATGACTAGGCCGTGGAACATTGTGATGGCAGGGGTCATGGTGCATTGTTATGACAGGAGTAATGGAGCATTGTGATGAGAAGAGTATGGATCATTGGTCTGAAATGTTTCATGGATTATTGTGATGAGAGTGGGCATGGAGCATTGTGATGACAAGGGCACGGAACACTGTGATACATGGGTCATGCAGGACTGTAATGACAAGGGCATGGAGCATTGCGATGAGAAGGGCATCGAGCATTGTGATGACAAGTGTCATGAAGCTTTGTGATGACAAGGGCATTGAGCAATGTTATGAGAGTGTTCATGGAGCATTGTGATGACAATGACATGGAGCATTGTGATGCCAAGGGTCATGGAGCTTTGTGATGACAAGTCATGGAGCATTTTCATAACAAGGGCATGGTGCATTGTAATGAGAAGTGCAGGGAGCATTTTGATGACCGGGTCATGCAGCAATTTGATAAAAAGTGTAATGGAACATTTTGATGGCAGGGGTTATAGAACATTGTGATGTCAGGGGACTTGGAGCTTTGGGATGGAAAGGGTCATGGAGCATTTTGATGACAGGGGTTATGGAACAATGTGATGGCAGGGGTAATGGAACTTTGTGATGATAAGGGGATGTAGCATTGTGATGACAGTGTCATGGAACATTGTGATTAGAGGGATGAGGGAGTATTGTGATGACTAGTGATGGATCATTGTGATATCTCTGGTGAGAGAGCATTTTGATGAGAAGTGCATGGAACTTTGTGATTACAACGTTTATGGGGCATTGCAATGACAAGTTTGTGGACCGTTGTGATGAAACACGCGTGGCACATTGTGATGAAAATGGTCATGGAGCATTGTACTGACAAAGACATGTCACACTGTGATGACAATTGTCACAGAATTGTGATGAAAATTTCATGGAGCATTGTGGTTACAAAGGTCACAGAGCCTTGTGATGACACGGGCATGGACCATTGTGATGACAAACGTTATGAAGCATTGTGATGACTGGAGTCACAGAGCATTGTGATGACAAGGGTCATGGAGCACTGGGATGACACGGGCATGGAGCATTGGTCTGAGAAGTTTCATAGATTATTGTGATGAGAGTGGGCATTGTGCGTTGTGATGACAAGGGCATGGAGCATTGAGATGAGAAGATCATGGAGTATTGTGACGACAGGTGTCAGGGAGCATTCTGATGACATATGTCATGGGCCTTTGCGATGAAAATGGCATGGAGCATTGTGATGCCAAATGTAATGGAGAATTGTGAAGACAAATATAATAGAGCATTGTGATGATTAGGGCTTGGAGCATTATGATGACAAGGGCCATTTAAAATTTTCATGACAAAGTCATGAAGCATTGTGATGACAATGTTCTGGAGCATTGTGATGACAAAACCATGGAGCCTTGTGATGACAAGTCTCATGGGGCATACTGAAGAAAAGGGGCATAGAGCTTTGTGATTACAGGGCTCTTGGAACATTGTAATGACAAGGACATCGAGCATAGTGAGTAGAAGACAAAGGAGAATCCTGATGGCATGCGTCATTGAGCTTTGTGATGACAAGTGCATGGAGCATTGTGATTACATGGGTCTTGGAGCATTGTGATGAAAAGGGCATGGATCATTGTGATGAAAAAGGCATGGAGCCTTGTCATGACAGGGTTCAAGGAGCATACAGACAACAAGTGTCAGGGTGCATTTTGATGACAATTGTATTGAGCATTGTGATGACGAAGGTCATGGAGCATTGTGATGAGAAGACCATGAATAATTGTGATGACGAGCCTCATGTGGCATTGTGATGACAAGTGTTATGGAATATTGTGATCATAACGGTTTGGAGCATTGTTATGACAGAGGTCATGGAGCATTTTGATTTCTTTGTGATGACAATAGCATGAAGCATTATGATAATGGGCATGGTGCCTTTTGATGACAGGGTTCATGGATCATTGAGATGAAATGGGGCATAGAGCATTGTGATTACAGTGTTCTTGGAGCATTGTGATGAGAAGGGTCATGGAGCTTTGTGATGACAAGGCCATGGAACATCGTGGTGGCAGGGGTCATGGAGCATTATTATGACAGTGGTAATGGAGCATTGTGATGGCAAGGGCACTGAGCATTGTGATGAGAAGGCCATGGAGCATTCTGATGACTTGTGTCATGGAGCTATGTGAAGACAAGGGCATGGAGCAATGTGATGACAATGACATGGAGCATTGTGATGCCAAGGGTCATGGATCATTGTGATGACAAAGGTCATGGAGCATTTTGATGGCAAGGGCGTTGTGCATTGTGATGAGAAGGGCAGGGAGCATTGTGATGACGGGGTCATGGAGCAATTGGATGAAAAGTGTCATGGAACATTTTGATGACTGGTATTATGGAACATTGTGATGTCATGGTTCATAGAACATTGTGATGATAAGAGCATGTAGCATTGTGATGACAGGAGTCATGGAACATTCCGATGATAGGGGTGAGGGAGTATTGTGACAAATACTGATGTAGCACTGTGATATCAGTGGTGAGAGAGCATTTTGATGAGAAGTGCATGGAGCATTGTGAGGACAATTTTTTTGGAGCATTGTGATGACAAGATTGTGGAGCACTGTGATGACAGGCGCATGGTGCATTGTGATGACATGTGTCATGGAGCATTGTGCTGACAAGCGCATGTAGCATAGTAATGACAAGGGTCATGGATCATTGTGCAGAGAAAAGCATAGATCATTGTGATGACAAGGGTGAAAGAGCATTGTGATGAAAATTTCATGGAGCATTGTGGTTAAAAAGGTCACAGAGACTATTAATGATGAGGGCATGAACCATTGTGATGACAAATGTCATGAAACATTGGGATGACTGGAGTCACGGAGCATTGTGATGTGAGGGTTCATGGAACACTGTGATAAAAAGGGCATGGAGCATTGTGATGACAAAGGCATGGAACATTGGTCTAATATGTTTCATGGATTACTGCGATGACAGTTGGTATGGCGCATTGTGATGACAAGGGCATGGAGCATTGTGATGACCAGGTCATGCAGTACTGTGAAGACAGGTGTCAGGGAGCATTGTGATGACATATGTAATGGCCCATTGTGATGACAATGGCATGGAGCATTGTGATGCCATGTGTCATGGAGGATTCTGATGACAAAGGTAATGGAGCATTGTGATGACCATGGCTTGGAGCATTGTGATGACAAGGGTCAGGGAGCATTGTGCTGACAAGTGCATGGAGAATTGTGATGACAAGGGTCATGGAGCATTCTGATGACAAGCTTGTGGAGTATTTTGATGACAATGGCATGGAGCATTGTGATGAAAACGGCATGGGGCATTGTGATGAAAAAGGCATGGAGCCCTTTTGTGACAGGGTTCAAGGAGCATTCTGATGACAAGTGTCAGGGAGCACTGTGATGACAAGTGTATTGAGAATTGTGATGACAAAGGTCATGGAGCATTGTGATGAAAAGGGCATGGAGTATTGTGATGACAGGCATCATGGAGCGTTGTGATGACACGTGTTATGGAACACTGTGATCAAAAGTGTTTGGAGCATTGTGATGACAGAGGTCATGGATCATTTTGATTTCAAGGAGCATGGAGCACTGTGATGACAAGGGCATGGAGCAATGTGATCCCAAGGTTCATGGAGGATTGTGATGACAATGGAAATGGAGTATTGTGATGACAAGCGCATAGAGCATTGCAATGACAAGGTCATGTAGCATTTTGCTGACAAAGGCATGGAGCATTGTTATGACATGTGTCATGGAGCACTGTGATGACAAGCGTCACGGAACATTGTGAATACACGGGTCATGGAGCATTGGGATGACAAGGGCATGGATCATTGTGATGACAAGTGTCATGGAGCACTGAGCTGAAAATGTTCATGGAGTGTTGTGATGACAGGGATCATGGAGCACTGTGATGACCACGGAATGGAGCAATGTGATGACAAGTGTCCTGGATCATTGTGTAGTCAGGTGTCATGGAGTGTTGTGATGACAGTGGTCATGGAGCATTGTGATGATGTTGGCCATGGAGCATTGTGATGAGTAGGTCGTGGAGCATTTGGCTGAAAATGCTCATGGATTATTGGGATGACAGTGGTCATGGAGCATTGTGATGACAAGGGAATGGAGCATGGTGATGACAAGGTCCTGGGTAATTGTCATGAGAAGACCATGGAGACTTGTGATGACAACTCACATGGAGCATTCTGATGAAAAGGGACATGGAGCATTATGATTACAGTGGTCTTGGAGCATTGTGATGACAAGGGCATGGAGCATTGTGATGAGAAGGCCATGAAGCATTCTGATGACATGCATCATGGAGCTTTTTTATGACAAGGGCATGGAGCATTGTGATTACAGGGATCTTGGAGCATTGTGATGAAAAGGACATGGATTATTGTGATGAAAAAGGCATGGAGCCTTGTCATGACCGGGTTCAAGGAGCATACTGACGACAAGTGTCAGTTAGCATTGTGATGACAAGTTTATTGAGCATTGTGATGACAAAGATCATGGAGCATTGTGGTGAGAAGACCATGGATAATTGTGATGATGAGTGTCATGGGGTGTTGTGATGATAAGTGTTATGGAACATTGTGATCACAAGGTTTTGGAGCATTATGATGACAGAGGTCATGGAGAATATTGATTTCATTGTGATGACAATAGCCTGAAGCATTATGATGATGGGCATGGTGCATTGTGATGAAAGTGTTCATGGAGCATTGAGATGAAAAGGGGCATGGAGCATTGTGTTTACAGGGGTCTTGGAGCATTGTGATGACAAGGGCATGGAGCATTGTGATGAGAAGGCCATGGAATATTCTGACCACATGAGTCATGGAGGTTTGTGATGAAAAGGGCATGGAGCATTGTTATTACAGGGGTCTTCAGCATTGTGATAACAAGTGTCATGGAACCTTGTGATGACTAGGCCGTGGAACATTGTGATGGCAGGGGTCATGGTGGATTGTTATGACAGAGGTAATGGAGCATTGTGATGAGAAGGGCATGGAAAATTGGTCTGAAAAGTTTCATGGATTATTGTGATGAGAATGGGCATGGAGCCTTCTGATGACAAGGGTACAGAACACTATGATACATGGGTCATGCAGGATTGTAATGACAAGGGCCTGGAGCATTGTGATGAGAAGGGCATCGAGCATTGTGATGAAAAGTGTCATGGAGCTTTTTGATGACAAGGGCATTGAGCAATGTTATGAGAGGGTTCCTGGAGCATTGTGATGCCCATGACATGGAGCATTGTGATGCCAAGTGTCATGGGGCTTTGTCATGACAAGTAATGGAGCATTTTGATGACAAGGGCAAGGTGCATTGTGATGAGAAGGGCAGGGAGCATTTTGATGACCGGGTCATGCAGCAATTTGATGAAAAGTGTAATGGAATATTTTGATGGCAGGGGTTATAGAACATTGTGATGTCAGGGGATTTGGAGTGTTGGGATGAAAAGGGTCATGGGGCAATTTGATGACAGGTGTCATGGAACATTGTGATGATAAGGGCATGTAGCATTGTGATGACAGTGTCATGGAACATTGTGATTACAGGGGTGAGGGAGTATTGTGATGACTAGTGATGTAACACTGTGATATCTCTGGTGAGAGAGCATTTTGATGAGAAGTGCATGGAGCATTGTGATTTCAAGGTTTATAGAGCATTGCAATGACAAGGTTGTGGACCGTTCTGATGAAATGTGCGTGGCACATTGTGAAGACAATGGTCATGGAGCATTGTTCTGACAAAGACATGGAGCATTGTGATGACAAGGGTCACAGAGAATTGTGATGAAAAGTTCAAGGAGCATTGTGGTTACAAAGGTCACAGAGCCTTGTGATGACGCGGGCATGGACCATTGTGATGACAAACGTTATGAAGCATTGTGATAACTGGAGTCACGGAGCATTGTGATGACAGGGGTCATGGAGCATTGTGATGCCATGTGTCATGGAGCATTTTGCTGACAAGCGCATGGAGCATTGTGATGACAAGAATCATGGAGCATTGTGCTGAGAAAGGCATAGAGCATTGTGATGACAAGGGTCAAAGAGCATTGTTATGAAAATTTCATGGAGCATTGTGGTTAAAAAGGTCACAGAGACTGTTGATGACGTGGGCATGGATCATTGTGATGACAAAGGTCATGAAGCATTGGGATGACTGGAGTCACGGAGCATTGTGATGACAGGGGTCATGGAACATTGTGATAACAAGGACATGGAGCATTGTGATGACAAGGGCATGGAACATTGGTATAGTAAGCTTCATGGATTATTGCGATGACAGTTGGAATGGCGCATTGTGATGACAAGGGCATGGAGCATTGTGATGACCAGGTCATGCAGTACTGTGAAGACAGGTGTCAGGGAGCAATTTGATGACATATGTAATGGCCCATTGTGATGACAATGGCATGGAGCATTGTGATGCCAAGTGACATGGAGGATTCAGATGACAAAGGTAATGGAGCACTGTGATGACAATGGCTTGGAACATTGTGATGACAAGGGTCAGGGAGCATTGTGCTGACAAGTGCATGGAGAATTGTGATGACAAGGGTCATGGAGCATTTTGATGACAGGGCTTATGGAACATTGTGATGTCAGAGGTCATGGAACATTGTGATGATAAGGGGATGTAGCATTGTGATGACAGGGTCATGGAACATTGTGATTCCAGGGGTGAGGGAGTATTGTGATGACTAGTGATGGAACATTGTGATATCTCTGGTGAGAGAACATTTTGATGAGAAGTGCATGGACCACTGTGATTACAAAGTTTATGGAGCATTGCAATGATAAGGTTGTGGACCGTTGTGATGAAATGCGCGTGGCACATTGTGATGACAATGGTCATGGAGCATTGTTCTGACAAAGACATGGAGCATTGTGATGACAAGGGTGACAGAGAATTGTGATGAAAAGTTCATGGAGCATTGTGATTACAAAGGTCACAGAGCCTTGTGATGACGCTGGCAAGGACCATTGTGATGACAAACGTTATGAAGCATTGTGATGACTGGAATCACGGAGCATTGTGATGACAGGTGTCATGGAGCATTGTGATGACAAGGGCATGGAGCATTGTGAGGAGAAGGCCAAGGAGCATTCTGAAGACATACGTCATTGAGCTTTTTGATGACAAGGGCATGGAGCTTTGTGATTACAGGGGTCTTGAAGCATTGTGATGAAAAATGCAAGGATCATTGTGATAAAAAAGGAATGGAGACTTGTCATGACAGGGTTCAAGGAGCATACAGACAAGGGTCAGGGAGCATATTGATGACAAGTGTATTGATCATTGTGATGACAAAGGTCATGGAGCATTGTGATGAGAAGACCATGGATAATTGTGATGATGAGCTTCATGGGGCATTGTGATGACAAGTGTTATGGAATATTGTGATCACAAGGGTTTGGAGCATTGTTATGTCAGATGTCATGGAGCCTTTTGATTTCATTGTGATGACAATAGCATGAAGCATTATGATGATGGGCATGGTGCATTGTGATGACAGCGTTCATGGATCATTGAGATGAAAACGGGCATGGAGCATTGTGATTACACTGTTCTTGGAGCTTTGTGATGAGAAGGGTCATGGAGCCTTGTGATGACACGGCCATGGAACATCGTGATTACAGGGTTCAGGGATCATTGTTATGACATGGGTAATGGAACATTGTGATGGCAAGGGCATGGAGCATTGTGATGAGAAGGCCATGGAGCATTCTGATGACATGTGTCATGGAGGTTTGTGATGACAAGGACATGGAGCAATGTGATGTGAACCTTCATGGTGCATTGTGATGACAGTGACATGGAGCATTGTGATGCCAAGGGTCATGGATCTTTGTGATGACAAAGGTCATGGAGCATTTTGATGACAAGGGCATTGTGCATTGTGATGAGAAGGGTAGGGAGCATTGTGATGACAGGGTCATGGAGCAATTTGATGAAAACGGTCATGGAACATTTTGATGACAGATGTTATGGAACATTGTGATGCCAGGGGTCATCGAACATTGTGATGATAAGTGCATGTAGCAATGTGATGACAGGAGTCATGGAACATTGTGATGACAGGGGTGAGGGAGTATTGTGACAAATAGTGATGTACCATTGTGATACCAGTGGTGAGAGAGCATTTTGATGAGAAGTGCATGGAGTATTGTGATGACAAGGGTCAAAGAGCATTTTGATGAAAAGTTCAAGTAGCATTGTTGTTAAAAAGGTCACAGAGACTCTTGATGATGAGGGCATGGACCATTGTTATGACAAAGGTCATGAAGCATTGTGATAACTGGAGTCACGGAGCATTGTGAGGACAGGGGTCATGGAGCATTGTGATAACAAGGGCATGGAGCATTGTGATGACCAGGTCACGCAGTATTGTGAACACAGGTGTCAGGGAGCAATTTGATGACATATGTAATGGCCCATTGTGATGACAATGGCATGGAGCATTGTGATGCCAAGTGACATGGAGGATTCAGATGACAAAGGTAATGGAGCACTGTGATGACAATGGCTTGGAATATTGTGATGGCAAGGGTCATGGTGCATTGTAATGACAGGTTTAATGGAGCATTTTGACGAGAAGGGCATGGAACATTGGTCTGAAGTGTTTCATGGATTATTGTGATGAGAGTGGGCATGGAGCGTTGTGATGATTAGGGCACGGAATCTGGGTGATACCGGGTTCATGGAGGATTGTAATGACATGGGCATGGAGCATTGTGATAACAAGGGCTTCGAGCATTGTGATGACAAGTGTCATGGAGCTCTGCAATGACAAGAGCATGGAGCAGTGTGATGAGAGGGTTCATGGAGCATTGTGATGAAAATGGCATGGATCATTGTGATGAAAATGGCATGGAGCCTTTTCATGACGGGGTTCAAGGAGCATATTGACGACAAGTGTCAGGGAGCATTGTGATGACAAGTCATGGAGCATTTTGATGACAAGGGCATGGTGCACTGTGATGAGAAGTGCAGGGAGCATTTGGTTGACCAGGTTTTGCAGCAATTTAATAAAAATTGTAATGGAATATTTTGATGGCACGGGTTATAGAACATTGTGATGTCAGGGGTCTTGGAAGTTTGGGATGAAAAGGGTCATGGAGCATTTTGATGACAGGGGTTATGGAACATTGTGATGTCAGGGGTCATGGAACATTGTGATGATAAGGGGATGTAGCATTGTGATGACAGGGTCCTGGAACATTGTGATTACAGGGGTGAGGGAGTATTGTGATGACTAGTGATTTAACATTGTGATATCTCTGGTGATAGAGCATTTTGATGAGAAGTGCATGGACCATTGTGATTACAAGGTTTATGGAGCATAGCAATGACAAGGATGTGGACCGTTGTGAAGAAATGCGCGTGGCACATTGTGATGACAATGGTCACTGAACATTGTTCTGACAAAGACATGGAGCTTTGTGATGACAAGGGCATGGAGCATTGTGATTACAGGGATCTTGGAGCATTGTGATGAAAAGGACATGGATTATTGTGATGAAAAAGGCATGGAGCCTTGTCATGACCGGGTTCAAGGAGCATACTGACGACAAGTGTCAGTTAGCATTGTGATGACAAGTTTATTGAGCATTGTGATGACAAAGATCATGGAGCATTGTGGTGAGAAGACCATGGATAATTGTGATGATGAGTGTCATGGGGTGTTGTGATGATAAGTGTTATGGAACATTGTGATCACAAGGTTTTGGAGCATTATGATGACAGAGGTCATGGAGAATATTGATTTCATTGTGATGACAATAGCCTGAAGCATTATGATGATGGGCATGGTGCATTGTGATGAAAGTGTTCATGGAGCATTGAGATGAAAAGGGGCATGGAGCATTGTGTTTACAGGGGTCTTGGAGCATTGTGATGACAAGGGCATGGAGCATTGTGATGAGAAGGCCATGGAATATTCTGACCACATGAGTCATGGAGGTTTGTGATGAAAAGGGCATGGAGCATTGTTATTACAGGGGTCTTCAGCATTGTGATAACAAGTGTCATGGAACCTTGTGATGACTAGGCCGTGGAACATTGTGATGGCAGGGGTCATGGTGGATTGTTATGACAGAGGTAATGGAGCATTGTGATGAGAAGGGCATGGAAAATTGGTCTGAAAAGTTTCATGGATTATTGTGATGAGAATGGGCATGGAGCCTTCTGATGACAAGGGTACAGAACACTATGATACATGGGTCATGCAGGATTGTAATGACAAGGGCCTGGAGCATTGTGATGAGAAGGGCATCGAGCATTGTGATGAAAAGTGTCATGGAGCTTTTTGATGACAAGGGCATTGAGCAATGTTATGAGAGGGTTCCTGGAGCATTGTGATGCCCATGACATGGAGCATTGTGATGCCAAGTGTCATGGGGCTTTGTCATGACAAGTAATGGAGCATTTTGATGACAAGGGCAAGGTGCATTGTGATGAGAAGGGCAGGGAGCATTTTGATGACCGGGTCATGCAGCAATTTGATGAAAAGTGTAATGGAATATTTTGATGGCAGGGGTTATAGAACATTGTGATGTCAGGGGATTTGGAGTGTTGGGATGAAAAGGGTCATGGGGCAATTTGATGACAGGTGTCATGGAACATTGTGATGATAAGGGCATGTAGCATTGTGATGACAGTGTCATGGAACATTGTGATTACAGGGGTGAGGGAGTATTGTGATGACTAGTGATGTAACACTGTGATATCTCTGGTGAGAGAGCATTTTGATGAGAAGTGCATGGAGCATTGTGATTTCAAGGTTTATAGAGCATTGCAATGACAAGGTTGTGGACCGTTCTGATGAAATGTGCGTGGCACATTGTGAAGACAATGGTCATGGAGCATTGTTCTGACAAAGACATGGAGCATTGTGATGACAAGGGTCACAGAGAATTGTGATGAAAAGTTCAAGGAGCATTGTGGTTACAAAGGTCACAGAGCCTTGTGATGACGCGGGCATGGACCATTGTGATGACAAACGTTATGAAGCATTGTGATAACTGGAGTCACGGAGCATTGTGATGACAGGGGTCATGGAGCATTGTGATGCCATGTGTCATGGAGCATTTTGCTGACAAGCGCATGGAGCATTGTGATGACAAGAATCATGGAGCATTGTGCTGAGAAAGGCATAGAGCATTGTGATGACAAGGGTCAAAGAGCATTGTTATGAAAATTTCATGGAGCATTGTGGTTAAAAAGGTCACAGAGACTGTTGATGACGTGGGCATGGATCATTGTGATGACAAAGGTCATGAAGCATTGTGATGACTGGAGTCACGGAACATTGTGATGACAGGGGTCATGGAGGATTGTGATAACAAGGGCACAGAGCACTGTGATGACAAGGGCATGGAACATTGGTCTAATAAGTTTCATGGATTATTGCGATGACAGTTGGAATGGCACATTGTGATGACAAGGGCATGGAGCATTGTGATGACCAGGTCATGCAGTATTGTGAAGTCAGGTGTCAGGGAGCATTGTGATGATATATGTAATGGCCCGTTGTGATGACAATGGCATGGAGCATTGTGATGCCAAGTGTCATGGAGGATTCTGATGACAAAGGTAATGGAGCACTGTGATGACAATGGCTTGGAGCATTGTGATGACAAGGGTCAGGGAGCATTGTGCTGAAAAGTGCATGGAGAATTGTGATGACAAGGGTCATGGAGCATTCTGATGACAAGCTTGTGGAGTATTTTAATGACAATGGCATGGAGCATTGTGATGAAAACGGCATGGTGCCTTGTGATGAAAGAGACATGGAGCCTTTTCGTGACAGGTTTCAAGGAGCATTCTGATGACAAGTGTCAGGGAGCATTGTGATGACAAGTGTATTGAGAATTGTGATGACAATTGTCATGGAGCATTGTGATGAAAAGGGCATGGAGTATTGTGATGACAGGCATCATGGAGCATTGTTATGACAAGTGTTATGGAACATTGTGATCACAAGGGTTTGGATCATTGTGATGACAGAGGTCATGGATCATTTTGCTTTCAAGGAGCATTGAACATTGTGATGACAGGGGCATGAAGCACTGTGATCCCAAGGTTCATGTAGGATTGTTATGACAATGGAAATGGAGTATTGTGATGACAAGCGCATAGAGCATTGCAAAGACAAGGTCATTTAGCATTTTGCTGACAAAGGCATGGAGCATTGTGATGACATGTGTCATGGGGCACTGTGATGACAAGCATCACGGAGCATTGTGAATACAGGGGTCATGGCGCATTGGGATGACAAGGGCATGGATCATTGTGATGATAAGAGTCTTGGAGCACTGGGCTGAAAATGTTCTTGGAGCATTGTGATGACAGGGACATGGAGCATTGTTATGAGAGGGGCATGGAGCATTGGGCTGACAAGTTTCATTGATTATTGTGATTACAGTGAACATAGTGCATTGTGATGACAATGGCATGGAGCATTGTGAAGAGAAGGTCTTGGAGTATTTTGAAGACAGGTGTCAGGGAGCATTGTGATGATATATGTCATGATCCACTGAGATGACAACGGCAGGGAGTATTGTGATGCCAAATGTAATGGAGGATTGTGATGACAAATATAATGGAGCATTGTGATGACTACGGATTGGAGCATTATGATGACAAGGGCCATTGAGAATTTTCATGACAAGGTCGTGAAGCATTGTGATGACAAGGTCCTGGAGCATTGTGTTGAGAAAATCATGGAGCCTTGTGATGACAAATCTCATGGAGCATACTGATGTAAAGGGGCATGGAGCATTGTGATTACAGGAGTCTAGGCACATTGTGATTACAAGTGCATGGAGCAGAGTGATGACAAGGGCATGGAACATTGTGATGAGAAGGCCATCTAAAATTCTGATGGCATGTGTCATGGAGCTTTGTGATGACAAGGCATGGATCATTGTGATGACAAGTTTCATGGAACATTGGGCTGAAAATGTTCATGGAGTATTGTGATGACAGGGGTCATGGAGCATTGTGATTACAGGGGTCTTGGAGCATTGTGATGACAAGAGTCCCGGATCATTGTATTGTCAGGTGTCATGGAGTATTGTGATGACAGTGGTCATGGATCATTGTGATGATATTGGTCATGGAGCATTGTGATGAGAAGGTCATGGAACACTGGGCTGAAAATGTTCATGGAGTATTGTGATGACAGGTGTCATGGAGCATTGTGATGACAAGGGCATGGAGCATTGTGAGGAGAAGGCCATGGAACATTCTGATGACATGTGCCATGGAACTTTGTGAAGATAAGTGCAAGGAGCTATGTGATGAGAGTGTTCATGGAGCACTGTGATGACAATGACATGGAGCATTGTGATGAGAAGGACATGGAACATTCTGATGACATGCGTCACGGAGCTTTGTGATGACAAGGGCATGGAGCATTGTGATTACAGGGGCCTTCAGCATTGTGATGACAAGTGTCATGGAGCCTTGTGATAACTAGGCCGTGGATCATTGTGATGGCAGGGGTCATGGTGCATTGTTATGACAGAGGTAATGGAGCATTGTGATGAGAAGGACATGGAACATTGGTCTGAAATGTTTCATGGATTATTGTGATGAGAGTGGGCATGGAGCATTTTGATGACAAGGGTACGGAACACTATGATACATGGGTCATGCAGGATTGTAATGACAAGGGCATGGAGCATTGTAATGAGAGGGTTCATGGAGCATTGTGATGACAATGACATGGAGCACTGTGATGTCAAGGTTCATGGAGATTTGTGATGACAAGTCATGGAGCATTTTGATGACAAGGGCATGGTGCACTGTGATGTGAAGGGCAGGGAGCATTTTGATGACCTGGTCATGCAGCAATTTGATGAAAAGTGTAATGGAACATTTTGATGGCATGGTTTATAGAACATTGTGATGTCAGGGGTCTTGGAGCTTTGGGATGAAAAGGGTCATGGAGCATTTTGATGACGGGGTTATGGAATATTGTGATGTCAGTGGTCATGGAACATTGTGATGATAAGGGGATGTAGCACTGTGATGACAGTGTCATGGAACATTGTGATTACAGGTGTGAGGGAGTATTGTGATGACTAGTGATGGAACACTGTGATATCTCTGGTGAGAGAGCATTTTGATGAGAAGTGCATGGATCATTGTGATTAAAAGGTTTATGGAGCATTGCAATGACAAGTTTGTGGACCGTTGTGATGAAATATGTGTGGCACATTGTGATGACAATGGTCATGGAGCATTGTTCTCACAAAGACATGGAGCATTGTGATGACAAGGGTCACAGAGAATTGTGATGAAATGTTCATGGAGCATTGTGGTTATAAAGGTCACAGAGCCTTGTGATGACGCGGGCATGGACCTTTGTGATGACAAACGTTATGAATCATTGTGATGAGTGGGGTCATGGAGCATTGTGATGACAAGGGCATGGAGCATTGTGAGGACAAGGGCATGGAGCATTGTGATGACAGGGGCATGGAGCATTTGTCTGACAAGTTTCATAGATTATTGTGATGACAGTGGGCATGGTGCATTGTGATGACAATGGCATGGAGCATTGTGATGAGAAGGTCATGGAATATTGTGAAGACAGGTGTCAGGGAGCATTGTGATGATATATGTCATGGTCCATTGCGATGACAATGGCATGGGGCATTGTGATGCCAAATGTAATGGAGGATTGTGATGACAAATATAAAGGAGCATTGTGATGACTAGAGCTTGGAGCATTATGATGAAAATGGCCCTTGAGAATTTTCATGACAATGTCGTGAAGCATTGTGATGACAAGGTCCTGGAGCACTATGATGACAAAACCATGGAGCCTTGTGATGACAAGTCTCATGGAGCATATTGATGAAAAGGGACATGAAGCATTGTGATTACAGGGGTCTTGGAACATTGTGATGACAAGGGCATGGAGCATTGTGAGCAGAAGACCAAGGAGCATTCTGATGGCATGCGTCATTGAGCTTTGTGATGACAAGGGCATGGAGCATTGTGATTACATGGGTCTTGGAGCCTTTTGATGAAAAGGGCATGGATCATTGTGATGAAAAAGGCATGGAGCCTTGTCATGACAGGGTTCAAGGAGCATACAGAAAACAAGTGTCAGGGAGCATTTTGATGACAAGTGTATTGAGCATTGTGATGACAAAGGTCATGGAACATTGTGATGAGAAGACCATGGATAATTGTGATGACGAGCGTCATGTGAAATTGTGATGACAAGTCTTATGGAATATTGTGATCTCAAGGTTTTGGAGCATTGTTATGACAGAGGTCATGAAGCATCTTGATTTCATTGTGATGACAATAGCATGAAGCATTATGATGATGGGCATGGTGCTTAGTGATGACAGGGTTCATGGATCATTGAGATGAAAAAGGGCATAGAGCATTGTGATTACAGGGTTCTTGGAGCATTGTGATGAGAAGGTTCATGGAGCCTTGTGAAGACAAGGCCATGGAACATCGTGATGGCATGGGTAATGGTGCATTGTTATGACAGTGGTAATGGAGCACTGTGATGGCAAGGGCATGGATCATTGTGATGAGAAGGGCATGGAGTATTCTGATGACAAGTGTCATGGAGCTTTGTGATGACAAGGGCATGGAGCAATGTGATGAGAGCGTACATGGAGCATTGTGATGACAATGACATGGAGCATTGTGATGCCAAGGGGCATGGATCTTTGTGATGACAAAGGTCATGGAGCATTTTGATGGCAAGGGCGTTGTGCATTGTGATGAGAAGGGCAGGGAGCATTGTGATGACATGGTCATGGAGCAATTGGATGAAATGTGTCATGGAATATTTTGATGAGAGGTGTTATGGAACATTGTGATGTCAGGGGTCATCGAACATTATGATAATAAGTGCATGTAGCATTGTGATGACAGGAGTCATGGAACATTGTGATGACATGGGTGAGGGAGTATTGTGAAAATAGTGATGTCGCATTGTGATATCAGTGGTGAGAGAACATTTTGATGAGAAGTGCATGGAGCATTGTGATGAAAAATTGTGGAGCACTGTGATGACAAGCGCATGGTGCATTGTGATGATCTGTGTCATGGAGCATTGTGCTGACAAGCGCATGGAGCATTGTGATGACAAGTGTCATGGAGCATTGTGCTGAGAAAGGCATAGAGCATTTTGATGACAAGGGTCAAAGAGCATTGTGATGAAAAATCATGGAGATTTGTGGTTAAAAAGGTCACAGAGACAGTTGATAATGAGGACATGGACCAGGTTGATGACAAAGGTCATGAAGCTATGTTATGACTGGCGTCACGGAGCATTGTGATGACAGTGGTCATGGAGCATTGTGATAACAAGGGCATGGAGCATTGTGATGACAAGGGCATGGAACATTGGTCAAATAAGTTTCATGAATTATTGCGATGACAGTGGGAATGGCACATTGTGATGAAAGGGCCATGGAGCATTGTGATGACCAGGTCATGCAGTATTGTGAAGACAGGTGTCATCGAGCATTGTGATGACATATGTCATGGCCCATTGTGATGACAATGCCATGGAGCATTGTGATGCCAAGTGTCATGGAGGATTCTGATGACAAAGGTAATGGATTATTTTGATGACAATGGCTTGGAGCATTGTGATGACAAGTGTCAGGGAGCATTGTGCAGACAAGTGCATGGATATTTGTGATTACAAGGGTCATGGAGCATTCTGATGACAAACTTGTGGAGTATTTTGATGACAATGAAATGGAGCATTGTGATTTAAATGGCATGGGACATTGTGATGAAAAAGGCATGGAGCTTTTTCGTGACAGGTTTCAAGGAGCATTCTGACGACAAGTGTCAGGGAGCATTGTGATGACAAGTGTATTGCGAATTGTGATGGCAAAGGTCATGGAGAATTGTGATGAAAAGGGCATGGAGTATTGTGATGACAGGCATCATGGAGCGTTGTGATGACAAGTGTTATGGAACATTGTGATCACAAGGGCTTGGAGCATTGTGATGACAGAGGTCATGGATCATTTTGATTTCAAGGAGCATGGAATATTGTGATGACAAGAGCATGAAGCAATGTGATACCAAGGTTCTTGGAGGATTGTGATGACAATGGTAATGGAATATTTTGATGACAATCACATAGAGCATTGTAATGACTAGGTCATGTAGCATTTTGCTGCAAAGGCATGGAGCATTGTGATGACAGGTGTCATGGAGCACTGTGATGACAAGCGTCATGGAGCATTGTGAATACAGGGGTTATGGCGCATTGGGATGACAAGGGCGATGATCATTGTGATGACAAGTGTCATTGAGCATTGTGATGAGTAGGGAATGGAGCATTGTGATGACAAGAGTCCCAGATCATTGTGTAGTCAGGTGTCATGGAGTGTTGTGATGACAGTGGTCATGGAGAATTGTGATGATATTGGTCATGGAGCATTGCGATGACAAGGGAATGGAGCATGGTGATGACAAAGTCCTGGAGCATTGTGATGAGAAGACCATGGAGACTTTTGTTGAGAAGTCTCATGGAGCATTCTGTTGAATAGGGGCATGGACCATTGTGATTATAGGGTTATTGGAGCATTGTGATGACAAGGGCATGGAACATGGTGATGAGAAGGCCATAGAGCATTCTGATGACATGCGTCATGGAGCTTTGTGATGACAAGGGCATGGAGCATTGTGATTACAGGGGTCTTGGAGCATTGTGATGAAAAGGGCATGGATCATTGTGATGAAAAAGGCACGGAGCCTTGTCATGACAGGGTTCAAGGAGCATACTGACGACAAGTGTCAGGGATCATTGTGATGACAAGTGTATTGAGCATTGTGATGACAAAGATCATGGAACATTGTGATGAGAAGACCATGGATAATTGTGATGACGAGCGTCATGGGGCATTGTCATGACAAGTGTCATGGAGCCTTGTGATGACAAAGCCGTGGATCATTGTGATGGCAGGGTTCATGAAGCACTGTTATGACAGGTGTAATGGAGCATTTTGATGAGAAGGGCATGGAACATTGGTCTGAAATATTTTATGGATTATTGTGATGAGAGTGGGCATGGAGCATTGTGATGACAACGGCACAGAACACTGTTATACATGGGTCAGGGGTTATGAAGCTTTGTGTTGGCAAGTAATGGAGCATTGTGATGACAAGGGCATGGAGCATTGCGATGACAGGGGTATGGAGCATTGTTATGACAGGGGCATGGAACATTGGTCTGACAATTTTCATAGATTATTGTGATGACAGTGGACATAGTACAGTGTGATGACAAGGGCATGGTGCATTGTGAGGACAAGGGCATGGAGTATTTTGAAGACAGGTGCCAGGGAGCATTGTGATCACATAGGTCATGGTCCATTGCGATGACAATAGCAGGGAGTATTGTGATGCCAAATGTAATGGAGGATTGTGATGACAAATATAATGGAGCATTGTGATGACTAGGGCTTGGAGCATTATGATGACAAGGGCCATTGAGAATTTTCATGACAACGTCGTGAAGCATTGTGATGACAATGTCCTGGAGCATTGTGATGAGAAAACCATGGAGCCTTGTGATGACAAGTCTCATGGAGCATACTAATGAAAAGGGGCACGGAGCATTGTGATTACACGGGTCTTGGCACATTTTGATGACAAGGGCATGGATCATTGTGAGCAGAAGGCCAAGGAGCATTCTGATGACATGTGTCATTGAGCTTTGTGATGACAAGTGCATGGAGCATTGTGATTACAGGGGTCTTGGAGCATTGTGATGAAAAGGCATGGATCGTTGTGATGAAAAATGCATGGAGGCTTGTCATGACAGGGTTCAAGGAGCATACAGACAACAAGTGTCAGGGAGCATTTTGATGACAAGTGTATTGAGGATTGTGATGACAAAAGTCATGGAGCATTGTGATGAGAAACCATGGATACTTGTGATGACGAGCGTCATCGGGCATTGTGATGACAAGTGTTATGGAATATTGTGATCACAAGGGTTTGGAACATTGTTATTACAGAGGTCATGGAGCATTTTGATTTCATTGTGATGACAATAGCATGAAGCATGATGATGGGCATTGTGCATTGTGATGACAGGGTTCATGGATCATTGAGATGAAAAGGGGCATAGTGCATTGTGATTACAGGGGTCTTGGAACATTGTGATGAGAAGGGTCATGGAGCCTTGTGATGACAAGGCCATGGAACATCGTGATGGCAGGGGTCATGGAGCATTGTTATGACAGGTTTAATGGAGCACGGTGATTGTAAGGGCATGGAGAATTGTGATGAGAAGGCCATGGATCATTCTGATGACATGTGTCATGGAGCTTTATGAAAACAAGTGCATGGAGCAATGTGATGAGAGCGTTCATGGAGCAGTGTGATGACAATGACATCGAACATTGTGATGCCAAGGGTCCTGGATATTTGTGACGACAAAGGTCAGGGAGCATTTTGATGGCAAGGGCGCTGTGCATTTTGATGACAAGGGCAGGGATCATTGTGATGACAGGGTCATGGAGCAATTTAATGAAAAGTGTCATGGAACATTTTGATGACAGGTGTTATGGAACATTGTGATGTCAGGGGTCATGGAGCATTTTGATGAAAAGGGTCATGGAGCATTTTGATGACAGGTGTTATGGAACATTGTGATGTCATGGGTCATCGAACATTGTGATGATAACTGCATGTAGCATTGTGATGACAGGAGTCATGGAAAATTGTGATGACAGGGGTGAGGGAGTATTGTGACAAATAGTGATGTAACATTGTGATATCAGTGGTGAGAGAGAATTTTGATGAGAAGTGCATGGAGCATTGTGATGACAAGCTTTATGGAGCACTGTGATGACAAGATGGTGGAGCACTGTGATGACAAGCGCATGGTGCATTGTGATGACATGTGTCATGGAGCATTGTGCTGACAAGCGCCTGGAGCATTGTGATGACAAGGGTCATGGAGCATTGTGCTGAGAAAGGCAGAGAGCATTTTGATGACAAGGGTCAAAGAACATTGAGATGAAAAGTTCATGAAGCATTGTGGTTAAAATGGTCACAGAGACTGTTGATGACGAGGGCATGGACCATTGTGATCACAAAGGTCATGAAGCATTGTGATGACTGGAGTCACGGAACATTGTGATGACAGGGGTCATGGAGCATTGTGACAACAATGGCATGGAGCATTGTGATCACAAGGGCATGGAACACTGGTCTAATAAGTTTCATGAATTATTGCGATGAGAGTTGGAATGGCGCATTGTGATGACAAGGGCATGGAGCATTGTGATGACCAGGTCATGCAGTATTGTGAAGACTGGTGTCAGGGAGCATTGTGATGACATATGTAATGGTCCATTGTGATGACAATGGCATGGAGCATTGTGATGCCAAGTGTCATGGAGGATTCTGATGACAAAGGTAATGGAGCATTGTGATGACAATGGCTTGGAGCATTCTGATGACAAGGGTCAGGGAGCATTGTGCTGACAAGTGCATGGAGATTTGTGATGACAAGGGTCATGGAGCATTCTGATGACAAGCTTGTGGAGTATTCTGATGACAATGCAATGGAGCATTGTGATGTAAACGGCATGGGGCATTGTGATGAAAAGGCATGGAGCCTTTTCGTGACAGGGTTCAAAGAGCATTCTGATGACAAGTGTCACGGAGCATTGTGATGACAAGTGTATTGAGCATTGTGATGACAAAGGTCATGGAGCATTGTGATGAAAAGAGCATGGAGTATTGTGATGACAGGCGTCATGGAGCGTTGTGATGACAAGTGTTATGGAACATTGCGATCACAAGAGTTTGGAGCACTGTGATGACAGAGGTCATGGATCATTTTGATTTCAAGGAGCATGGAGCATTGTGATGACAAGGGCATAAAGCAATGTGATCCGAAGGTTCATGGAGGATTGTGATGACAATGGAAATGGAGTATTGTGATGACAAGCACATAGAGCATTGTAATGACAAGGTCATGTAGCATTTTGTTGACAAAGGCATGGAGGATTGTGATGACAGGTGTCATGGAGCACTGTGATGACAAGCGTCACAGATCATTGTGTATACAGGGTTTTTGGAGCATTGGGATGACAAGGGCATGGATCATTGTGATGACAAGTGTCATGGAGCATTGTGATGACTAGGGAATGGAGCATTGTGATGACAAGAGTCTCAGATCATTGTGTTGTCAGGTGTCATGGAGTGTTGTGATGACAGTGGTCATGGAGAATTGTGATGATATTGGTCATGGTGCATTGCGATGACAAGGGAATGGAGCATGGTGATGACAATGTCCTGAAGCATTGTGATAAGAAGACCATGGAGACTTTTGATGAGAAGTCTCATGGAGCATTCTGTTGAAAAGGGGCATGGAGCATTGTGATTACAGGGGTCTTGGAGCATTGTGATGACAAGGGCATGAATCATGGTGATGAGAAGTCCTTGGAGCATTCTGATGACATGCGTCACGGAGCTTTGTGATGACAAGGGTAGGAAGCATTGTGTTTACAGGGATCTTGGAGCATTGTGATGAAAAGGGCATGTATTATTGTGATGAAAAAGGCATGGACCCTTGTAATGACATGGTTCAAGGCGCATACTGACGACAACTGTCATGGAGCATTGTGATGACAAGTGTTTTGAGCATTGTGATGACAAAGATCATGGAACATTGTGATGAGAAGTCCATGGATAATTGTGATGACGAGCGTCATGGGGCATTGTGATGACAAGTTTCATGGAGCCTTGTGATGACAAGGCCGTGTAACATTTTGATGGCAGGGGTCATGGAGCATTGTTATGACAGGGGTAATGGAGCATTTTGATGAGAAGGGCATGGAACATTGGTCTGAAATATTTCATGGAGTATTGTGATGAGAGTGGCATGGTGCATTGTGATGACAAGTGCACGGAACACTGTGATACATGGGTCATGGATCAAGGAGCTTTGTGATGAAAAATCATAGAGCATTGTGATGACAAGTGCATGGAGCATTGTGATGACAGGGACATGGAGCATTGTTATGACCGGAGCATGGAGCATTGGTCTGACAAGTTTCATAGATTATTGTGATGACAGTGGACATAGTGCATGGTGATGACAATGGCATGGAGCATTGTGAAGAGAAGCTCATGGAGTATTGTGAAGACAGGTGTCAGGGAGCATTGGGATGACATATGTCATGGTCCATTTCGATGACAATGGCAGGGAGTTATGTGATGCCCAATGTAATGGAGGATTGTGATGACAAATATATAATGGAGCATTGTGATGACTAGGGCTTAGAGCATTATGATGACAAGGGCCATTGAGAATTTTCATGACAAAGTCGTGAAGCATTGTGATGACAAGATCCTGGAGCATTGTGATGAGAGAAACATGAGGCTTTGTGATGACAAGTCTCATGGAGCATACTGATGAAAAAGGGCATGGAGCATTGTGATTACAGGGGTCTTGCCACATTGTGATGACAAGGGCATGGAGCATTGTGAGCAGAAGGCCAAGGAGCATTCTGATGACATGTGTCATTGAGCTTTGTGATGACAAGGGCATGGAGCATTGTGATGACAAGGGCATGGAGCATTGTGAGCAGAAGGCCAAGGAGCATTCTGATGACATGTGTCATTGAGCTTTGTGATGACAAAGGCATGGAGCATTGTGATTACAGTGGTCTTGAAGCATTGTGATGAAAAGGGCATGGATCATTGTGATGAAAAAGGCATGGAGACTTGTCATTACAGGTTTCAAGGAGCTTACATAAAACAAGTGTCAGGGAGAATTTTGAAGACAAGTGTATTGAGCATTGTGATGACAAAGGTCATGGAACATTCTGATGAGAAGACCATGGATAACTGTGATGACGAGCGTCATGGTTCATTGTGATGACGAGTGTTATAGAATATTGTGATCACAAGGGTTTTGAGCATTGTTATGACAGAGGTCATGGAACATTTTGATTTCATTGTGATGACAATAGCATGAAGCATTATGATGATGGGCATGGTGCATTGTGATGACAGGATTCATGGATCATTGAAATGAAAAGGGGCATAGAGCATTGTGATTACAGGGTTCTTGGAGCATTGTGATGAGAAGGGTGATCGAGCCTTGTGATGACATGGCCATGGAATATCGTGATGGCAGGGGTCATGGAGCATTGTTATGAGAGGGGTCATGGAGCATTGTGATGGCAAGCGCATGGAACATTGTGATGAGAAGGCCATGGAGCATTCTGATGACATGTGTCATGGAGCTTTGTGAAGATAAGTGCATGGAGCAATGTGATGAGAGTGTTCATGGAGCATTGTGATGAAAATGACATGGAACATTGTGATGAGAAGGCCATGAAGCATTCTGATGACATGCGTCATGGAGCTTTGTGATGACAAGGGCATGGAGCATTGTGATTTTAGGGATCTTGGAGCATTGTGATGAAAAGGGCATGGATTATTGTGATGAAAAAGGCATGGAGCCTTGTCATGACAGGGTTCAAGGAGCATACTGATGACAAGAGTCAGGGAGCATTTTGATGACAAGTGTATTGAGCATTGTGATGACAAATATCATGGAGCATTGTGATGAGAAGGCCATGGATAATTGTGATGATGAGCGTCATGGGGTGTTGTGATGATAAGTGTTATGGAATATTGTGATCACAAGGGTTTGGAGCATTATGATGACAGAGGTCATGGAGAATATTGATTTCATTGTGATGACAATAGCCTGAAGCATTATGATGATGGGCATGGTGCATTGTGATGACAGGGTTCATGGAGCATTGAGATGAAAAGGGGCATGGAGCATTGTGTTTACAGGGGTCTTGGAGCATTGTGATGACAAGGTCATGGAGCATTGTGATGAGAAGTCCATGGAACATTCTGATGACATGCGTCATGGAGCTTTGTGATGACAAGGGCATGGAGCATATTGATTACAGGGGCCTTCAGCATTGTGATGACAAGTGTCATGGAGCCTTGTGATTACTAGGCCGTGGAACATTGTGATGGCAGGTGTCATGGTGCATGGTTATGACAGAGGTAATGGAGCATTGTGATGAGAATGGCATGGAACATTGGTCTGAAATGTTTCATGGATTATTGTGATGAGAGTGGGCATGGATCATTGTGATGACAAGGGTACGGAACACTATGATACATGGGTCATGCGGGATTGTAATGACAAGTGCCTGGAGCATTGTGATGAGAAGGGCATCGAGCATTGTGATGACAAGTGTCATGGAGCTTTGTGATGACAAGGGCATTGAGCAATGTTATGAGAGGGTTCATGGAGCATTGTGATGACAATTACATGGAGCATTGTGATGCCAAGGGTCATGGAGGTTTGTGATGACAAGTCATGGAGCATTTTGATGACAAGGGCATGTTGCATTGTGATGAGAAGGGAAGGGAGCATTTTGATGACCGTGTCATGCAGCAAATTGATGAAAAGTGTAATGGAACATTTTTATGGCAGGGGTTATAGAACATTGTGATGTCAGGGGTCTTGGAGCTTTGGGATGAAAAGGGTCATGGAGCATTTTGATGACAGGGGTTATGGAACATTGTGATGTCGGGTGTCATGCAATATTGTAATGATAAAGGGATGTAGCATTGTGATGACAGGGTCATGGAACATTGTGATTCCAGGGGTGAGTGTGTATTGTGATGACTAGTGTTGGAACATTGTGATTTCTATGGTGAGAGAGCATTTTGATGAGAATTTCATGGACCATTTTGATAACAAAATTTATGGAGCATTGCAATCATAAGGTTGTGGACAGTTGTGATGAAATGTGCGTGGCACATTGTGATGACAATGATCATGGAGCATTGTTCTGACAATGAATTGGAGCATTGTGATGACAAGGGTCACAGAGAATTGTGATGAAATGTTCATGGAGCATTGTGGTTACAAAGGTCACAGAGCCTTGTGATGACGCGGGCAGGGACCATTGTGATGACAAACGTTATGAAGTATTGTGATGACTGGGGTCATGGAGCACTGTGATGAAAGGGGTCATGGAGCATTGTGAGGACAAGGGCATGGAGCATTGTGATGACAGGGGCATGGAGCATTGGTCTGACAAGTTTCATAGATTATTGTGATGACAGTGGGCATGGTGCATTGTGAGAACAAGGGCATGGATCATTGTGATGAGAAGGTCATGGAGTATTGTGGAGACAGGTGTCTGGGAGCATTGTGATGACATATGTCATGGTCCATTGCGATGACAATGGCATGGAGCATTGTGATGCCAAATGTAATGGAGGATTGTGATGACAAATATAATGGAGCATTGTGATGACTAGGGCTTGGAGCATTATGATGACAAGGGCCATTGAAAATTTTCATGACAAGGTCGTGAAGCATTGTGATGACAATGTCATGTAGCATTTTGCTGACAAAGGCAGGGAGCATTGTGATGACAGGTGTCATGGAGCACTGTGATGAAAAGCATCACGGAGCATTGTGAATACAGGGGTCATGGAGCATTGGGATGACAAGGGCATGGATCATTGTGATGAAAAGGGTCATGGAGCATTTGGCTGAAAATGTTCATGGATTATTGTGATGACAGGGGTCATGGATCACTATGATTACAGGGGACTTGGAGCATTGTGATTACAAGAGTCCCGGATCACTGTGTTGTCAGGTGTCATGGAGTGTTGTGATGACAGTGGTCATGGAGCATTGTGATGATATGGGTCATGGAGCATTGTGATGAGAATGTCATGGAGCATTTGGCTGAATATATTCATAGAGTATTGTGATGACAGGGGTCATGGAGAATTGTGATGACAAGGAAATGGAGCATGGTGATGACAAAGTCCTGGAGCATTGTGATGAGAAGACCATGGAGACTTCGGATGAGAAGGCTCATGGAGCATTCTGATGAAAAGGGGCATGGAGCATTGTGATTACATGGGTCTTGGAGCATTGTGATGACAAGTGCATGGAGCATGGTGATGACAATGTCCTGGAACATTGTGATGAGACGACCATGGAGAATTGTGATGACAAGTCTCATGGAGCATTCTGATGAAAAGGTGCATGGATCACTGTGACTACAGGGCTCTTGGAGCATTGTGATGACAAGGGCATGGAGCATTGTGAGGAGAAGGCCATGGAACATTCTGATGAAATGTGTCTTGGAGCATTGTGATGACAAGGGTCATGGAGCCTTGTGATGACAAGGCCGTGGAACCTTGTGATGGCATGGGTCATGGAGCATTGTTATGACAGAGGTAATGGAGCATTGTGATGAGAAGGGCATTGAGCATTGGTCTGAAATATTTCATGGATTATTGTGATGAGATTGGATATGGAGCATTGTGATGAGAAGGGCACGGAACACTGTGATACTTGGGTCATGTACGATTGTAATGTCAAGGGCATGGAGCACTGTGATGAGAAGGGCATCGAGCATTGTGATGACAAGTGTCATAGAGCTTTGTGATGACAAGGGCATGGAGCAATGTGATGAGAGGGTTCATGGAGCATCGTGATGACAATGACATGGAGCATTGTGATGCCAACAGTCATGGAGTTTGTGATGACATAGTTCATGGAGCATTTTGATGACAAGTGTGTGGTGCATTGTGATGAGAATTGCGGGGAGCATTTTGATGACAGGGTCATGCAGCAATTTGATGAAAAGTGTAATGGAATATTTTGATGACAGAGGTTATAGAACATTGTGATGCCAGGGTTCATGGAGCTTTGGGATGAAAAGTGTCATGGAGCACTTTGATGACAGGGGTTATGGAACATTGTGATGTCAGGGGTCATGGAACATTGTGCTGATAAGGGGATATAGCATTGTGATGATAGGGGTCATGGAACATTGTGATAACAGGGGTGAGCGAGGATTGTGATGACTAGTGATGGAACATTGAGATATCTCATGAGAGAGAGCATATGGATGAGAAGTGCATGGAGCATTGTGATTACAAGGTTCATGGAGCATAGCGATGACAAGGTTGTGGATCATTGTGATGAAAAGCGCATGGCACATTGTGATGACAAGGGTCCTGGAGCATTGTACTGACACAGGCATGGAGCATTGTGATGACAAGGATCACGGAGCATTGTGATGAAAAGTTCATGGAGCATTGTGGTTACAATGGTCACAGAGCCTTGTGATGATGTGGGCATGGACCGTTGTCATGGCAAACGTTATGAAGCATTGTGATGACTGGAGTCACGGAACATTGTGATGACAGGGGTCATGGAGCAGTGTGATGACAAGGGCATGTAGCATTGTGATGACAGGGGCATGGAGCATTGGTCTGAGAAGTTTCATAGATTATTGTGATGACAGTGGACATCGTGCATTGTGATGACAAGGGCATGGAGC
Organism: Mesoplodon mirus; assembly: GCF_964341445.2. NCBI lineage: Eukaryota > Metazoa > Chordata > Mammalia > Artiodactyla > Ziphiidae > Mesoplodon > Mesoplodon mirus. The sequence continues at coordinate 2,455,061 of NW_028295774.1, read as the reverse complement.
ATTGTGAAGACAAGGGAATGGAGTATTGTGAAGACAGGTGTCAGGGAGCATTGTGATGACATATGCCATGGTCCATTGCGATGACAATGGCATGGAGCATTGTGATGCCAAATGTAATGGAGGATGTGATGACAAATATAATGGAGCATTGTGATGACTAGGGCTTGGAGCATTATGATGACAAGGGCCATTGAGAATTTTCATGACAATGTCGTGAAGCATTGTGATGACAAGGTTCTTGAGCATTGTGATGAGAAAACCATGGAGCCTTGTGATGACAAGTCTCATGGGGCATACTGATTAAAAGGGGTATGGAGCATTCTGATTACAGGGGTGTTGGAACTTTGTTATAACAAGGGCATGGAGCATTGTGATGACAAGGGCATGGAACATTGGTCTAATAAGTTTCATGGATTATTGTGATGACAGTAGGAATGGCGCATTGTGATGACAAGGGCATGGAACATTGTGATGACCAGGTCATTCAGTATTGTGAAGAGAGGTATCAGTGAGCTATGTGATGACATTTGTAAGGGCCCATTGTGATGACAATGGCATGGAGCATTGTGATGCCAAGTGTCATGGAGGATTCTGATCACAAAGGTAATGGAGCATTGTGATGACAATGGCTTGGAGCATTGTGATGACCAGGTCATGCAGTATTGTGAAGAGAGTTATCAGGGAGCATTGTGATGACATATGTAATGGCCCATTGTGATGACAATGGCATGGAGCATTGTGATGCCAAGTGTCATGGAGGATTCTGGTGACAAAGGTAATGGAGCATTGTGATGACAATGGCTTGGAGCATTGTGATGACAAGGGTCAGGGAGCATTGTGCTGACAAGTGCATGGAGCATTGTGAGGAGGAGGCCATGGAGCATACTGATGACATGCGTCATGGAGCTTTGTGATGACAAGGGCATGGAGCATTGTGATTACAGTGGTCTTGGAGCATTGTGATGAAAATGGCATGGTTCATTGTGATGAAAAGGCATGGAGCCATGTCATTACATGGTTCAAGGAGCATACTGACGACAAGTGTCAGGGAGCATTGTGATGACAAGTGTATTGAGAATTGTGATGACAAAGATCATGGAGCATTGTGATGAGAGGACCATGGATAATTGTGATGAGGAGCGTCATAGGGTGTTGTGATGATAAGTGTTAAGGAACATTGTGATCACAAGGGTTTGGAGCATTATGATGACAGTGGTCATCGAGAAATTTGATATCATTGTGATGACAAGAGCCTGAAGCATTATGATGATGGGCATGGTGCATTTTGATTACAGGGTTCATGGAGAATTGAGATGAAAAGGGGCATGGAGCATTGTGATTACAGGGGTCTTGCAGCATCGTCATGACAAGGGCATGGAACATTGTGATGAGAAGGCCATGGAATATTCTGATGGCATGTGTCATGGAGCTTTGTGAAGACAAGGGCATGGAGAATTCTGATTACAGGGGTCTTGGAGCATTGTGATGACAAGGGTCATGGAGCCTCGTGATGACAAGGCCATGGAACATTGTGATGGCACGGGTCATGGAGCCTTGTTATGACAGAGGTAATGGAGCATTGTGATGACAAGGGCATTGAGCATTGGTCTGAAAAGTTTCATGGATTATTGTGATGAGAGTGGGCATGGAGCATTGTGATGACAAGGGCACGGAACACTGTTATACATGGGTCATGGAGGATTGTAATGACAAGGGCATGGAGCATTGTGAGGAGACGGGCATCGAGCATTGTGATGACAAGTGTCATGGAGCTTTGTGATGACAAGGGCATGGAGACATGTGATGAGAGGGTTCATGGAGCATTGTGATGACAATGACATGGAGCATTGTGATGCCAAGTGTCATGGAGCTTTGTGATGACAAAGGTCATGGAGCATTTTGATGACAAGGGTGTGGTGCATTGTGATGAGAAGGGCAGGGAGCATTTTGATGACCGGGTCATGCAGCAATTTGAAGAAAAGTGTAATGGAACATTTTGATGGCAGGGTTTATAGAACATTGTGATGCCAGGGGTCTTGGAGCTTTGGGATGAAAAGGGTCATGGAGCATTTTGATGACAGTGGTTATGGATCATTGTGATATCATGGGTCATGGAACATTGTGCTGATAATGGGATGTAGCATTGTGATGACAGGTGTCATGAAACATTGTAATAACATGGGTGAAAGAGGATTGTGATGACTAGTGATGGAACATTGTGATATCTCATGTGAGAGAGCATTTGGATGAGAAGTGCATGGAGCATTGTGATTACAAGGTTTATGGAGCATAGCGATGACAAGGTTGTGGATCATTGTGATGAAAAGCGCATGGCACATTGTGATGACAAGAGTCATGGAGCATTGTTCTGAAAAACGCATGGAGCATTGTCATGACAAAGGTCACGGAGAATTGTGATGAAAAGTTCATGGAGCATTGTGGTTTCAAAGGTCACAGAGACTTGTGATGATGCGGGCATGGACCGTTGTGATGACAAACGTTATGAAGCATTGTGATGACTGGAGTCACGGAGCATTGTGATGACAGGGGTCATGGAGCATTGTGATGACAATGGCATGGAGCATTGTGATGACAGGGGCATGGAGCATTGGTCTGACAATTTTCATAGATTATTGTGATGACAGTGGGCATGGTGCATTGCGATGACAATGGCATGGAGCATTGTGATGCCAAATGTAATGGAGGATTGTGATGACAAATATAATGGAACATTGTGATGACTAGGGCTTGGAGCATTATGATGTCAAGGGCCATTGAGAATTTTCATGACAATGTCGTGAAGCATTGTGATGACAAGGTCCTGGAGCATTGTGATGAGAAAACCATGAAGCCTTGTGATTAAAAATCTCATGGATCATTCTGATGAAAAGGGGCATGGAGCATTCTGATTACAGGGGTCTTGGAAGATTGTGATAACAAGGGCATGGAGCAATGTGATGACAAGGGCATGGAGCATTGGTCTAATAAGTTTCATGGATTATTGTGATGACAGTTGGAATGGTGCATTGTGATGACAAGGGCATGGAGCATTGTGATGACCAGGTCATGCAGTATTGTGAAGAGAGTTGTCAGGGAGCATTGTGATGACATATGTAATGGCCCATTGTGATGACAATGGCATGGAGCATTGTGATGCCAAGTGTTATGGAGGATTCTGATGACAAATGTAATGGAGCATTGTGATGACAATGTCTTGGAGCATTGTGATGACAAGGGTCAGGGAGCATTGTGCTGAAAAGTGCATGGTGAATTGTGATGACAAGGGTCATGGAGCATTCTGATGACGAGCTTGTGGAGTATTTTGATGACAATGGCATGGAGCATTGTGATGAAAATGGCATGGGGCTTTGTGTTGAAAAATGCATGGAGCCTCTTCGTGACAGGGTTCAAGGAGCATTCTGATGACAAGTGTCAGGGAGCATTGTGATGACATGTATATTGAGAATTGTGATGACAAAGGTCATGGAGCATTGTGATGTAAAGGGCATGGAGTATTGTGATGACAGGCATCATGGTGCGTTGTGATGACAAGTGTTATGGAACATTGTGATCACAAGGGTTTGGAGCTTTGTGATGAAAAAGGTCATGGATCATTTTGATTTCAAGGAGCATGGAGCATTTTGATGACAAGGGCATGAAGCAATGAGATCCCAAGGTTCATGGAGGATTGTGATGACAATGGTAATGGAGTATTGTGATGACAAGCACATAGAGCTTTGAAATGACAAGGTCATGTAGCATTTTGCTGACAAAGGCATGGAGCATTGTGATGACAGGTGTCATGGAGCACTGTGATGACAAGTGTCACGGAGCATTGTGAATACAGGGGTCATGGAGCAGTGGGATGACAAGGGCACGGATCATTTTGATGACAAGGTTCATGGAGCAATATGCAGAAAATGTGCATGGAGTATTGTGATGACAGGTGTAATGGAGCATTGTGATTACAGGGTTGTTTGAGCATTGTGATGACAAGTGTCCCGGATCCTTGTGTTGTCAGGTGTCATGGAGTGTTGTGATGACAGTAGTCATTGAGCATTTTGATGATATTGGTCATGGAGCATTGTGATGACAAATTCATGGAGCATTGGGCTGAAAATATTCATGGAGTATTGTGATGACCCGCGTCATGGAGCATTGTGATGACAAAGAAATGGAGCATTGTGATGACAAGTTCCTGGAGCACTGTGATGAGATGACCATGGAGACTTGAGATGACAAGTCTCATGGAGCATTCTAATGAAAAGTGGCATGGAGCATTGGTCTGACATGTTTCATAGATTATTGTGATGACAGTTGGCATGGTGCATTGTGATGACAAGGACATTGAGCATTTTGAAGACAAGGGCAAGGAGTATTGTGAAGACATGTGTCCGGGAGCATTGTGATGACATTTGTCATGGTCCATTGCGATGACAATGGCATGGAGCATTGTGATGCCTAATGTAATGGAGGATTGTGATGGCAAATATAATGGAGCATTGTGAAGACTAGGGCTTGGAATATTATGATGACAAGGGCCATTGAGAATTTTCCTGACAATGTCGTGAAGCATTGTGATGACAAAGTCCTGGAGCATTGTGATGGGAAAACCATGGAGCCTTGTGATGACAAATCTCATGGATCATACTGATGAAAAGGGGCATGGAGCATTCTGATCACAGGGGTCTTGGAAGATTGTGATAACAAGGGCATGGAGCATTGTGATGACAAGGGCATGGAGCATTGGTCTAATAAGTTTCATGGATTATTGTGATAACAGTTGGAATGGCACATTGTGATGACAAGGGCATGGAACATTGTGATGACCAGGTCATGCAGTATTATGAAGAGAGGTGTCAGGGATCATTGTGATGACATATGTAATGGCCCACTGTGATGACAATGGCATGGAGCATTGTGATGCCAAGTGTCATGGAGGATACTGATGACAAAGGTAATGGAGCATTGTGATGACAATGTCTTGGAGCATTGTGATGACAAGGGTCAGGGAGCATTGTGCTGACAAGTGCATGGAGAATTGTGATGACAAGCGTCATGGAGCATTCTGATGACGAGCTTGTGGAGTATTTTGATGACAATGGCATGGAGCATTGTGATGAAAATGGCATGGGGCTTTGTTATGAAAAAAGCATGGAGCCTTTTCGTGACAGGTTTCAAGGAGCATTCTGACGACAAGTGTCAGGGAGCATTGTGATGACAAGTGTATTGAGAATTGTGATGACAAAGCTCATGGAGCATTGTGATGAAAAGGGCATGGAGTATTGTGATGACAGGCATCATGGAGTGCTGTGATGACAAGTGTTATGGAACATTGTGATCACAAGGGTTTGGAGCATTGTGATGACAGACGTCTTGGATCATTTTGATTTCAAGGAGCATGGAGCATTGTGATGACAAGGGCATGAAGCAATGTGATCCCAAGGTTCATGGAGGATTGTGATGACAATCGTAATGGAGTATTGTGATAACAAGCGCCTAGAGCATTGTAATGACAAGGTCATGTAGCATTTTGCTGACAAAGGCATGGAGCATTGTGATAACAGGTGTCATGGAGCACTGTGACGACAAGCGTCACAGAGCATTGTGAATACAGGGGTCATGGAGCATTGGGATGACAAGGGCATGGATCATTTTGATGACACGCGTCATGGAGCATTGGGCTGAAAATATTCATGGAGTACTGTGATGACAGGGGTCATGGAGCATTGTGATGACTAGGGAATAGAGCATTGTGATGACAAGAGTCCCGGATCATTGTGTTGTCAGGTGTCATGGAGTGTTGTGATGACATTGGTCATGGAGCATTGTGATGATATTGGTCATGGAGCATTGTGATGAGAAAGTCATGGAGCATTGGGCTGAAAATGTTCATGGAGTATTGTGATGACAGTGGTCATGGAACATTGAGATGAAAAGGGGCATGGAGCTTTGTGTTTACAGGGGTCTTGGAGCATTGTGATGACAAGGGCATGGAGCATTTTGATGAGAAGGCCATGGAACATTCTGATGACATATGTCATGAAGCTTTGTGATGACAACACCATGGAGCATTGTGATTAATGGGGTCTTGGAGCATTGTGATGAAAAGTGTCATGGAGCGTTGTTATGACAAGGCCGTGGAACATTGTGATGACAGGGGTCATGGAGCATTGTTATGACAGGGGTAATGGAGCATTGTGATTTGAAGGGCATGCAGCATTGTGCTTACAAGTTTTATGGAGCATTGTGATGACAAATTTGTGGACCGTTGTGATGAAAAGCACGTGGCACATTGTGATGACAATGGTCATGGAGCATTTTTCTGACACAGGCATGGAGCATTGTGATGACAAGTGTCACGGAGCATTGTGATGAAATGTTCATGGAGCATTGTGGTTACAAATGTAACAGAGCCTTGTGATGACGCGGGCATGGACCACTGTGATGAGAAATATTATGAAGCATTGTGATGACTGGAGTCATGGAGCATTGTGATGACATGATCATGGATACCTGTGGTGACAAGTATCATGGAGCATTCTGATGAAAAGGGGCATGGATAATTGTGATTATAGGGGTCTTGGAGCACTGTGATGACAAAGGCAAAGAGCTTTGTCAGGAGAATGCCATGGAGCATTGTGATGACATGCGTCAAGGTGCACTGTGCTGAGAAAGGCATAGAGCATTGTGATGACAAGGGTCCCAGAGCACTGTGATGAAAACTTAATGGAGCATTGTGGTTAAAAAGTCACAGAGACTGTTGATGATGAGTGCATGGACCATTGTGATGAAAAAGTCATGAAGCATTGTGATGACTGGAGTCACGGAGCATTGTGATGACAGGGGTCATGGAACATTGTGATAACAAGTGCATGGAGCATTGTGATGACCAGGTGTTGCAGTTTTGTGAAGACAAGTGTCAGGGAGCATTGTGATGACATATGTAATGGCCCATTGTGATGACAATGGCATGGAGCATTGTAATGCCAAATGTCATGGATCATTGTGATGGCAATGGCTTGCAACATTATGATGACAAGTGTCAAGGAGCATTGTGCTGAAAAGTGCATGGAGAATTGTGATGACAAGGGTCATGGAGCATTCTGATGACAATCTTGAGGAGTATTTTGATGACAATGGCATGGAGCATTGTGATGAAAACGGCATGGGGCATTGTGATGAAAAAGGTATGGAGCCTTTTCGTGACAGGGTTCAAGGAGCATTCTGACGACAAGTGTCAGGGAGCATTGTGGTGACAAGTGTATTGAGAATTGTGATGACAAAGGTCATGGAGCATTGTGATGAAAAGGGCATGGAGTATTGTGATGACAGGCATCATGGAGTGTTGTGATGACAAGGGCTATGGAACATTGTGATCACAAGGGTTTGGAGCATTGTGATGACAGAGGTCATGGATCATTTTGATTTCAAGGAGCATGGAGCATTATGATGGCAAGGACATGAAGCAATGTGATCCCAAAGTTCATGGAGGGTTGTGATGACAATGGTAATGGAGTATTGTGATGACAAGCGCATAGAGCATTTTAATGACAGGGTCATGTAGCATTTTGCTGACAAAGGCATGGAGCATTGTGATGACAGGTATCATGGATCACTGTGATGACAAGCGTCACGTAGCATTTTGAATACAGGGGTCATGGAGCATTGGGATGACAAGGGCATGGATCATTTTGATGACAAGTGTCATGGAGCATTGGGCTGAAAATATTCATAGATTATTGTGATGACAGGGGTCATGGAGCATTGTGATGACAAGGAAATGGAGCATGGTGATGACAAGGCCCTGGAGCATTGTGATGAGAAGTCCATGGAGACTTGTGATGACAAGTCTCATGGAGCCTTCTGATGAAAATTGTCATGGAGCATTGTGATTACAGGAGTCTTTGAGCACTGTGATAACTAGGGCATGGAGCATTGTGATGAGAAGGCCATGGAGCATTCTGATGACATGTGTCATGGAGTTTTGTGATGACAAGGGCATGGAGCATTGCGATTACAGGGATCGTGGAGCATTGTTAAGAAAAGGTCATGGATCATTTTGATGAAAACGGCATGGAGCCTTGTCATGATAGGTTTCAAGGAGCATACTGATGACAAGGGTCAGGGAGCATTGTGATGACAAGTGTATTGATCATTGTGATGACAAAGATCATGGAGCATTGTGATAAGAAGACCATGAATAATTGCGATGATGAGCGTCATGGGGTGTTTTGATGATAAGTGTTATGCAACATTGTGATCACAAGGGTTTGGAGCATTATGATGACAGAAGTCATGCAGAATATTGATTTCACTGTGATGACAATAGCCTGAAGCAATATGATGATGGGCATGGTGCATTGTGATTACAGGTTTCATGGAGCATTGAGATGAAAAGCTTCAAGGAGCATTGTAATTACAAGGGTCTTGGAGCATTGTGATGACAAGGGCATGGAGCATTGTCATGAGAAGGTCATGGAACATTCTGATGACATGCGTCATGGAGCTATGTGATGACAAGGGAATGGAGCATTGTGATTTCAGGGGTGTTGAGCATTGTGATGAGAAGTGTCATGGAATCATGTGACGATTAGGCCGTGGAACATTGTGATGGCGGTGGTCATGGTGCATTGTTATGACAGGGGTAATGGAGCATTGTGATGAGAAGGGTATGGAATATTGGTCTGAAATGTTTCATGGATTATTGTGAGGAGAATGGGCATGGAACATTGTGATGACAAGTGCACGGAACACTGTGATACATGTGTCATGCAGGACTGTAATGAAAAGGGCATGGAACATTGTGATGAGAAGGGCATCGAGAATTGTGATGACAAGTGTCATGGAGCTTTGTGATGACAAGGGCATGGAGCAATGTGATGAGAGGGTTCATGGAGCATTGTGAGGACAATGTCATGGAGTATTGTGATGACAAGCGTCATGGAGCTTTGTGATGACATGTCACGGAGCATTTTGATGACAAGGGCTTGGTGCATTGTGATGAGAAGGGCAGGGAGCATTTTGATAACCGGGTCATGCAGCAATTTGATAAAAAGTGTAATGGAATATTTTGATGGCAGGGGTTATAGAACATTGTGATGTCAGGGGTCTTGGAGCTTTGGGATGAAAAGTGTCATGGAGCATTTTGATGACGGGTTATGGAACATTTTGATGTCAGGGGTCATGGTACATTGTGATGATAAAGGGATGTAGCATTGTGATGACAGGGTCATGAACATTGTGATTACAGGGGTGAGGGCGTATTGTGATGACTAGTGATGGATCATTGTGATATCTCTTGTGAGAGAGCATTTTGATGAGAAGAGCATGGACCATTGTGATTACAAGATTTATGGAGCATTGCAATGACAAAGTTGTGAAACGTTGTGAGGAAATGCGCGTGGCACATTGTGATGACAATGGTCATGGAGCATTGTTCTGACAAAGACATGGAGCATTGTGATGACAAGGGTCACAGAGAATTGTGATGAAAAGTTCATGGAGCATTGTGGTTACAAAGGTCACAGAGCCTTGTGATGACGTGGGCATGGACCATTTTGATGACAAATGTTATAAAGCATTGAGATGACTGGAGTCACGGAGCATTGTGATGACAGGGGTCATTGAACATTGTGATGACAAGGGCATGGAGCATTGTGTTGACAGGGGAATGGATCATTGGTCTGACAAGTTTCATAGATTATTGTGATGACATTGGGCATGGTGCATTGTGATGACAAGGGCATGGAGCATTGTGATGAAAAGGTCATGGAGTATTGTGAAGACAGGTGTCAGGGAGAATTGTGATGACATATGTCATAGTCCACTGCGATGACAATGGCATGGAGCACTGTGATGCCGAATGTAATGGAGGATTGTGATGACAAATATAATGGAGCATTGTGATGGTTACGGCTTGGAGCATTATGATGATAAGGGCCATTGAAAATTTTCATGAAAAGGTCGTGAAGCATTGTGATGAGAAATTCCTGGAGCACTGTGATGACAAAACCATGGAGCCTTGTGATGACAAGTCTCTTGGAGCATAATGATGAAAAGGGGCAAGGAGTATTGTGATTACAGGGGTCTTGGAACATTGTGATGACAAGGGCATGGAGCACTGTGACGAGAAGACCAAGGAGCATTCTGATGGCATGCCTCATTGTGCTTTGTGATGACAAGGGCATGGAGCACTGTGATTACATGTGTCTTGGAGCATTGTGATGAAAATTGCATGGAACTTTGAGATGAAAAAAGCATGGAGCCTTGTCATGACAGGATTCAAGGAGCATACAGACAACAAGTGTCAGGGAGCATTTTGATGACAAGTGTATTGAGCATTGTGATGACAAGGGTTATGGAGCATTGTGATGAAAAGGGCATGGAGTATTGTGATGACAGGCATCATGGAGCGTTGTGATGACAAGTGTTATGGAACATTGTGATCACAAGGGTTTGGAGCATTGTGATGAGAGAGGTCATGGATCATTTTGATTTCAAGGAGCATGGAGCATTGTGATGAAATGGGCATGAAGCAATGAGATCCCAAGGTTCATGGAGGATTGTGATGACAATGGTAATGGAGTATTGTGATGACAAGCGCATAGAGCATTGTAATGATAAGGTAATGTAGCATTTTGCTGACAAAGGCATGGAGCATTGTGATGACAGGTTTCATGGAGAACTGTAATGACAAGCGTCACAGAGCATTGTGAATACACGGGTCATGGAGCATTGGGATGACAAGGGCATGGATCATTGTGATGACAAGGGTCATGGAGCACTTGGCTGAAAATGTTCATGGAGTGTTGTGATGACAGTGGTCATGGAGCATTGTGGTGACTAGGGAATGGGGCATTTTGATGACAAGTGTCCCAGATCATTTTATTGTCAGTTGTCATGGAGTGTTGTGATAACAGTCGTCATGGAGCATTGTGAAGATATTGGCCATGGAGAATTGTGATGTGTAGGTCGTGGAGCATTGGGCTGAAAATGTTCATGGACTACTATGATGACAGGTGTCATGGAGCATCGTGATGACAAGGGAATGGAGCATGGTGATGACAAGTTCCTGGAGCATTGTGAGGAGAAGACCATGGAGACTTGTGATGACAAGTCTCATGGAGCATTCTGATGAAAAGGGGGATGGAGCATTGTGATTACAGGGGTCTTGGAGCATTGTGATGACAAGGGCACGGAGCATTATGATGAGAAAGCCATGAAGCATTCTGATGACATGCGTCATGGAGCTTTTTTTTTTTTTTTTTTTTTTTTATGCATATATTTTTTATTTTCTCCCATTTTTTTTATAACAAATTTAATCAGTTATACATATACATATGTTTCCATAACCCCTCCCTTTTGCGTCTCCCTCCCACCCTCCCTATCCCACCCCTCCAGGCGGTCACAAAGTACCGAGCTGACCTCCCTGTGATATGCGGCTGCTTCCCACTAGCTATCTACCTCACGTTTGGTAGTGTATATATGTCCATGCCGCTCTTTCACTTTGTCACAGCTTACCCTTCCCCCTCCCCATATCCTCAAGTCCATTCTCTAGTAGGTCTGTGTCTTTATTCCTGTCTTACCCCTATGTTCTTCATGACATTTTTTTTCTTAAATTCCATATATATGTGTTAGCATACAGTATTTGTCTTTCTCTTTCTGACTTACTTCACTCTGTATGACAGACTCTAGGTCTATCCACCTCATTACAAATAGCTCAATTTCATTTCTTTTTATGGCTGAGTAATATTCCATTGTATATATGTGCCACATCTTCTTTATCCATTCATCCGATGATGGACACTTAGGTTGTTTCCATCTCCGGGCTATTGTAAATAGGGCTGCTATGAACATTTTGGTACATGTCTCTTTTTGAATTATGGTTTTCTCAGGGTATATGCCCAGTAGTGGGATTGCTGGGTCATATGGTAGTTCTATTTGTAGTTTTTTAAGGAACCTCCATACCGTTCTCCATAGCGGCTGTACCAATTCACATTCCCACCAGCAGTGCAAGAGTGTTCCCTTTTTTCCACACCCTCTCCAGCATTTATTGTTTCTAGATTTTTTGATGATGGCCATTCTGACTGGTGTGAGATGATATCTCATTGTAGTTTTGATTTGCATTTCTCTAATGAGTAAAGATGTTGAGCATCCTTTCATGTGTTTGTTGGCAGTCTGTATATCTTCTGTGGAGAAATGTCTATTTAGGTCTTCTGCCCATTTTTGGATTGGGTTGTTTGTTTTTTTGTTATTGAGCTGCATGAGCTGCTTATAAATTTTGGAGATTAATCCTTTGTCAGTTGCTTCATTTGCAAATATTTTCTCCCATTCTGAGGGTTGTCTTTTGGTCTTGTTTATGGTTTCCTTTGCTGTGCAAAAGCTTTTAAGTTTCATTAGGTCCCATGTGTTTATTTTTGTCTTTATTTCCATTTCTCTAGGAGGTGGGTCCAAAAGGATCTTGCTGTGATTTATGTCATAGAGTGTTCTGCCTATGTGTTCCTCTAAGAGTTTGATAGTGTCTGGCCTTACATTTAGGTCTTTAATCCATTTTGAGCTTATTTTTGTGTATGGTGTTAGGGAGTGATCTAATCTCATACTTTTACATGTCCCTATCCAGTTTTCCCAGCACCACTTATTGAAGAGACTGTCCTTTCTCCACTGTACATTCCTGCCTCCTTTATCAAAGATAAGGTGACCATATGTCCGTGGGTTTAACTCTGGGCTTTCTATCCTGTTCCATTGATCTATCTTTCTGTTTTTGTGCCAGTACCATACTGTCTTGATTACTGTAGCTTTGTAGTATAGTCTGAAGTCAGGGAGCCTGATTCCTCCAGCTCCATTTTTCGTTCTCAAGATTGCTTTGGCTATTCGGGGTCTTTTGTGTTTCCATACAAATTGTGAAATTTTTTGTTCTAGTTCTGTGAAAAATGCCAGTGGTAGTTTGATAGGGATTGCATTGAACCTGTAGATTGCTTTGGGTAGTAGAGTCATTTTCACAATGTTGATTCTTCCAATCCAAGAACATGGTACATCTCTCCATCTATTTGTATCATCTTTAATTTCTTTCATCAGTGTCTTATAATTTTCTGCATACAGGTCTTTTGTGTCCTTAGGTAGGTTTATTCCTAGATATTTTATTCTTTTTGTTGCAATGGTAAATGGGAGTGCTTCCTTGATTTCACTTTCAGATTTTTCATCATCAGTATATAGGAATGCCAGAGATTTCTGTGCATTAATTTTGTATCCTGCAACTTTACCAAATTCATTGATTAACTCTAGTAGTTTTCTGGTAGCATCTTTAGGATTCTCTATGTATAGTATCATGTCATCTGCAAACAGTGACAGCTTTACTTCTTCTTTTCCAATTTGGATTCCTTTTATTTCCTTTTCTTCTCTGATTGCTGTGGCTAAAACTTCCAAAACTAGGTTGAATAAGAGTGGTGAAAGTGGGCAACCTTGTCTAGTTCCTGATCTTAGTGGAAATGGTTTCAGTTTTTCACCATTGAGGACGATGCTGGCTGTGGGTTTGTCATATATGGCCTTTATTATGTTGAGGAAAGTTCCCTCTATGCCTACTTTCTGCAGGATTTTTATCATAAATGGGTGTTGAATTTTGTCGAAAGCTTTCTCTGCATCTATTGAGATGATCATATGGTTTTTCTCCTTCAATTTGTTAATATGGTGTATCACGTTGATTGATTTGCGTATATTGAAGAATCCTTGCATTCCTGGAATAAACCCGACTTGATCATGGTGTATGATCCTTTTAATGTGCTGTTGGATTCTGTTTGCTAGTATTTTGTTGAGGATTTTTGCATCTATGTTCATCAGTGAGATTGGCCTGTAGTTTTCTTTCTTTGTGACATCCTTGCCTGGTTTTGGTATCAAGGTGATGGTGGCCTCGTAGAATGAGTTTGGGAGTGTTCCTCCCTCTGCTATATTTTGGAAGAGTTTCAGAAGGATAGGTGTTAGCTCTTCTCTAAATGCTTGATAGAATTCACCTGTGAAGCCATCTGGTCCTGGGCTTTTGTTTGTTGGAAGATTTTTTATCACAGTTTCAATTTCAGTGCTTGTGATTGGTCTGTTCATATTTTCTATTTCTTCCTGATTCAGTCTTGGCAGGTTGTGCATTTCTAAGAATTTGTCCATTTCTTCCAGGTTGTCCATTTTATTGGCATAGAGTTGCTTATAGTAATCTCTCATGATCTTTTGTATTTCTGTAGTGTCAGTTGTTACTTCTCCTTTTTCATTTCTAATTCTATTGATTTGAGTCTTCTCCCTTTTTTTCTTGATGAGTCTGGCTAATGGTTTATCAATTTTGTTTATCTTCTCAAAGAACCAGCTTTTAGTTTTATTGATCTTTGCTATCGCTTCCTTCATTTCTTTTTCATTTATTTCTGATCTGATTTTTATGATTTCTTTCCTTCTGCTAACTTTGGGATGTTTTTGTTCTTCTTTCTCTAATTGCTTTAGGTGCAAGGTTAGGTTGTTTATTCGAGATGTTTCCTGTTTCTTAAGGTGGGATTGTATTGCTATAAACTTCCCTCTTAGAACTGCTTTTGCTGCATCCCATAGGTTTTGGGTCGTCGTGTCTCCATTGTCATTTGTTTCTAGGTATTTTTTAATTTCCTCTTTGATTTCTTCAGTGATCACTTCGTTATTAAGTAGTGTATTGTTTAGCCTCCATGTGTTTGTATTTTTTACAGCTCTTTTCCTGTAATTGATATCTAGTCTCATAGCATTGTGGTCGGAAAAGATACTTGATACAATTTCAATTTTCTTAAATTTACCAAGGCTTGATTTGTGACCCAAGATATGATCTATCCTGGAGAATGTTCCATGAGCACTTGAGAAAAATGTGTATTCTGTTGTTTTTGGATGGAATGTCCTATAAATATCAATTAAGTCCATCTTGTTTAATGTATCATTTAAAGCTTGTGTTTCCTTATTTATTTTCATTTTGGATGATCTGTCCATTGGTGAAAGTGGGGTGTTAAAGTCCCCTACTATGATTGTGTTACTGTCGATTTCTCCTTTTATGGCTGTTAGTATTTGCCTTATGTATTGAGGTGCTCCTATGTTGGGTGCATAAATATTTACAATTGTTATATCTTCTTCTTGGATCGATCCCTTGATCATTATGTAGTGTCCTTCTTTGTCTCTTCTAGTAGTCCTTATTTTAAAGTCTATTTTGTCTGATATGAGAATTGCTACTCCAGCTTTCTTTTGGTTTCCATTTGCATGGGATAAATTTTTCCATCCCCTTACTTTCAGTCTGTATGTGTCTCTAGGTCTGAAGTGGGTCTCTTGTAGACAGCATATATATGGGTCTTGTTTTTGTATCCATTCAGCCACTCTGTGTCTTTTGGTGGGAGCATTTAGTCCATTTACATTTAAGGTAATTATCGATATGTATGTTCCTATTCCCATTTTCTTAATTGTTTTGGGTTCATTATTGTAGGTATATTCCTTCTGTTGTGTTTCTTGCCTAGAGAAGTTCCTTTAGCATTTGTTGTAAAGCTGGTTTGGTGGTGCTGAACTCTCTCAGCTTTTGCTTGTCTGTAAACGTTTTAATTTCTCCATCAAATCTGAATGAGATCCTTGCTGGGTAGAGTAATCTTGGTTGCAGGTTTTTCTCCTTCATCACTTTAAGTATGTCCTGCCACTCCCTTCTGGCTTGCAGAGTTTCTGCTGAGAGATCAGCTGTTATCCTGATGGGGATTCCCTTGTGTGTTATTTGTTGTTTTTGCCTTGCTGCTTTTAATATGATTTCTTTGTGTTTAATTTTTGACAGTTTGATTAATATGTGTCTTGGCGTATTTCTCCTTGGATTTATTCTGTATGGGACTCTCTGTGCCTCCTGGACTTGATTAACTATTTCCTTTCCCATATTAGGGAAGTTTTCAACTAGAATCTCTTCAAATATTTTCTCAGTCCCTTTCTTTTTCTCTTCTTCTTCTGGAACCCCTATAATTCGAATGTTGGTGCGTTTAATGTTGTCCCAGAGGTCTCTGAGACTGTCCTCTGTTCTTTTCATTCTTTTTTCTTTATTTTGCTCTGCAGCAGTTATTTCCACTATTTTATCTTCCACCTCACTTATCCGTTCCTCTGCCTCAGTTATTCTGCTATTGATCCCATCTAGAGTATTTTTTATTTCATTTATTGTGTTTTTAATCGATGCTTGATTCATCTTTAGTTCTTCTAGGTCCTTGTTAACTGTTTCTTGCATTTTGTCCATTCTATTTCCAAGATTTTGGATATGGGAAATAGAATCTTGGATCATCTTTACCATCATTATTCTGAATTCCTTTTCAGGTAGAGTGCCTATTACCTCTTCATTTGTTAGGTCTGGTGGGTTTTTATCTTGCTCCTTCTCCTGCTGTGTGTTTTTCTGTCTTCTCATTTTGCTTATGTCACTGTGTTTGGGGTCTCCTTTTTGCAGGCTGCAGGTTCGTAGTTCCTGTTGTTTTTGGTGTCTGTCCCCAGTGGCTAAGGTTGGTTTAGTGGGTTGTGTAGGCTTCCTGGTGGAGGGGACTAGTGCCTGTGTTCTGGTGGATGAGGCTGGATCTTGTCTTTCTGGTGGGCAGGTCCACGTCTGGTGGTGTGTTTTGGGGTGTCTGTGGACTTTTTATGATTTTAGGCCACCTCTCTGCTAATGGGTGGCGTTGTGTTCCTGTCTTGCTAGTTGTTTGGCTCAGGGTGTCCAGCACTGTAGCCTGCTGGTCGTTGAGTGAAGCTGGGTGCTGGTGTTGAGATGGAGATCTCTGGAAGATTTTCGCCGTTTGATATTATGTGGAGCTGGGAGGTCTCTTGTGGACCAGTGTCCTGAAGTTGGCTCTCCCACCTCAGAGGCACAGCACTGACTCCGGGCTCCTCAATTTGGGATGATGTGTTGTCTATTCATGTATTCCACAGATGCAGGATACATCAAGTTGATTGTGGAGCTTTAATCCGCTGCTTCTGAGGCTGCTGGGAGAGGTTTCCCTTTCTCTTCTTTGTTCTCACAGCTCCTGGGTCTCAGCTTTGGATTTGGCCCCGCCTCTGCGTGTAGGTCGCCGGAGGGCGTCTGCTCTTTGCTCAGATAGGACAGGGTTAAAGGAGCAGCCTCTTCGGGGACTCTGGCTCACTCAGGCCGGGAGGGAGGGAGGGGCACGGAGTGCGGGGCGAACCTGCAGTGGCAGAGGTCGGCGTGACGTTGCACCAGCCCGAGGCGCGCCGTGCGTTCTCCCAGGGAAGCCGCCCCTGGATCCCGGGACCCCGGCAATGGCGGGCTGCACAGGCTCCCGGAAGGGCGGTGTGGGCAGTGACCTGCGCTCGCACACAGGCTTCTTGGCGGCGGCAGCAGCAGCCCCAGCGTCCCACACCCGTCACTGGGCTCCGCGCTTTCAGTCGCGACTCGCGCCCGTCTGTGGAGCCCCTTTAAGCAGCGCTCTTAATCCCCTCTCCTCGCGCACCAGGAAACCAAGAGGGAAGAAAAAGTCTCTTGCCTCTTCGGCAGCTCGTCATGGAGCTTTTTGATGACAAGGGAATGGATCATTGTGATTACAGGGATCTTGGAGCATTGTGATGAAAAGGGCATGGATTATTGTGATGACAAAGGCATGGAGCCTTGTCCTGACAGCGTTCAAGGAGCATACTGACGACAAGTGTCAGGGAGAATTGTGATGACAAGTGTATTGGCATTGTGATGACAAAGATCATGGAGCATTGTGAAGAGAAGACCATGGATAATTGTGATGATGAGCGTCATGGGGTGTTGTGATGATAAGTGTTATGGAACATTGTGATCCAAGTGTTTCGAGCATTATGATGACAGAGGTCATGGAGAATATTGATTTCATTGTGATGACAATAGCCTGAAGCATTATGATGATGGGCATGGTGCATTGTGATGGCAGGGTTCATGGAGCATTGAGATGAAAAGGGGCATGGAGCATTGTGATTACAAGGGTCGTGGAGCATTGTGATGACAAGGGCAAGGAGCATTGTGTTGAGAAAACCATGGAACATTCTGATGACATGCGTCATGGAGCTTTGTGATGACCAGGGCATGGTGCATTGTGATTTCAGGGGTCTTGAGCATTGTGATGACAAGTGTCATGGAACCTTGTGATGACTAGGCCGTGGAACATTGTGATGGCAAGGGTCATGGTGCATTTTTTTTTTCTTTTTGCGGTATGCGTCCTCTCACTGTTGTGGCCTCCCCCGTTGCGGAGCACAGGCTCCGGATGCGCAGGCCCAGCGGCCATGGCTCACGGGCCCAGCCGCTCCGCGGCATATGGGATCCTCGCAGACCGGGGCACGAACCTGTATCCCCTGCATCGGCAGGCGGACTCTCAACCACTGCGCCACCAGGGAGGCCCCATGGTGCATTTTTATGAAAGGGGTAATGGAGCATTTTGATGAGAAGGGCATGGAACATTTGTCTGAAATGTTTCATGAATTATTGTGATGAGATTTGGCATGGAGCATTCTGATGACAAGGGCACAGAACACTGTGATACATGGGTCATGCAGGATTGTAATGACAAGGGCATGGAGCATTGTGATGAGAAGATTCATGGATCATTGTGATGACAATGACATGGAGCATTGTGATGCCAAGGGTCATGGAGCTTTTTGATGACAAGTCATGGAGCATTTTGATGAAAAGGGCATGGTGCATTGTGATGAGAATGGCAGGGAGCATTTTGAGGACCGTGTCATGCAGCAATTAGATGAAAAGTGTAATGGAACATTTTGATGGCATGGGTTATAGAACATTGTGTTGTCAGGGGTCTTGGAGCTTTGGGATGAAAAGGGTCATGGAGCATTTTGTTGACAGGGGTCATGGAACATTGTGATTGTAAGGGGATGTAGCAGTGTGATGACAGGGTCATGGAACATTGTGATTACAGGGGTGAGGGAGTATTGTGATGACTAGTGATGGAACATTGTGATATCTCTGGTGCGAGAGCATTTTGATGAGAAGTGCATGGAGCATTGTGATTACAAGGCTTATGGAGCATTGCAATGACAAGGTTGTGAACCGTTGTGATGAAATGCGCGTGGCACATTTTGAAGACTATGGTCATGGAGCACTGTTCTGACAATGACATGGAGCATTGTAATGACAAAGGTCATAGAGAATTGTGATGAAAAGTTTATGGATGATTGTGGTTACAAAGGTCACAAAGCCTTGTGGTGACGCGGGCATGGATCATTGTGATGACAAACGTTATGAAGCATTGAGATGACTGGAGTCACGGAGCATTGTGATGACAGGGGTCATGGAGCATTGTGATAACATGTGTCATGGAGCATTGTGCTTACAAGCGCATGGAGCATTGTGATGACAAAGTTCATGGAGCAATGTGCTGAGAAAGGCATAGAGCATTGTGAGGACAACGGTCAAAGAGCATTGTGATGAAAAGTTCATGGAGCATTGTGGTGAAAAAGGTCACAAAGACTGTTGATGACGAGGGCATGGACCATTGTGATGACAATCGTCATGAAGCATTGTGATGACTGGAGTCACGGAGCAATGTGATGACAGGGGTCATGGAGCATTGTGATAACAAGGGCATGGAGCATTGTGATGACAAGGGCATGGAACTTTGGTCTAATAAGTTTCATGGATTATTGCGATGACTGTTGGAATGGCGCATTGTGATGACAATGGCATGGAGCATTGTGATGACCAGGTCATGCAGTATTGTGAAGACAGGTGTCAGGGAGCATTGTGATGACATATGTAACGGCCCATTATGATGACAAGGGCATGGATCATTGTGATGACAAGTGTCATGGAGCACTGGGCTGAAAATGTTCATGGAGTGTTGTGATGACAGGGGTCATGGAGCATTGTGATAACATGTGTCACGGAGCATTGTGCTTACAAGCGCATGGAGCATTGTGATGACAAAGGTCATGGAGCATTGTGCTGAGAAAGGCATAGAGCATTGTGAGGACAACGGTCAAAGAGCATTGTGATGAAAAGTTCATGGAGCATTGTGGAGAAAAAGGTCACAAAGACTGTTGATGACGAGGGCATGGACCATTGTGATGACAATCGTCATGAAGCATTGTGATGACTGGAGTCACGGAGCATTGTGATGACAGGGGTCATGGAGCATTGTGATAACAAGGGCATGGAGCATTGTGATGACAAGGGCATGGAACTTTGGTCTAATAAGTTTCATGGATTATTGCGATGACTGTTGGAATGGCGCATTGTGATGACAATGGCATGGAGCATTGTGATGACCAGGTCATGCAGTATTGTGAAGACAGGTGTCAGGGAGCATTGTGATGACATATGTAACGGCCCATTGTGATGACAAGGGCATGGATCATTGTGATGACAAGGGTCATGGAGCACTGGGCTGAAAATGTTCATGGAGTGTTGTGATGACAGGGGTCATGGAGCAATGTGATGACTAGGGAATGGAGCATTGTGATGACAAGAATCCCAGATCATTGTGTTGTCAGGTGTCATGGAGTGTTGTGATGACAGTGGTCATGGAGCATTGTGATGATACTGGCCATGGAGCATTGTGATGAGTAGGTCGTGGAGCATTGGGCTGAAAATATGCATGGTTTATTGTGATGACAGGGTTCATGGAGCATTGTTATGACAAGGGAATGTAGCATGGTGATGACAAATTCCTGGAGCATTGTGATGAGAAACCATGGAGAATTGTGATGGCATGTCTCATGGAGCATTCTGATGAAAAGGGACATGGAACATTGTGATTACAGGGGTCTTGGAGCATTGTGATGACTAGGGCATGGAGCATTGTGATGAGAAGGCCATGGAGCATTCTGATGACATGTGTCATGGAGTTTTTTGATGACAAGGGCATGGAGCATTGTGATTACAGGGTTCTTGGAACATTGTGATGACAAGGGCATTGAGCATTGTGATGAAAAAGTCATGGAGCCTTGTCATGACAGGGTTCAAGGAGCATACAGACAACATGTGTCAGGGAGCATTTTGATGACATGTGCATTGAGCATTGTGATGACAAAAGTCATGTAGCATTGTGATGAGAAGACCATTGATAATTGTGATGATGAGTGTCATGGGTCATTGTGATGACAAGTGTTATGGAATATTGTGATCACAAGGGTGTTGAGCATTGTTATGACAGATGTCATGGAGCATTTTGATTTCATTTTGATGACAATAGCATGAAGCATTATGATGATGGGCATGGTCCATTGTGATGACAGGGTTCATGGATCATTGAGATGAAAAGTGGCATAGAGCATTGTGATAACAGGGTTCTTGGAGCATTATGATGAGAAGGGTCATGGAGCTGTGTGATGACAAGTCCATGGAACATCGTGATGGCAGGGGTCATGGAGCATTGCTATGACTGGGGTAATGGAGCATTGTGATGACAAGGGAATGGAGCATGGTGATGACAAGGTCCTGGAGCATTTTGATGAAAAGACCATGGAGACTTTTGATGACAAATCTCATGGAGCATTGTGATTAAAAGGGGCATGGAGCATTGTGATTACAGGGTTCATGGAGCAATGTGATGACTAGGGCATGGAGCAATGTGATGAGAAGGCCATGGAGCATTCTGATGACATGCGTCATGGTGTTTTGTGATGCCAAGGGCATGGAGCATTGTGATGACAAGGGCATGGAACATTAGTCTAATAAGTTTCATGGATTATTGTGATGACAGTTGGAATTTCGCATTGTGATGACAAGGGCATGGATCATTGTGATGACCAGATCATGCAGTATTGTGAAGACAGGTGTCAGGGAGCATTGTGATGACATATGTAATGGCCCAATGTGATGACAATGGCATGGAGCATTGTCATGCCAAGTGTCATGGAAGATTCTGATGACAAAGGTAATGGAGCATTGTGACGACAATGGCTTGGAGCATTGTGATGACAAGGGTCAGGGAACATTGTGCTGACAAGTGCATGTAGAACTGTGATGACAAAGGTCATGGAGCATTCTGATGACAAGCTTGTGGAGTATTTTGATGACAATGGCATGGAGCATTAAAATGAAAATGGCATGTGGCATTGTGATGAAAGAGGCATGGAGCCTTTTCGTGACAGGGTTCAAGGAGCATTCTGATGACAAGTGTCAGGGAGCTTTGTGATGACAATTGTATTGAGAATTGTGATGACAAAGGTCATGGAGCATTGGGATGAAAAGAGCATGGAGTATTGTGATGACAGGCATCATGGAGCATTGTGATGACTAGTGTTATGGAACATTGTGAGCACAAGGGGTTGGAGCATTGTGATGACAGACGTCATGGATCATTTTGATTTCAAGGAGCATGGAGCATTTTGATGACAGGGGTATGAAGCAATGTGATCCCAAGGTTCATGGAGGATTGTGATGACAATGGAAATAGAGTATTGTGATGACAACGCATAGAGCATTGTAATGAAAATGTCATGTAGCATTTTGCTGACAAAGACATGGAGCATTGTGATGACATGTGTCATGGAGCACTGTGATGACAAGCGTCACGGAGCATTGTGAATACAGGGGTCATGGAGCATTATGATGACAAGGGTCATGGAGCACTGGGCTGAAAAAGTTCATGGAGTGTTGTGATGACAGGGATCATGAAGCATTGTGATGACTAGGGAATGGAGCATTGTGATGACAAGAGTCCCAGATCATTGTGTTGTCAGGTGTCATGGAGTGTTGTGATGACAGTGGTCATGGAGCATTGTGATGATATTGGCCATGGAGCATTGTGATGAGTAGGACATGGAGCATTGTGAGGAGAAGGCCATGGAGCATTCTGATGACATGTGTCATGGAGTATTGTGATGACAAGTGCATGGAGCCTTGTGATTACAGGCATCTTGGAGCATTGTGATAAAAAGGGCATGGATCATTGATATGAAAAATGCATGGAGCCTTGTCATGACAGGGTTCAAGGAGCATACTGACGACAAGTGTCAGGGAGCATTGTGATAACAAGTGTATTGAGCATTGTGATGACAAAGATCATGGAGCATTGTGATGAGAAGACCATGGATAATTGTGATGATGAGCATCATGGGGTTTTGTGATGATAAGTGTTATGGAAGATTGTGATCACAAGGGTTTGGAGCATTATGATGACAGAGTTCATGGAGAATATTGATTTCATTGTGATTACAATAGCCTGAAGCATTATGATGATGGGCATGGTGAATTGTGATGACAGGTTTCATGGAGCATTGAGATGAAAAGGGGCATGGAGCATTGTGATTACAAGGGTCTTGTAACATTGTGATGACAAGGACATGGAGCATTGTGATGAAAAGGCCATGGAACATTCTGATGACATGCGTCATGGAGCTTTGTGATGACAAGGGCATGGAGCATTGTGATTTCCGTGGTCTTAAACATTGTGATGACAAGTGTCATGGAACCTTGTGATGACTAGGCCTTGGAATATTTTGATGGCAAAGTCATGGTGCATTTTTATGACAGGGGTAATGCAAGATTTTGATGAGAAGGGCATGGAACATTGGTCTGAAATATTTCATGGATTATTGTGATGAGAATGGGCATGGAGAATTGTGATGACAAGGGCCCGGAGCACTGTGATACATGGGTCATGCAGGATTGTAATGACAAAGGCATGGAGCATTGTGATGAGAAGGGCATCGAGCATTGTGATGACAAGTATCAGGGAGCTTTGTGATGACAAGGGCATGGAGCAATGTGATAAGAGGGTTCATGGAGCATTGTGATGACAATGACATGGAGCATTGTGATGCCAATGGTCATGGAGTTTGTGATGACAAGTCATGGAGCATTTTGATGACAAGGGCATGGTGCATTGTGATGAGAAAGGCAGGGAGCATTTTGATGGCCGGTTCATGCAGCAATTTGATGAAAAGTGTAAAGGAATATTTTGATGGCAGGTGTTATAAAACATTGTGATGTCAGGGGTCTTGGAACTTTGGGAAGAAAGGGGTCATGGAGCATTTTGATGACAGGGGTTATGGATCATTGTGATGCCAGTGGTCATGGAACATTGTGATGATAAGGGGATGTAGCATTGTGATGACAGGGTCATGGAACATTGTGATTACAGGGGTGAGGGGGTATTGTGATGACTAGTGATGGAACATTGTGATATCTCTGTTGAGAGAGCATTTTGATGAGATGTGCATGGAGCATTGTGATTACAGGGATCTTGGAGCATTTTGATGAAAAGGGCATGGATCATTGTTATGAAAAAGGCATGGAACCTTGTCATGAGAGGGTTCAAGGAGCATACTGATGACAAGTGTCAGGGAGCATTGTGACGACAAGTGTATTGAGCATTGTGATGACAAAGATCATGGAGCATTGTGATGAGAAGACCATTGATAATTGTGATGATGAGCGTCATGGGGTGTTGTGATGATAAGTGTTATGGAACATTGTGATCACAAGTGTTTGGAGCATTATGGTGACAGAGGTCATGGAGAATATTGATTTCATTGTGATGACAATAGCCTGAAGCATTATGATGATGGGCATGGTGCATTGTGATGACAGGGTTCATGGAGCATTGAGATGAAAAGGGGCATGGAGCATTGTGATTACAAGGGTCATGGAGCATTGTGATGACAAGGGCATGGAGCATTGTGATGAAAAGGCCATGAAACCTTCTGATGACATGCGTCATGGAGCTTTGTGATGACAAGGTCATGGAGCATTGTGATTTCAGGGGTCTTAAGCATTGTGATGACAAGTGTCATGGAATCTTGTGATGACTAGGCCTTGGAACATTTTCATGGCAAGGGTCATGGTGCATTGTTATGACAGGGTTAATGGAGCATTTTGATGAGAAGCACATGGAACATTGTTCTGAAATATTTCATGGATTATTGTGATGAGAGTGGGCTTGGAGCATTGTGATGACAAGGGCCCGGAGCACTGTGATACATGGGTCATGCACGATTGTAATGACAAAGGCATGGAGCATTGTGATGAGAAGTGCATCGAGCATTGTGATGACAAGTATCAGGGAGCTTTGTGATGAAAAGGGCATGGAGCAATGTGATAAGAGGGTTCATGGAGCATTGTGATGACAATGACATGGAGCATTGTGATGCTAAGGGTCATGGAGTTTGTGATGACAAGTCATGGAGCATTTTGATGACAAGGGCATGGTGCATTGTGATGAGAAAGGCAGGGAGCATTTTGATGGCCGGTTCATGCAGCAATTTGATGAAAAGTGTAAAGGAATATTTTGATGGCAGGTGTTATAAAACATTGTGATGTCAGGGGTCTTGGAACTTTGGGAAGAAAAGGGTCATGGAGCATTTTGATGACAGGGGTTATGGAACATTGTGATGTCAGGGGTCATGGAATATTGTGATGATAAGGGGATGTAGCATTGTGATGACAGGGTCATGGAACATTGTGATTACAGGGGTGAGGGAGTATTGTGATGACTAGTGATGGAACATTGTGATATCTCTGTTGAGAGAGCATTTTGATGAGATGTGCATGGAGCATTGTGATTACAGGGATCTTGGAGCATTGTGATGAAAAGGGCATGGATCATTGTTATGAAAAAGGCATGGAACCTTGTCAGGAGAGGGTTCAAGGAGCATACTGACGACAAGTGTCAGAGAGCATTGTGACGACAAGTTTATTGAGCATTGTGATGACAAAGATCATGGAGCATTGTGATGAGAAGACCATGGATAATTGTGATGATGAGCGTCATGGGGTGTTGTGATGATAAGTGTTATGGAACATTGTGATCACAAGTGTTTGGAGCATTATGATGACAGAGGTCATGGAGAATATTGATTTCATTGTGTTGACAATAGCCTGAAGCATTATGATGATGGGCATGGTGCATTGTGATGACAGGGTTCATGGAGCATTGAGATGAAAAGGGGCATGGAGCATTGTGATTACAAGGGTCATGGAGCATTGTGATGACAAGGGCATGGAGCATTGTGATGAAAAGGCCATGAAACCTTCTGATGACATGCGTCATGGAGCTTTGTGATGACAAGGTCATGGAGCATTTTGATTTCAGGGGTCTTAAGCATTGTGATGACAAGTGTCATGGAACCTTGTGATGACTAGGCCGTGGAACATTTTCATGGCAAGGGTCATGGTGCATTGTTATGACAGGGTTAATGGAGCATTTTGATGAGAAGGGCATGGAACATTGGTCTGAAATGTTTCATGGATTATTGTGATGAGAGGGGGCAAGGAGCATTGTGATAACAAGGGAACGGAACACTGTGATACATGGTTCATGGAGGATTGTAATGAGAAGCGCATGGAGCATTGTGAGAAGAATGGCATCGAGCATTGTGATGAAATGCATCATGGATCGTGTGATGACAAGGGCTTTGAACAATGTGATGAGAGGTTTTTGGAGCATTGTGATGACAATGGCATGGAGCACTGTGATGCCAAGCGTCATGGAGTTTTGTGATGACAAAGGTCATGGAGCATTTTGATGACAAGGGTGTGGTGCATTCTCTTGTGATGGGCAGGGAGCATTGTGATGACAGGGTCATGGAGCAATTTGATGAAAAGTGTCATGGAACATTTTGATGACAGGGGTTATGGAACATTGTGATGTCAGGAGTCATGGAACATTTTCATGACAGTGTTGTGGACCATTGTGATTAGAGGGAAGTGGGTGTATTGTGATGACAAGTGAGGGAACATTTTGATATCATTCGTGAGAGATCATGTTGATAAGAAGTGCATGGAGCATTGTGAGGACAAGTTTTATGGAGCATTGTGATGACAAGCTTGTGGAGCACTGTGATGACAAGCACATGGCGCATTGTGATGACATGGGTCATGGAGCAATGTGATGACAAGGGTCACCGAGCATTGTGATGAAAATTTCATGGAGCATTTTGCTGACAAAGGTCACAGAGCCTAGTGATGACGAGGGCATGGACCATTGTGATACAAAGGTTATGAAGCATTGTGATGACTGGAGTCACGGAGCATTGTGATGACAGGGGTCATAGAGGTTTGTGATGAAAAGGCAATGAGCATTGTGATGACAGGGGCATGGAGCATTGGCCTGACATGTTTCATGGATTATTGTGATGACAGTGGGCATGGTGCAATGTGATGACAAAGGCATGGAGCATTGTGATGAGAAGGTCATGGAGTATTTTGAAGACAGGTCTCAGGGAGCATTGTGATGACATATGTCATGGTCCATTGCGATGACAATGGAATGGAATATTGTGATGCCAAGTGTCATGGAGGATTGTGATGACAAATGTAATGGAGCACTTTGATGACAAGGGCTTGGAGCATTGTGATGACAATGGACATGGAGCATTGTGATGACAAGGGCATGGAGCATTGTGATGACAAGGGCCATTGAGAATTTTGATGACAAGTTCATGAAGCATTGTGATGAGAAGCACATGGAGCTTCCTATGACAGGGGTCATGGAGCATTGTGATGAAAAGTGCATACAGAATTGTGATGACAAATCATGTAACACGGTGATGAGAAGTATCATGGAGCATAGTGATGCCAAGAACGAGGAGAATTGTCATGACAGGGGACATGGAGCATTGTGATGACCAGGGCATGGAGCATTGTGATGGCAAGACCGTGGAGCTTTGTGATGAGAAGACCATGGATAATTGTGATGACGAGCGTCATGGAGCACTGTAATGACAAGGGGAATGGAGCATTGTGATGAGAATGGCCATGGAACATTGTGATGACAAGGGTCATGGAGAATTTTGATGACAAGGGCGTGGAGAATTTTGATGAGAAGACCATGGATAATTGTGATGACGAGCGTCATGGAGCACTGTAATGACAAGGGGAATGGATCATTGTGATGACAGTGGCCATGGAGCATTGAGATGACAAGTGTCATGGAGCATTCTGATGACAAGCTTGTGGAGTATTGTGACGACAATGGCATGGAGCATTGTGATGAAAAGGGCATGGAGCATTGTGATAAAAAAGGCATGAAGCCATTTCATGACAGGTTTCAAGGAGCATTCTGACGACAAGTGTCATGGAACATTGTGATGACAAGTGTATTGAGAATGGTGATGAAAATGATCATGGAGCATTTTGACGAAAAGGGCATGGAGTATTGTGATGACAGGCCTCATGGAGCGTTGTGATGACAAGTGTTATGGAACATTGTGATCACAAGTGTTTGGAGCATTGTGATGATAGAAGTCATGGATAATTTTGTTTTCAAGGAGCATGGAGCATTGGGATGACAAGGGCATGAAGCAATGTGATCCCAAGATTCATGGAGGATTGTGATCACAATGGTAATGGAGTATTGTGATGACAAGCAAATGGAGCATTGTGATGACAAGGTCATGTAGCATTTTGCTGACACAGGCATGGAGCATTGTGATGATAAGGGTCATGGAACACTGTGATGAGAAGCATCACGGATCATTATGATTACAGGGGTCATGGAGCATAGGGATGGCAAGGCCATGGATCATTGTGAGGACAAGTGTCATGGAGCATTGGGCTGAAAATGTTCATGGAGCATTGTGATGACTAGGGAATGGAGCATTGTGATGACAAGAGTCCCGGATCACTGTGTTGTCAAGGGTCATGGAGCGTTGTGATGACAGTGGTCATGGAGCATTGTGATGATAGGGATCATGAAGCATTGTGATGAGAATTTCCTGGAGAATTGGACTGAAAATGTTCAGGAAGTATTGTGAGGACTGGGGTCATGGAGCATTGTGATGACAAGGGAATGGAGCACTGTGATGAAAATTTCCTGGAGCACTGTGATGAGAAGACCATGGAGCCTTGTAATAACAAGTCTCATGGAGCATTCTGATGAAAAGGGGCATGGAGTATTGTGATTACAGGGGTCTTGGAGCACTGTGATGACAAGGGCATGGAGCACTGTGATTACTGGTGTCTTGGAGCATTGTGATGAAATTGGCATGGATCATTGTTATGAAAATGTTATGGAGCCTTGTAATGACAGGGTTCAAGGAGCATACTGATGACAAGTGTCAGGGAGCATTGTGATGACAAGTTTATAGAGCATTGTGATGACAAAGGTCATGGAGCACTGTGATGAGAAGAGCATGGATAATTGTGATGATGAGCGTCATGGGGCGTTGTGATGATAAGTGTTATAGAACGTTGTGATCACAAGGATTTGGAGCATTGTAATGAGACAGCTCATCGAATATTTTGATTTCATTTTGATGACAAGAGCCTGAAGCATTATGATGATGGGCATGGTGCATTTTGATGACAGGGTTCATGGAGAATTGAGATGCAAAGGGGCAGGGAGCATTGTGATTAGAGGGTTCATGGAGCATTGTGATGACAATGGCATGGAGCATTGAGATGCCAAGGGTCATGGAGCTTTGTGATGACAAAGGTCATGGAGCAATTTGATGACAAGGGGTGGTGCAATGTGATGAGAAGGGCAGGGAGCATTGTGATGACAGTGTCATAGAGCAATTTGATGAAAAGTGTCATGGAATATTTTGATGACAGGGGTTATGGAACATTGTGATGTCAGGGGTCATCGAACTTTGTGATGATAAGTGGATGTAGCATTGCAAAGACAGGAGTCATGGAACATTGTGATGACAGTGGTGAGGGAGTATTGTGATGAATAGTGATGTAACATTGTGATATCTGTGGTGAGAGAGCATTTTGATGAGAAGTGCATGGAGAATTGTGATGACAAGTTTTATGGAACATTGTGGTGACAAGATTGTGGAGCACTGTAATGACAAGCGCAGGGTGCATTGTGATGACATGGGTCATGGTGCATTGTGCTGACAAGCGCATGGAGCACTGTGATGACAAGGGTCATGGAGCATTGTGCTGAGGAAGGCATAGAGCATTGTGATGACAAGGGTCAAAGAGCATTGTGATGAAAAGTTCATGGAGCAATGTGGTTAATATGTCACAGAGACTGTGGATGACGAGGGCATGGACCATTGTGATGACAAAGGTCATGAATCATTGTGATGAATCGATTCATGGAGCATTGTGATGACAGGGGTCATGGAGCATTGTGATAACAAGGGCATGGAGCATTGTGATGACAAGGGCAGGGAACATTGGTCTAATATGTTTCATGGATTATTGCGATGACAGTTGGAATGGCGCATTGTGATGACAAGGGCATGGAGCATTGTGATGACCAGGTCATGCAGTATTGTGAAGAGAGGTGTCAGGGAGCATTGTGATGACATATGTCATGGCCCATTGTGATGACAATGCCATGGAGCATTGTGATGCCAAGTGTCATGGAGGATTCTGATGACAATGGAAATGGAGCATTGTTATGACAATGGCTTGGAGCATTGTGATGACAAGGGTCAGGGAGCATTGTGCTGACAAGTGCATGGAGAATTGTGATGACAAGCGTCATGGAGCATTCTGATGACAAGCTTGTGGAGTATTTTGATGACAATGGCATGGATCATTGTGATGAAAACAGCATGGGCATTGTGATGAAAAAGGCATGGAGCCTTTTCGTGACAGGGTTCAAGGAGCATTCTGATGACAAGTGTCAGGGAGCATTGTGATGACAAGTGTATTGAGAATTGTGATGACAAAGGTCATGGAGCATTGTGATGAAAAAGGCATGGAGTAATGTGATGACAGGCATCTTAGAGCGTTGTGATGACAAGTGTTATGGAACATTGTGATCACAAGGGTTTGGAGAATTGTGATGAAAGAGTTCATGGATCATTTAGATTTCAAGGCGCATGGAGCATTGTGATGACAAGGGCATGAAGCAATGTGATCCCAAGGTTCATGGAGGACAGTGATGACAATGGAAATGGAGTATTGTGACGACAAGCGCATAGAGCATTGTAATGACAAGGTCAGGTAGTATTTTGCTGACAAAGGCAGGAGCACTGTGATGACAGGTGTCATGGAGCCCTGTGATGACAAGCGTCACGGATCATTGTGAATACAGCGGTTATTGAGCATTGGGATGACAAGGGCATGGATGATTTTGATGACAAGGTTCATGGAGCATTGGGCTGAAAATGTTCATGGAATATTGTGATGACAGGGATAATGCAGCCTTTTGATGACCAGTTCCTGGAGCACTTTGATGAGAAGACAATGGAGACTTGTGATGACAAGTCTCATGGAGCATTTTGATGAAAATGGACATAGAGCATTGTGATTACAGGGGTCTTGGAGCATTGTGATGACAAGGGCATGGAGCATTGTGATGAGAAGGCCATGGAGCATTCTGATGACATACATCATTGAGCATTATGATGACAAGGGCATGGAGCATTGTGATTACAGGGGTCTTGGAGCATTGTGATTAAAATGACATGGATCATTGTGATGAAAAAGGCATGGAGACGTGTCATGACAGGGTTAAAGGAGCATACTGATGACAAGTGTCAGGGAGCATTGTGATTACAAGTGTATTAAGCATTGTGATGACAAATGTCATGGAGCATAGTGATGAGAAGTCCATGGATAATTGTGATGATGAGCGTCAAGGGGTGTTGTGATGATAAGTGTTATGGAACATTGTGATCACCAGGGTTTGGAGCATTGTGATGACAGAGGTCATGGAGCATTTTGATTTCATTGTGATGACAATAGCCTGAAGCATTATGATGATGGGCATCGTCCATTGTGATGACAGGGTTCATGGAGCATTGAGATGAAAAGACGCATGGAGCATTTTGATTACAAGTGTCTTGGAGCATTGTGATGACAAGGGCATAGAGAATTTTGATGACAGGGCCATGGAACATTCTGATGACATGTGTCATGTAGCTTTTTGATGACAAGGGCATGGAGCATTTTGATTAGATGGGTCGTGGAGCATTGTGAAGACAAGTGTCATGGAGCCTTGTGATGACAAGGCCGTGGAACATTGTGATGGCAGGTGTCATGGAGCATAGTTATGACAGAGGTAAAGGAGCATTGTGATGAGAAGGGCATGGAGCATTGGTCTGAAATGTTTCATGGATTATTGTGATGAGAGTGGGCATAGAGCATTGTGATGATAAGGGCATGGAACACTGTGATACATGGGTCATGGAGGATTCTAATGACAAGGGCATGGGCATTGTGATGAGAAGGGCATCAAGCATTGTGATGACAAGTGTCATGGAGCTTTGTGATGACAAGGGCATGGAGAAATGTGATGAGAGTGTTCATGGAGCATTGTGATGACAATGACATCGAGCACTGTAATGCCAGGGGTCATGGAGCTTTGTTATGACAAAGGTCATGGAGCATTTTGATGACAAGTGCATGGTGCATTGTGATGAGAATGGCAGGGAGTATTTTGATGCCAGGGTCATGCAGCAATTTGATGAAAAGTGTATTGGAACATTTTGATGACAGGGGTTATAGAACATTGTGATGTCAGGGGTCATGGAACATTGTGATGATAAGGGGATGTAGCATTGTGATGACAGGGGTCATGGGACATTGTGATTACGGGGGTGACGGAGTATTGTGACGACTAGTGATGAAACACTGTGATATCTCTGGTGATAGAGCATTTTGATGAGAATTGTATGGAGCATTGTGATTACAAGGTTTATGGAGCATTGCAATGACAAGTTTCTGGACCGTTGTGATGAAAAGCGAATGGCACATTGTGATGAGAAGGTTCATGGAACATTTTTCAAACA
Organism: Mesoplodon mirus; assembly: GCF_964341445.2. Taxonomy (NCBI): domain Eukaryota; kingdom Metazoa; phylum Chordata; class Mammalia; order Artiodactyla; family Ziphiidae; genus Mesoplodon; species Mesoplodon mirus. The sequence goes on along the minus strand of NW_028295774.1, from coordinate 2,422,436 downwards.
AAGGCATGGAGCATTTTGATGACAATGGTCACGGAGCATTGTGATGAAAACGGCATGGGGCATTGTGATGAAAATGGCATGGAGCCTTTTCCTGACAGGGTTCAAGGAGCATTCTGATGACAAGTGTCAGGGAGCATTTTGATGACAAGTGTACTGAGCATTGTGATGACAAAGGTCATGGAGCATTGTGATGAAAAGGGCATGGAATTTTGTGATGACAGTCATCATGGAGCATTGTGATGACAAGTGTTATGGAACTTTGGGATCACAATGGTTTGGAGCATTGTGATGACAGAGGTCATGGATCATTTTGATTTCAAGGAGCATGGAGCATTGTGATGACTAGGGCATGAAGCAATGTGATCCCAAGGTTCAAGGAGGATTGTGATGACAATGGAAATGGAGTATTTTGATGACAAGCACATAGAGCATTGTAATGACAAGGTCATGTAGCATTTTGCTGACAAAGTCATGGAGCATTGTGATGACATGTGTCATGGAGCACCGTGATGACAAGTGTCACGGAGCATTGTGAATACAGTGGTCATGGAGCATTGGGATGACAAGGGCATGGATCATTGTGATGACAAGTGTCATGGAGCAGTGGGCTGAAAATGTTCATGGAGTATTGTGATGACAGGGGTCATGGAGCATTGTGATGACAGAGGTCAAGGAGAATTTTGATTTCATTGTGCTGACAATAGCCGGAAGCAATATGATGATGGGCATGATGCATTGTGATGACAGGGTTCATGGAGCATGGAGATGAAAAGGCGCATGGAGCATTGTGATTACAGGGGTCTTGGAGCACTGTGATGACAAGGGCATGGAACATTTAATGAGAAGGCCATGGAGCATTCTGATGACATGTGTCATGTTGCTTTGTGATGACAAGGGCATGGAGCATTGTGATTACAGGGATCTTGGTGCATTGTGATGACAAGTGTCATGGAGCCTTGTGATTACAAGGCCATGGAACATCGTGATGGATGGCGTCATGGAGCACTGTTATGACAGGGGTAATGGAGCATTGTGATGAGAAGGGCATGGAGCATTGTGATTACAAGTTTTATGGAGCATTGCAATGAGAAAATTGTGGACCGTTGTGATGAAAAGTGCGTGGCAAATTGTGATGAAAAGGGTCATGGAGCTTTTTTTTGACAAAGGCATGGAGCATTTGATGACAAGGGTCACGGAGTATTGTGATGAAATGTTCATGGAGCATTGTGGTTACAAACGACACAGAGCCTTGTGATGACGCGGGCATGGAGCATTGTGATGACAAATGTTATGAAGCATTGTGATGACTGGACTCCCAGAGCATTGTGATGACAGGGGTCATGGTGCATTGTGATGACAAGGGCATGGAGCATTGTGATGACAGGGGCATGGAGCATTCGTCTGACAACTTTAATAGATTATTGTGAGGACAGTGGACATGGTGCATTGTGATGATAAGGGCATGGATCATTGTGATGAGAAGGTCATGGAGTATTGTGAAGACAGTTGTCAGGGAGCATTGTGATGACATATGTCATGGTCCATTGGGATGACAATAGCAGGGAGCCTTGTGATGCCAAATGTAATGGAGGATTGTGTTGACAAATATAATGGAGCACTCTGATGACTAGGGCTTGGAGCATTATGATGACAAGGGCCATTGAGAATTTTCAGGACAAGGTCGTGAAGCATTGTGATGACAATGTCCTGGAGCATTGTGATGAGAAAAACATGGAGCCTTGTGATGAGAAATCTCATGGAGCATACTGATGAAAATGGACATGGACCATTGTGATTACAGGGGTCTTGGAACATTGTGATGACATGTGCATGGAGCATTGTGAGGAGAAGGCCAAGAACATTCTGAAGACATGCCTTCTTTTGCTTTGTGATGACAAGGGCATGGAGCCTTTTCGTGACAGGGTTCAAGGAGCATTCTGACGAGAAGTTTCAGGAAGCATTGTAATGACAAGTGTATTTAGAATTGTGATGACAATGGTCATGGAGCATTGTGATGAAAAGGCCATGGAGTATTGTGATGACAGGCATCATGGAGCGTTGTTATGACAAGTTTATGGAACATTGTGATTACAAGGGTTTGGAGCATTGTGATGAGAGAGTTCATGGATCATTTTGATTTCAAGGAGCATGGAGCATTGTTATGACAAGGGCATGAAGCAAAGTGATCACAAGGTTCATGGAGGATTGTGATGACAATGGTAATGGAGTATTGTGATGATAAGCAAATGGAGCATTGTGATGACAAGGTCATGTAGCATTTTGCTGACACAGGCATGGAGCATTGTGATGATAAGGGTCATGGAGCACTGTGATGAGAAACATCACGGATCATTGTGATTACAGGGGTCATGGAGCATTGTGATGACAAGGGCATGGTTCAATGTGAAGACAACGGTCATGGAGCATTGGGCTGAAAATGTTCATGGAGTATTGTGATGACAGGGGTTATGGAGCATTGTGATGACTAGGGAATGGAGCATTTTTATGACAAGAGTTCCGGATCATTGTGTTGTCAGTTGTCATGGAGTGTTGTGATGACAGTGGTCATGGAGCATTGTGATGATATTGGGAACGGAGCATTGTGATGAGAAGGTTGTGGAGCATTGTGATTACAGGTGTCTTGATGCATTGTGATGAAATGGGCATGTATCACTTTGAAGAAAAAGGCATTAAGCCTTGTCATGACAGGGTTCAAGAAGCATACTGACGACAACTGTAAGGGAGCATTGTGATGACAAGTGTATTGAGCATTTGATGACAAAGGTCATCGAGCATTGTGATGAGAAGACCATGGATAATTGTGATGATGAGCATCATGGGGTGTTGTGATGATAAGTCTTATGGAACATTGTGATCACAAGGGTTTGGAGCATTATGATGACAGAGGTCATGGAGAATTTACATTTCATTGTGATGACAATAGCCTCAAACTTTATGATGATGGGCATGGTGCATTGTGATGACAGGATTCATGGAGCATTGAGATGAAAAGGGGCATGGAGCATTGTGCTTACTGGGGTCACGGAGCATTGTGATTACAAGGGCATGGAGCATTGTGATGAGAAGGCCATGGGACATGCTGATGACATGAGTCGTGGAGCACTGTGATGACAAGGGCATGGAGATTTGTGATTACAGGGGTCTTGGAGCATTGTGATGACAAGGGTCATGGAGCCTTGTGATGACATGCCGTTGAACAATGTGATGGCAGGTGTCATGGAGCATTGTTATGACAGAGGTAATGGAGCACTGTGATGAGAAGGGCATTGAGCTTTGGTCTAAAATGTTTCATGGATTATTGCGATGAGAGTGGACATGGAGCATTGGGATGACAAGGGCACGGAACACTGTGATACATGGTTCATGGAGGATTGTAATGACAAGGGCATGGAGCATTGTGATGAGAAGGGCATCGAGCATTGTGATGACAAGTGTCATGGAGCTTTGTGATGACAAGGGCATGAAGCAATGTGATGAGAGTGTTCATGGAGCTTTGTGATGACAATGACATGGAGCATTGTGATGCCAATGATCATGGAGATTTGTGATGACAAATAACAGGGAGCATTTCGATGACAATGTTGTGGTGCATTGTGATGAGAAGGGCAGGGAGCATTTTGATGACAGGGTCATGCAGCAATTTGATGAAAATGTAATGGAAAATTTTGAGGGCAGGGGTTATAGAACATTGTGCTGCCAGGGATCATTTAGCTTTGGGATGAAAAGGGCCATGGTGCATTTTGATGACAGGGGTTATGGAACATTGTGATGTCAGGGGTCATGGAACTTTGTGATGATAAGGGTATGTAGCACTGTGATGACAGGGGTCATGGAATATTATGATTACAGGGGTGAGGGGTATTGTGATGACTAGTGATGGAACATTGTGATATCTCTGGTGAGAGAGCATTTGGATGACAAGTGCATGGAGCATTATGATTACAAGGTTTATGGAGCATAGCGATTACAAGGTTGTGGACCGATGTGATGAAAAGCACGTGGCACATTGTGATGACAAGGGTCATGGAGCATTGTTCTGACAAAGGCATGGAGCATTGTGATGACAAAGGTCACGGAGCGTTGTGATGAAAAGTTCATGGAGCATTGTGTTTACAAAGGTCACAGAGCCTTGTGATGACACGGGCAAGGACCGTTTTGATGACAAACGTTATGAAGCATTGTGATGAATGGAGTCACGGAACATTGTGATGATACGGGTCATGGAGCATTGTGATGACAAGGGCATGGAGCATTGTGGTGACAGGGACATGGAGCACTGGTCTGACAAGTTTCATAGATTATTGTGATGACAGTGGACATGGTGCATTGTAATGACCAGGGTATGGATCATGGTCATGAGAAGGTCATGGAGTATTGTGAAGACAGGTGTCAGGGAGCATTGTGATGACATATGTTATGGTCAATTGCGATGATAATGGCATGGAGCATTGTGATGCTAAATGTAATGGAGGATTGTGATGACAAATAAAATGGAGCATTTTGATGACTAGGGCTTGGAGCAATATGATGAGAAGGGCTATTGAGAATTTTCATCACAATGTCGTGAAGCATTGTGATGAATGGAGTCATGGAGCATTGTGATGACAAGGGCATGGAGCATTGTTCTAATAAGTTTCATGGATTCTTGCGATGACAGTTGGAATGGTGCAGTGTGATGACAAGGGCATGGAGCATTGTGAGGACCACGTCATGCAGTATTGTGAAGACAGGTGTCAGGGATCATTGTGATGAGATATGTAATGGCCCATTGTTATGACAATGGCATAGCGCATTGTGATGCCAAGTGTCATGGAGGATTCTGATGACAAATGTCATGGAGCATTGTGATGAAAAGTTCATGGAGTATTGTGATGACAGGCATCATGTAGTGTTGTGATGACAATTGTTATGGAACATTTTGATCACAAGTGTTTGGAGCATTGTGATGACAGAGGTCATGGATCATTTTGATTTAAAGGAGCATGGAGCATTGTGATTACAAGGGCATGAAGCAATGTGATCCCAAGGTTCATGGAGGATTGTGATGACAATGGTAGTGGAGTATTGGGATGACAAGCACATAGAGCATTGTAATGACAAGGTCATGAAGCATTTTGCTGACAAAGTCATGGAGCATTGTGATGACAGGTGTCATGTTGCACTGTGATGACAAGCATCAAGGAGCATTGTGAATACAGGGGTCATGGAACATTGGGATGACAAGGGCATGGATGATTGTGATGACAAGTGTCATGGAGCATTGGGCTGAAAATGTTCATGGAATATTGTGATTACAGGGGTCTTGGAGCATTGTGATGACAGGAGTCCCGGATTATTGTGTTGTCAGGTGTCATGGAGTGTTGTGATGACAGTGGTCAAGGAGCATTGTGATGATATTGGTCATGGAGCATTGTGATGAGAAGGTCAAGGAGCATTGGGCTGAAAACGTTCATCGAGTATTGTGAAGACAGGGGCCATGGAGGCTTGTGATGACAAGGTAGTGGAGCATTGTCATGAGAAGACCATGGAGACTTGTGATGACAAGTCTCATGGAATATTCTGATGAAAAGGGGCATGGTGCATTGTGATTACAGGGGTCTTGGGGCATTGTGATGACAAGGGCTTGGAGCATTGGGATGAGATGGCCATGGAACGTTCTGATGACATGCATCATGGAGCTTTGTGATGACAAGGGCATGGAGCATTGTGATGAAAAAGGCATGGAGCCTTGTCATGACATGGTTCAAGGAGCATACTGAGGACAAGTGTCAGGGAGCATTGTGATGACAAGTGTATTGAGCATTGTGATGAAAAAGGTCATGGAGCATTGTGATGAGAAGACCATGTATAATTGTGATGACGAGCGTCATGGGACGTTGTGATGATAAGTGTTATGGAACATTTTGATCACACGGATTTGGAGCATTGTGATGACAGAGATCATGGAGAATTTTGATTTCATTGTGATGACAATAGCATGAAGCATTTTGATGATGGGCATGGTGCATTGTGATGACCGGGTTAATGGATCATTGAGATGAAAAGGGGCATGGAGCATTGTGATTAGAGGGGTCTTGTAGCATTGTGATTAGAAGGGTCATGGAGCCTTGTGATGACAAGGCCATGGAACATCGTGATGGCAGTGGTCATGGAGCATTGTTATGACAGGGTTAATGGAGAATTGTGATGGCAAGGGCATGGAACATTGTGATTACAAGGTCATGGATTATTGTGAAGACAGGTGTCTGGGAGCATTTTGATGGTATATTTCATGTTCCATTGTGATGACAATGGCATGGAGCATTGTGATGCCGAGTGTTATGGAGGATTGTGATGACAAATGTAATGGAGCATTGTGATGACAAGGGCTTCGAGCAATGTGATGAGAGCGTTCATGGAGCATTGTGATGACAATGACATTGAGCATTTTGATGAAAAGTTCATGGAGCATTGTGGTTACAAATTTCACAGAGCCTTGTGATGATGAGGGCATTGACTTTTGTGGTGACACAGGTCATGGAGTCTTGTGATGACGGGACACACGGAGCATTGTGATGACTGGGGTCATGTAGCATTGTGATGACAGGAGCATGGAGCATTGGTCTGACAAGTTTCATGGATAATTGTGTTGACAGTGGGCATGGCACATTGTGATGACAAGGGCATAGAGCATTGTGATGACAAGGTCATGGATTATTGTGAAGACAGGTGTCAGGGAGCATTGTGATGGCATATTTCATGTTCCATTGTGATGACAATGGCATGGAGCATTGTGATGCCGAGCGTTATGGAGGATTGTGATGACAAAGGTAATGGAGCATTGTGATGACAAGGGCTTGGAGCATTGTGATGACAAGGGCCATGGAGCATTGTGATGACAAGGGCATGGAGCATTGTGATGACAACGGCCTTTGAGAATTTTGATGAAAATGTCGTGAAGCATTGTGATGACAAAGACATGGAGCTTACTATGACAGGGGTCATGGGACATTGCGATGACAAGTGCATGGAGAATTGTGATGACAAGAGCATGTAACATGGGGATGAGAACTGTCATGGAGCATTGTGATAACAAGGACCTGGAGAATTGTGATGACAAGGGACATGGAGCATTGTGATGACCAGGGCATGGAGCATTGTTATGGCAGACCGTGGAGCACTGTGATGAGAAGACCATGGATAATTCTGGTGACGAGCATCATGGAGCACTGTAATGACAAGGGGCATGGAGCATTGTGATGATAGGTCTCATGGAGCATTGTGATGACAGGGCTCATGGATCATTGTGATGACAAGGGTCATGGAGTATTCTGATGACAAGGTTGTGCAGTATTGTGATGACAAAGCATTTAACACTGTGATGGGAAGTGTCATGGAACATAGTGATGCCAAGTACGTGGAAAATTGTGATGAAAGGGAACATAGAGCATTGTGATGACCAGGGCATGGAGCATTGTGATGGCAAGACCGTGGAGCACTGTGATGAGAAGACCATGGATAATTGTGTTGACGAGCGTCATGGAGCACTATAATGACAAGCAGCATGGAGCATTGTGTTTACAGGGGTCTTGGAGCATTGTGATGACAAGGGCATGGAGCATTGTGAAGAGAAGGCCATGGAGCACTGTGATGACAAGTGCATGGAGCATTGTGATTACAGGTGTCTTGGAGCATTGTGATGAAAAGGGCATAGATCATTGTGATGAAAAAGTCATGGAGCACTGTAATGACAGTGTTCAAGGAGCATACTGACGACAAGTGTCAGGGAGCACTGTGATGACAAAGGTTATGGAACATAGTGATGAGAAGACCATGGATAATTGTGATTATGAGCATCATGGGGTGTTGTGATGAGAAGTGTTATGGAACATTGTGATCCCAATGGTTTGGAGCATTGTGATGACATAGGTCATGGAGCATTTTGATTTCATTGTGAGGAAAATAGCCTGAAGCATTATGATAATGGGCATGGTGCATTGTGATGATAGGATTCATGGAGCTTTGAGATGAAAAGGGTCATGGAGCATTGTGATAAAAAGTGTCTTGGAGCATTGTGATGAGAAGTCCATGGAACATTCTAATGACATGCGTCATGGAGCTTTCTGATGACAAGGGCATGGAGCATTGTGATTACAGGTGTCTTGGAACATTGTGATGGCAAGTGTCATGGAGCCTGGTGAATGACAAGGCCGTGGAACTTTGTGATGGTAGGGGTCATGGAACATTGTTATGACAGGTGTAATGGAGCATTGTGATGAGAAGGACAGGAAGCATTGGTGTGAAATGTTTCATGGATTATTTTGATGGGACTGGACAAGGAGCATTGTGATGACAAGAGCACGGAACACTGTGATACAATGGTCATAGAGGAATGTAATGACAAGGGCATGGAGCATAGTGATGAGAAGGGCATCGAGCATTGTGATGACATGTGTCATGGAGCTTTGTGATGACAAGGGCATGGAGAAATGTGATGAGAAGGTTCATGGAGCATTGTGATGACAATGACATGGAGCATTGTGATGTCAAGGGTCAAGGAGATTTGTGATGACAAAGTCATTGAGCATTTTGATGACAAGGGCGTGGTGCATTGTGATGAGAAGGCCAGGGAGCATTTTGAGGACAGGGTCATGCAGCAATTTGATGAAAATTGTAATGGAATATTTTGATGACAGGGGTTATAGAACATTGGGATGTCAGGGGTCATGGAGCATTTTGATGACAGGGGTTGTGGAACATTCTGATGTCAGGTGTCATGGAACATTGTGATGATAAGGGGATGTAGCATTGTGATGACAGGGGTCATGGAACATTGTGATTACAGGGGTCTTGGAGCATTGTGATGAGAAGGGTCATGGAGCCTTGTGATGACAAGGCCATGGAACACCGTGATGGCAGGGGTCATGGAGCATAGTTATGACAGGGGTAATGGAACATTGTGATGGCAATGGCATGGAGGATTGTGATGAGAAGGCCATGGAGCATTCTGATGACATGTGTCATGGAGCTTTGTGATGACAACGGCATGGAGCAATGTGATGAATGCGATCATGGTGCATTGTGAAGAAAATGACATGGAGCATTGTAATGCCAAGGGTCATGGATCTTTGTGATGACAAAGGTCATGGAGGATTTTGATGACAAGGGCGTTGTGCATTGTGATGAGAAGGGCAGGGAGCATTGTGATGACAGGGTCATGGAGCAATTGGATGAAATGTGTCATGGAATATTTTGATGACAGGGGTTATTGAACATTGTGATGCCAGGGGTCATGGAGCATTTTGATGAAAAGGTTTTGGGAGCATTTTGATGACAGGGGTTATGGAACATTGTGATGTCAGGGGTCATCGAACATTGTGATGATATGTGCATGTACAATTGTGATGACAGGAGTCATGGATCATTGTGATGACAGGGGTGAGGGAGTATTGTGACGAATAGTGATGTAACATTGTGATATCTGTGGTGAGAGAGCATTTTGATGAGAAGTGCATGGAGCATTGTGATGACAAGGTTTATGGAGCATTGTGATGACAAGATTGTGGAGCACTGTGATGACAAGTGCATGGTGCATTGTGATGACATGTGTCATGGAGCATCGTGCTGACAAGCACATGGAGCATTGTGATGACAAGGGTCATGGAGCATTGTGCTGAGAAACGCATAGAGAATTGTGATGACAAGGATCAAAGAGCATTGTGATGAAAAGTTCATGGAGCATTGTGATGACAAGGGTCATGGAGCATTGTGATGACAAGGGCATGGAACATTGGTCTAATAAGTTTAATGGATTATTGCGAAGAATGTTGGAATGGTTCATTGTGGTGACAAGGGCATGGAGCATTGTGATGACCAGGTCATGCAGTATTGTGAAGTCTGGTGTCAGGGAGCATTGTGTTGACATATGTAATCGCCCATTGTGATGGCAATGGCATGGAGCATTGTGTTGCCAAGTGTCCTGGAGGATTCTGATGACAAAGGTAATGGTGCATTGTGATGACAATAGCTTGGAGCATTGAGATGACAAGGGTCAGGGAGCATTGTGCTGACAAGTGCATGGAGAATTGTGATGACAAGTGTCATGGAGCACTGTGATGAGAAGGACATGGATCATTGTGATGAACTAGGCATGGAGCCTTGTCATGACAGGGTTCAAGGAGCATACAGACAACAAGTGTCAGGGAGCATTTTGATGACAAGTGTAATGAGCATTTTGATGACAAGGGGCAAAGAGCATTGTGATGAAATGTTCATGGAGCATTGTGGTTAAAAAGGTCACAGAGACTGTTGATGATGAGGGCATGGACAATTTTGATGACAAAGGTCATGGAGCATTGTGATGACTGGAGTCACGGAGCATTGTGATGACAGGGGTCATGGAGCATTGTGATAACAAGGGCATGGAGCATTGTGATGACAAGGGCATGGAGCATTGGTCTAATATGTTTCATGGATTATTGCGATGACAGTTGGAATGGCATATTGTGATGACAAGGGCATGGAGCATTGTGATGACCAGGTTGGCAGTACTGTGAATACAGGTGTCAGGGTGCATCGTGGTGACATATGTAATGGCCCATTGTGATGACAATGGCATGGAGCATTGTGATGCCAAGTGTCATGGAGGATTCTGATGACAAAGGTAATGGAGTATTGTGATGACAATGGCTTGGAGCATTGTGAAGACAAGTGTCAGTGAGAATTGTGCTGACAAGTGCATGGATAATTGTGATGACAACGGTCATGGAGCGTTCTGATGACAAGCTTGTAGAGTATTTTGATGACAATGGCATGGAGCATTGTGATGAAAACGGCATGGGGCTTTGTGATGAAAAAGGCATGGAGCCTTTTCATGACAGGGTTCAAGGAGCATTCTGACGACAAGTATCAGGGAGCATTGTGATGACAAGTGTATTGAGTATTGTGATGACAATGGTCATGGAGCATTGTGATGAAAATGGCATGGAGTATTGTGATGACAGTCATCATGGAGAGTTGTGATCACAAGTGTTATGGAACATTGTGATCACAAGGGTTTGGAGCATTGTGATGACACAGGTCATGCATCATTTTGATTTCAAGGAGCATGGAGCACTGTGATGACAAGGGCATGAAGCAATGTGACCAAAATATTCATGGAGGATTGTGATGACAATGGTAATGGAGTATTGTGATAACAAGCGCATAGAGCATTGTAATGACAAGGTCATGTAGCATTTTGCTGACAAAGGCATGGAACATTTTGATGATTGGTGTCATGGAGCACTGTGATGACAAGCGTCACGGAGCATTGTGAATACAGGGGTCATGGAGCATTGTGATGACAAGGGCATGGATCATTGTGATGACAACTGTCATGGAGCAGTGGTCTGAAAATGTTCATGGAGTATTGTGATGACAGGGGTCATGGAGCATTGTGATGACAGAGATCATGGAGAATTTTGATTTCATTGTGCTGACAATAGCTGGAAGCATTATGATGATGGGCATGATGCATTGTGATGACAGGTTTCATGGACCATTGAGTTGAAAAGGGGCATGGAGCACTGTGATTACAGGGGTCTGGGAGCATTGTGATGACAAGGGCATGAAGCATTTTGATGAGAAGACCATGGAACATTCTGATGACATGTGTCATGGAGCTTTGTGATGACAAGGGCATGGAGCATTTTGATTACAGGGGTCTTGGAGCACTGTGATGACAAGGGTCATGGAGCCTTGTGATGACAAGGCCGTGGAACATTGTGATGGCAGGGCTCATGGAGCATTGTTATGACAGGGGTAATGGAGCATTGTGATGTGAAGGGCATGGAGCATTGTGATTCCAAGATTTATGGAGCATTGCGATGACAAATTTGTGGACCATTTGGATGAAAATCACGTCGCCCATTGTGATGACAAGGGTTATGGAGCATTTTTCTGACAAAGGCATGGAGCATTGTGATGACAAGTGTCTCGGAGCATTGTGATGAAAAGTTCATGGAATACTGTGGTTACAAAGGTAACAGAGGCTTTTGATGGCGCGAGCATTGACCATTGTGATGACAAACGTTATGAAGAATTGTGATGACAGGAGTCACGGAGCATTGTGATGACAGTGGTCATGGAGCAATGTGATGACAAGGGCATGGAGCATTGTGCTAAGAAAGGCATAGTGCATTGTGATGACAAGTGTCAAAGAGCATTGTGATGAAATGTTCATGGAGCATTGTGCTTAAAAAAGTCACAGAGACTGTTGATGATGAGGGCCTAGACCACTGTGATGACAAAAGTCATGGAGCATTGTGATGACTGGAGTCACGGAGCACTGTGATGACAGGGGTCATGGAGGATTGTGATAACAAGGGCATGGAGCATTGTGATGACAAGGGCATGGAACATTGTGATAACAACGGCATGGAGCATTGTGATGACAAGGGCATGGAGCACTGGTCTAATAATTTTCATGGAGTATTGCGATGACACTTGGAATTGTGCATTGTGATGACAAGGGCATGTAGCCCTGTGATGACCAGGTCTTGCAGTATTGTGAAGAGAGGTGTGAGGGAGCACTGTGATGACATATGTAATGGCCCATTGTGATAACAACGGCCTGGAGCATTGTGATGCCAAGTTTCAGGGAGGATTCTGATGACAAAGTTAATGGAGCTTTGTGATGACAAGGGTCAGGGAGCATTGTGCTGTCAAGTGCATGGAGAATTGTGATGACAAGGGTCATGGAGCATTCTGATGACAAGCTTGTGGAGTATTTTGATGACAATGGCATGGAGCATTGTGAAGAAAATGGCATGGGGCTTTGTGATGAAAAAGGCATGGAGCCTTTTCGTGACAGGGTTCAAGGAGCATTCTGACGACAAGTGCCAGGGAGCACTGTGATGACAAGTGTATTGAGACTTGTGATGACAAAGGTCATGGAGCATTGTGATGAAAAGGGCATGGAGTATTGTGATGGCAGGCATCATGGAGCGTTGTGATGACAAGTGTTATGGAACATTGTGATTCCAAGTGTTTGGAGCATTGTGATGACAGGGGTCATGGATCATTTTGATTTCAAAGTGCATGGAGCATTGTGATGACAAGGGCATGAAACAATGTGATCCCAAGGTTCATGGAGGTTTGTGATGACAATGGTAATGGAGTATTGTGATGACAAGCTCATAGAGCATTGTAATGACAATGTCATGTAGCATTTTGCTGACAAAGGCATGGAGCATTGTGATGCCAAGTGTCATGGAGCATTGGGCTGAAAATGTTCATGGAGTACTGTGATGACAGGGGTCATGGAGCATTGTGATGAGTAGGGAATGGAGCATTGTGATGACAAGAGTCCCGGATCATTGTGTTGTCAGGTGTCATGGAGTGTTGTAATGAAAGTGGTCATGGAGCATTTTGATGATATTGGTCTTGGAGCATTGTGATGAGAAGGGTCATGGAGCCTTGTGATGACAAGGCCATGGAATATTGTGATGGCAGGGGTCATGGAGCATTGTTATGACAGGGATAATGGAGCATTGTAATGGCAAGGGCATGGAGCATTGTGATGACATGTGTCATGGAGCTATGTGAAGTCAAGGGCATGGAGCAATGTGATGCGAGCGTTCATGGAGCATTGTGATGACAATGACATGGGACATTGTGATGCCAAGGGTCATGGATCATTGTGATGACAATGGTCATGGAGCATTTTGATGGCAAGGGCATTGTGCATTGGGATGAGGAGGGCAGGGAGCATTGTGATGACAGGGTCATGGAGCAATTTGATGAAAAGTGTCATGGAACATTTTGATGACAGGTGTTATGGAACATTGTGATGTCATGGGTCATCGAACATTGTGATGATAAGTGCATGTAGCATTGTGATGACAGGAGTCATGGAACATTGTCATGACAGGCGTGAGGGAGTATTGTGACAAATAGTGATGTAGCTTTGTGATAGCATTGTTGAGAGAGCATTTTGATGAGAAGTGCATGGAGCATTGTGATGACAAATTTTATGGAGCATTGTGATGACAAGATTGTGGAGCACTGTGATGATAAGTGCATGGTGAATTGTGATGACATGTGTCATGGAACATTGTGCTGACAAGCGTATGGAGCATTGTGATGACAAGGGTCATGGAGCATTGTGCTGAGAAGGGCATAGAGCATTGTGATGACAAGGGTCAAAGAGCATTGTGATGAAAAGTTCATGGAGCATTGTGGTTAAAAATGTCACAGAGACTGTTGATGACGAGGGCATGGACCATTGTGATGACAAAGGTAATGAAGCACTGTGATGACTGGAGTCATGGAGCATTGTGATGACAGGGGTCATGGAGCATGGTGACAAAAAGTTCATGGAGCATTGTGATGAAAAGGGCATGGAGTATTGTGATGACAGGCATCATGGAGCATTGTGAAGACAAGTGTTATGGAACATTGTGATCACAAGGTTTTGGAGCATTGTGATGAGAGAGGTCATGGATCATTTTGATTTCAAGTCACATGGAGCACTGTGATGACAAGAGCATGAAGCAATGTGATCCCAAGGTTCAAGAAGGATTGTGATGAAAATGGTAATGGAGTATTTTGATGACTAGCACATAGAACATTGTAATGACAAGGTCATGTAGCTTTTTGCTGACAAAGGCATGGAGCATTGTGATGACAGGTGTCATGGAGCACTGTGATGACAAGCGTCAAGGAGCATTGTGAATACAGGGGTTATGGAGCATTGGGATGACAAGGGCATGGATCATTGTGATGACAAGGTTCATGGAGCATTGGGCTGAAAATGTTCATGGACTATTGTGATGACGGGTCATGGAGCATCATGATGACTAGGGAATGGAGCATTGTGATGACAAGAGTGCTGGATCATTGTGTTGTCAGGTGTTATGGATGGTTGTAATGACAGTGGTCATGGAGCATTGTGATGATATTGGTCATGGAGCATTGTGATGAGAATGTCATGTAGCATTCGGCTGGAAATGTTAATGGATTATTCTAATGACAGGGGTCATGGAGCATTGTGATGACAAGGGAATAGAGCATGGTGATGACAAGGTCCTAAAGCATTGTGATGAGATGACCATGGAGACTTGTGATGACAAGTCTCATGCAGCATTCTGATGAAAAAGGGCATGGAGCATTGTGATTACAGGGGTCTTGGAGCATTGTTTTGACAAGGGCATGGAGCATTGTGAGGAGAAGGCCATGGAGAATTCTGATGACATGCGTCATGGAGCTTTGTGCTGACAAGGCCATGGAGCATTGTGATAACAGGGGTCTTGGAGCATTGTGATGAAAAGGCATGGATCATTGTGATGTAAAAGGCATGGAGCCTTGTCATCACAGGGTTCAAGGAGCATACTGACGACAGGTGTCAGGGAGAATTTAATGACAAGTGTATTGAGCATTGTGATGACAATGATCATGGAGCATTGTGATGAGAACACCATGGAAAACTGTGATGATGATCGTCATGGGGTGTTGTGATGATAAGTGTTATGGAACATTGTGATCACAAGGGTTTGGAGCATTATGATGACAGAAGTCATGGAGAATTTTGATTTCATTGTAGTGACAATAGCCTGAAGCATTATGAAGATGGGCAGGGTGCATTGTGATGACAGGGTTCTTGGAGCATTGAGATGAAAAGGGGCATGGAGCATTGTGATTACAGGGGTCTTGGAGCATTGAGATGAAAATGGTCAAAGAGAATTGTGATGAAAAGTTCATGGAGCATTGTGCTTAAGAAGGTCACAGAGACTGTTGATGATGAGGGCATGGACCATTGTGATGACAAAGGTCATGAAGCATTTTGATGACTGGAATCACGGAACATTGTGATGACAGGGGTCATGGAGCATTGTGATAATAAGGGCATGGAGCATTGTGATGACAAGGGCATGGAGCATTGGTCTAATAAGTTTCATGAATTATTGCGATGAGAGTTGGAATGGCGATTTGTGATGAAAAGGGCATGGAGCATAGTGATGACCAGGTCATGCAGTATTGTGAAGAGAGGTGTCAGGGCACATTGTGATGACATATGTAATGGACCATTGTGATGACAATGGCATGGAGCATTGTGATGCCAAGTGTCATGGAGGATTCTGATGACAAAGGTAATGGAGCATTGTGATGACAATGGCTTGGAGCATTGTGATGACAAGCGTCAGGGAGAATTTTGCTGACAAGTGCATGGAGAATTGTGATGACAAGGGTCATGGAGCATTCTGATGACAAGATTGTGGAGTATTTTGATGACAATGGCATGCAGCATTGTGATGAAAACGGCATTGGGCCTTGTGATGAAAAAGGCATGGAGCCTTTTTGTGACAGGTTTCAAGGAGCATTCTGATGACAAGTGGCAGGAAGCATTGTAATGACAAGTGTATTGAGAATTGTGATGACAAATGTCATGGAGCATTGTGATGAAAAGGGCATGGAGTATCGTGATGACAGGCATCATGGAGCGTTGTGATGAAAAGTGTTATGGAACATTGTGATCACAAGGGTTTGGTGCATTGAGATGACAGAGGTCATGGATCATTTTGATTTCAAGGAGCATGGAGCATTGTGATGACCAGGGCATGAAGCAATGTGATCCCAAGGTTCATGGAGGATTGTGATGACAATGGTAATGGAGTATTGTGATGACAAACGCATAGAGCATTTTAATGACAAGGTCATGTAGCATTTTGCTGACAAAGGCATGGAGCATTGTGATGACATATGTCATGGAGCACTGTGATGATATGCGTCACGGAGTATTGTGAATACATAGGTCATGGAGCATTGGGATGACAAGGGCATGGATCTTTGTGATGACAAGTGTCATGGAGCATTTTGATGAGTAGAGAATGGAGCATAGTGATGACAAGAGTCCCGGATCATTGTGTTGTCAGGTGTCATGGAGTGCTGTGATGACCGTGGTCATGGAGCATTTTGATGATATTTGTCATGGAGCATTGTGATGAGAATATCATGGAGCATTGGGCTGAAAATATTTATGGATTATTGTGATGACAGGGGTCATGGAGCATTGTGATGACAAGGGAATGGAGAATGGTGATGACAAGGTCCTGGAGCATTGTGATGATAAGACTATGGAGACTTGTGATGAAAAGTCTCATGGAGCATTCTGATGAAAAGGGGCATGGTGCATTGTGATTACAGGGATCTTGGAGCATTGTGATGACAAGGGCATCGAGCATTGTGAGGAGAAGGCCATGGAGCATTCTGATGACATGTGTCATGGAGCTTTGTGATGACAAGCGCATGGAGCATTGTGATTACAGGTGTCTTGAAGCATTGTGATGAAAAGGGCATGGATCATTGTGATGAAAAGGCATGAAGCCTTGTCATGACAGGTTTCAAGGGGCATACTGACGACAAGTGTCAGGGAGCATTGTGATGAAAAGTGTATTGAGAATTGTGATGACAAAGGTCATGGAGCATTGTGATGAGAAGACCATGGATAATTGTTATGATGAGCATCACAGGGTGTTGTGATGACAAGTGTTATGTAACATTGTGATCACAAGGTTTTGGGGCATTATGATTACAGTGTTCATGGATAATTTTGATTTCATTGTGATGACAATAGCCTGAAGCCTTATTATGATGGGCAAGGTGCACTGTGATGACAGGGTTCATGGATCATTGAGATGAAAAGGGGCATAGAGCATTGTGATTACACGGTTCTAAGAGCATTGTGATGAGAAGGGTCATGGAGCTTTGTGATGACAAGGCCATGGAACATCGTGATAGCAGGGTTCATGGAGCATTGTTATGACTGGTGTAATGGAGCATTGTTATGGCAAGGGCATGGAGCATTGTGATGAGAAGGCCATGGAGCATTCTAATGACATGTGTCATGGAGCTTTGTGAAGACAAGGGCATGGAGCAATGTGATGAGAGCGTTCATGGAGCATTGTGATGACAATGACATGGAGCATTGTGATGCCAAGGGTCATGGATTTTGAGATGACAAAGGTCATGGAACATTTTGTTGGCAAGGTCATTGTGCATTGTGATGAGAAGGGCAGGGAGCATTCTGATGACAGGGTCATGGAGCTATTTGATGAAAAGTGTCATGGAACATTTTGATGACAGGTGTTATGGAACATTGTGATGTCAGCGTTCTTGGAGCATTTTGATGAGAAGGGTCAGGGAGCTTTGTGATGACAAGGCCATGGAACATCCTGATGGCAGGGGTCATGGAGCATTTTGATGAAAAATGCCATGGAGCATTTTGATGACAGGGGTTATGGAACATTGTGATGTCAGTGGTCATGGAGCATTTTGATGAAAAGTGTCATGGAGCATTTTGATGACATGGGTTATGGAACATTGTGATGTCTGTCGTCATCGAACATTGTGATGATAAGTGCATGTAGCATTGTGATGACAGGAGTCATGGAATATTGTGATGACAGGGGTGAGGTAGTATTGTGACGAATAGTGATGTATCATTGTGATATCAGTGGTGAGAGAGCGTTTTGATGAGAAGTGCATGGAGCATTGTGATGACAAGTTTTATGGAGCATTGTGATGACAAGATTGTGGAGCACTGTGACGACAGGTGCATGGCGCATTGTGATGACATGTGTCATGGAGCATTGTGCTGACAACCTCATGGAGCATTGTGATGACAAGTGTTATGGAGCATTGTGCTGAGAAAGGCATAGAGCACATTGATGACAAGGGTCAAAGAGCATTGTGATGAAAATTTCATGGAGCATTGTGGTTAAAAAGTCACAGAGACTGTTGATGATGAGGGCATGGATCATTGTGATGACAAACGTCATGAAATATTGTGATGACTGGAGTCATGGAACATTGTGATGACAGGGGTCATGGAGCATTTTGATAACATGGGCATGTAGCATTGTGATGTCAAGGGCATGGAGCATTGGTCTAATAAGTTTCATGGATTATTGTGATGACAGTTCGAATGGCATATTGTGATGACAAGGGCATGGAGCATTTTGATGACAAGGTCAAGCAGTATTGTGAAGACATATGTCAGGGAGCATTGTGATGACATATGTAATGGCCCATTGTGATGACAAGGGAATGGAGCACTGTGATGACAATGTCCTGGAGCACTGTTATGTGAAGACCATGGAACCTTGTGATGACAATTCTCATGGAGCATTCTGATGAAAAGGCGTAGGGAACATTGTGATTACAGGGGTCTTGGAGCATTGTGATGACAAGGGCATGGAAAATTATGATAAGGAGACCATGGAGCATTCTGATGACATGCGTCATGGAGCTTTGTGATGACATGTGCAAGGAGCATTGTGATTACAGTGGTCTTGGAGCATTGTGATGAAAAGGGCATGGATCATTGTGATGAAATAGGCAAAGAGCCTTGTCATGAAAGAGTTCAAGGTGCATACTGAGGGCAATAGTCAGAGAGCATTGTGATGCCAAGTGTATTGAACATTGTGATGACAAAATCAAGGGGAATTGTGATGAGAAGTCCATGGATAATTGTGCTGACCAGCGTCATGGGGCATTGTGATTACAAGTGTTATGGAACATTGTGATCACAAGGGTTTGCATCATTGTGAGGACAGAGGTTATGGGGCATTTTGATTTCATTGTGATGACAATAGCATGAAGCATTATGATGATGGGCATGGTGCATTGTGATGACAGCGTTCATGGAGCATTGTGATGAAAAGTGGCATGGAGCATTGGTCTGACAAGTTTCATGCATTATTGTGATAAGAGTGGCCATGGCACATTGTGATGACAAGGGCATGGAGCACTGTGATGACAAGGTCATGGATTATTGTGAAGAAAGGTGTCAGGGAGCATTGTGATGAAATATGACATGTTCCATTTTGATGACAATATCATGGAGTATTGTGATGCCAAGTGTCATGGAGGATTGCTGTGACAAATTAAAGGAGCTCTGTGATGACAAGGGCATGGAGCATTGTGATATCAAGGGCCATTGATCATTTTAATATCCAGGTCATGAAACATTGTAATGAACAGCGCATGGAGCTTCCTATGACAGGGGTCATGGAGCATTGTGATGACAAGTGCATGGAGTATTGTGATGACAAGAGCATATAACATTTTGATGTGAAGTGCCATGGAGCATTGTAATGACAAGGTCGTGGAGAATTCTGAGGACAAGGGACATTGAGCTTTGAGATGACAAGGCATGGAGCATGGTGATGGCAAAACTGTGGAGCATTGTGATGAGAAGACCTTGGGTAATTGTGGTGTCGAGCATCATGGAGCACTGTAATGACAAGGGGCATGAAGCATTGTGATGACAGGTGTCAGGGAGCATTGTGATGACAGGTGTCATGGAGCAATCTGATGACAAGGGCATAGAACATTGTGATGACAAGTGCATTGAGCATTGTGATGACAAGTGCAAGGAGCATTGCAATTTCAAGTGCATGGAGAATTGTGATGACAAGAGCATGTAATATTTTGATGAGAAGTGTCATGTAGCATTTTGATGACAAGGACGTGGAGAATTGTGATGACAAGGGACATGGAGCATTTTGATAACCAGGGCATGGAGCATTGTGATGACAGGGGCCATGGAGCATTATTATGACAAGGCCATGGTGCATTCTGACATAAGATATCACATATGAAGGGAATGTAAACATGGCTACATATGAACTGAATTAGGGAAGAGAACAGAGTCTCAGATATAGAAAACACTCTAACGCTTGCTTAATGGGAAAGACAGGTGGGGAGATGCACAAAAAAAAGTTTGATATTAACACAGGTACCATTCCATAATCCAAAAACATAAGAGACAAGCCCTACTCCTTCCTCAGTGAACGGAACTCAACATCCTTATTCCCCGCAGAGAAATATATCTGACTAGTAAGAATCTTAAAACCAATGTAATGATATGTCTCTGTAAGGGAACTAAGTGTGTCTAGAACGACATAAACATGGCAGTGAGAATAAGCTCAAACCCACTATAAAAATGAATTTCAAAACAAAACATAAAAACAGTAAAATTCTTACACAATACCTTCAGGGGTTCTGTTGAAACCTGGAACGACCTTATCTACAATGACAGCTGGATGTGGCATAAGGCTGGACACTTGGGACTGAGAGGATTGGTGAGATTGGGTGAAAAAATGCAGACCCTTTAAAGCAATAATGCCTGCCACGCATTCCATGGTTCCCAACTCTCCAAGTAGAAGGGAATATCACTACAGTTATAACATGTATGGGACCCTAGAGAATGGAAACCATCTGATGGTGAAAGGTTTCTAAAACTCTACCACTTTTTTCTCTCCTTGTGCTCCAGTTTGACATTCCAACTGCTTTACTATCAATCTCCCAACTTGGAGAGTCAGGCCCTATAACCTCCTGGTTCGAACAGCTGGCAAACTGTGCAGAGGATATAAGGGAACAGAGAGAACCAATGAGAGAGTAGCTGTAGGCATTTGGACGGCCACATTTCACTCTAATTTCCCATCACGAAGAGGTATTAACCAAAGACTCATCCTGCCACCCCCAGAACCAGTATAGGTCCAGAAGCAAAACTGTGGATTTGCGATCAGCTCACAAAAACGCGAGTTGAAAAATGGAGCTCAGGGCCACAGCAATTCACTAACCTGCAGAGTTATAAAGGACTACTCTCTTCCAAAAATCTGTTGAGGGAAAGCCACGAGGCGGAAGTGAAAATGAGGCAGAGTGGCATGAAACAGATTTCAAGAGGTACACTGGAATCACCTTTAAACACAGGAAAAGCATCACAACTTTGAAAATAATGGAAATGGTCATAAAGGGCATGTGGGTTTTCACGTGAATATAATCAGGAGAAAACGCATATACCCTTTTCGGCCAAGCAAGCAAGCGGGCAATGCAAATCTGCATTACAAAGAACTATCACTTTCGACCAGCCAAAAGGGATATCCGCAAAATGTGTAAAAACCAGACAGGCAAGACAGGCACTGGAGAACAGGGAGCCTTGTTATGCTGATGGGTGGGATGTAAATAGCCAACTGCCTCTCTGGAGGAGTGCATTGTGTTCCCTAAAACAAGTAAACAACAGAGCTACAGAGCCAAGGGCACTTCCAGTCTAGGGAATATAGCTTGGGAAAACTGAAAATTAATAAGACAGATCCACACCAAAATTCAGGGCTGCAATGATTACAAAAATCTCAACTTGGGTACACCTTAAATATCCCAGGAAAGACAAAAATGGTTCAAGAAATTGTGGTACTTACATATGACGGAATATCCCTCAGCCATGAAATCAATGTCATAAGGCCAGTAGCAGCATAATGAGTGGATTCAGGTACGATAATTCTAAGTGAAATAAGTCACACAGAAAAATAAAATTATCATAAGATATCAGTGATGAAGATCCTGTAAACATGGCTACACATGAACTGAGTTAGGAAAGAGAAGGGAGTCTCACA